>NC_085140.1:141547868-141880650 GCF_024139115.2 Armigeres subalbatus
GGCCTGCTTCGAATAAATTACTTTTTCGGCCTAATAACCGTTTCAGCCAAACGATCGATTCGGCCAAATGACTTTCGACCTCAGTCGAATGACATTCTGCCAAACAAACCTAACCCAATTTCCGAGGCGCGATGCCAATCCAGTATTCAAAGGGCTGATGCTTTAAAAATGCATTTTCCATCAGTCATAAGTCGGGTTTAGTTTGGTTCCACCACGTACAGTACAGTTGACACTGCAACAGTCTTACAGTTGAGGTCAAAAAACGTTTCTGTAAAGATTACAATGCGGTGGAATTAGATTGAATACAGTAATATTCCGATTTTATAAATTTTGGGGTGATAAAATAGAAAATGTCACAAAACCGGAAAAAAAATAATTTCAATTTTTAAATTTGAGGTGCGGAACCCATAATTTCTTGTCGAAAAGGCTTGAAAAATTCTTGACAGGTACTCAGAAAGTATTTATAATAAAACAATAGGAGGTGAAAGTTATTTCATGAAAATCATTGTTGTTGAGTGACAAAATCGGTTCAAAACTGTAGTACTAAGCTCGTCTTATGACAGGTGAAGACATTCCACTGAAAGAGCACATTAATTTTCTGCATTTTGCCAGCTGAATTTATTTCTAAGGAACATATGTCTGATTCAAGGCACTAATTGATTTAAATATTCTTAATCTGGGGGCAGGAAATTTGCATCCTTGAAAAGCAAAAATTTATAAAATATTTTTTATGAATTAACGGAAAATAATGTCTCCTAATGCGAAGTTGTCTAAAAAAAATCAAATTTCTTTTGGTTTTGTGTTTATGCTAACGTAAACACAGCACGATACTAATAAAACGTGACGTGAGACAAGACTTGACATTTATCGTTTTTTACACTTGTCAACCTAGATTTAAAAAATTGCCTTTTACGTCAACCGGTTTCGGGAGTGATGTTGCCCATCGTCAGGACTATGTCCAACTGACCCGTACACCTAGGTTGGGATTTTTGTCTTACTGTTTTTAACAGTTTCGACATCTCCCATACTATGTTCTGACCAGAAAATTTCCGTTAAATAAAAGTGGATAATAAGCCAAAAAGTACACTTTGAAGTAGTGAAACTCACAGAAAAATAATCCATAATTATTGTAGTAGTTTCTCATTCATATTCGGAAGTGTATATTTGAGGTTATGGCTTTCAGTCTTCTTATGCTCAAAAACGGGTTTTACGTTTTTATCCGACGTTTCGGTTACATATATTGTACCTTTATCAAGGAGTCTGTGTACAATGGTGGGTTATGTTGTATGTTGTGTATGTTCAGGATTACTTACTAACTAAGTCCCGTTTTATTGCTACATTGTCTTAGCATAGAACGTTTTGTCACAACTTTATATTAACTGCAAAGAACGAGAAACACTGATTGTAACAGGCGCCCTCACTGTGTAGGTGGTCTTCATAAATTTTACTTACATCGCCCCCTCTATTTTTCGGTTTTCGGAAGTGTTTTAAATACCCTAAATCTGTACAGAAAAATATCCAGAAAAAATATAACTGCATTGAAACTGAGTCTATGGGCAGTAGTTTCTAAAAATAAATCATAAATATATGGCACAAGTTCTCTCTGAGATAAATATTTCTGATATGGAGCACCAAATATTTTAAATATAGGAGGCGGAGAATCATTTAGAAATTGCATTCCAAAGGGCAAAAACCACCCTTTGACCATTTAGGAGCATATTGAGGCACCTGTTTGTCTTTTGTATAAGTGTGTTTGTCAAACCTAACCCCCACTGTCTGGCAGTGATGTTATGGAAGAAAGCTGTCTGTATTACATGATTCAACAGTCTTATTTAATCCGGGAGTTAGAAAGTGCTAGCTCTAGTGCAGCTCCAATGACCCATTTCAGACTGCCTGGTATTTCATGACCAGTCCGAGGTCACTTTTGCACACAATAAGCCCCGCCTGTTTATGCTATTATTATCAATTGGATTCTCTAATCCAGCGCGTATTTAGTTAAGAAATTATATAATTAGAACACCTTTCATTTGTCAAAATGAAAAATTAGTAGAACCATTATGAAACAATATCACCAAATTTGTCAACTTGCGATGAAACTGCGTACGCTCGATTCGTTTTGCGCCTGCGAATCTTGAATTCAAATGCGACGCATTATTACGAACATGCACCCATTATCAGCCGAAGTAGATGGATAGTCCTCGGCAACAATTTGATTTTTTACTTAAACAGCATACCACGACTATTGAAAAACATAAAGCGTATACAAATTGGGTTTCATTTTTAAATAGTTTCTAAGCATCAGAGAAAACGGAAAAACATCGAGCAGCGAAAAAAATTTACCTTTGTCGCGCGCGGCACACTACGATCCTTCTGATTCTTGGAAATGTATAAGTGAGCGAAATTTTTTTTCACTGGAAAATATTGTGTGTCAAACAGCATTTAAATACAGCAAAAATTAAACAAAAACGGATTGAACTATTTTAGAAATCATAGAAATATTCAATGCAGCTATCCGCAGAAAGAAAATACATAGTGCATCAAATCCCTTTTTTAAAAGTAGATGTTAGCCCGCAAACACAGGCAATGGTGGGTCTAGTACCTTCATTAGAAGTACGTGTTTTCACGGATAACACTACAGATAATTAGATTCCTTCTTTGGAGGTAGTCGTTTGCCGGATTAAGTCAATTATGGATTTAAACGCTTCTTTAAAATAAGGTGTTTGCTTAGAATAGAGCAATGCACACACCGAATCGGGATATTGAATTTGTTTATATTATGTCCAATTTTTTTCCATAGTGCATAGATGAATGTTATTCTTTCTTCAATGACACTGCATTTTCTCGAAATAACACAATGGAGGATATCATCCCTTCTTTGAAAGAAGTCGTTTGCTCGGTCATTCCGCAACGGTGAATGTAATTTCTTTTTGTAATTTTTTTTTATGTGTGGCTAATAAGTTAATGATGGGTGAGATCCCTTCCTCGGAAGTAGTTTCGCGTCTTATTTCGCCGTCTTTCCAAAAAACATCATCTATGCAGAACGTTCCCCTTTTTATTTGAAAACCAAATCAAATAATCTAATCTGTCAAATCTTTCTGACAGCTAAAAACTATGCCAAACGTCCATTTTGCCAAATGACCCACACTTTCAATGCAACTAAAAATTTAAATATTCCAAATATATTTGTTTTGCCAATTGACTTAAGCTGAATAGCCTGCATTTCAAGGGACCACATGCCAACCCAGATCCGTGGTGCTTCATTAAATAGCAATGGATGGCTCCATCAATAAAAATGTCTCAATAGTTGGAAGTTGAAAAAAACAAAAATTATCAAAATATCAAAACTTCACATCAATGTGAAGCAATGTGTCCCGAAAGCTGTAACTTTTCTACATATCCTTGATTTGAGAAATCAGTCAGCAAAATAATCGTAGTGGCGCTCTATTTCTTATTTCTAATCGTCCAGATTGATGCCGTTTTCATTTTGGTTTTGTAAAAGCAGTTCAGGCGCAAATAAAAAAAAGACCTCGAATTATCTGCAAGGTCGTGATCCCAGATAATCAGGATTGGCTAATGAACTAATTAAAACAAATCGATGAATACTGGTTCTGTACGGGTCTATTTTTTCCAATTCTTCGGATGGGCCCAAACTTTTGAAGTGCCACTTAATGAACGCAGAATTTATTTTATTCAATTTTGCGCAACATGTTTACCAAGTGCTGCAGATCTTGCAAAAAAGGGATTTGCAGGCCATCCAAGACGATGTTTTGGTTTGGTCACTCTCCCAGATGCTCCCAAATTTCCGGAAGACCAATAGAAACTAGGGACACAAAAAAATATGTTACATGGAAAAAGATGGCATATCAGTTTTAATTTATTTTCCGGGACATGGTTAATCACTGCAACCGTTTCGATGCGTATCGAGCTAATATGGAAATTTCATATTAGCACTCGATTTATTTCAGTATGAAAAAGTATGCCGCATGTAATTAGAATCTCTTCTGGAACCCAATCCAATCATTATTAATTAAAACTTCTATTAATTTGAAAACTGAGCCAGGAGTTCTAAATAAAAAGTGCATTCCAGAATCCCAGATGAGTAGCCGCTACTAATGATATATCACTTCCACGACGTTCATGAAAATGCCACAACTTCCCATGAACCCGCCAGTTCGCTCACTGCAAAGTCCTTCAAACGAGTACGCACTCATCATAACCAATCTAGGTTTCGCATTATCCGCACACTTCCAAAGGGGGACATTTCCTTGTCTAGACCTCCGCTCGGGGCGACGCGACGTGGCAGTTATTCGCCATTATTGTCATCGAGCGAGTCTCGTCATATCGGCTGTGTGCGATCATCACCGATCATCACCTAAATCGCGCTCCGTGACTCCGCGCCACAGTAAAGAAGGGGAACGCCACGCAAGCGCCTAGCGGTGCGATCGCGGTGCCTTGTTTACAAATAGTTTTAGCAATTGGCCTGTACACCAAGCAGTACAGTCCGAGCTAAGATACTTTTCTATAAACATACCCGCCATGCCGCCTACCATTTGCGCGTCAGTGTAGAGTCCTTTAAATGGGTCATCTACATCACCCATCCAACGACGTCCACTAGCCCAACCCGCTACCGCCACCATCCGGTGATGGGCTGACTCGTGCCAGTTGATTGAATCCAAATCGCGCCAAATTGCTAACCAAACAAGTCGGTGCCTAGTGCAGTAATCTACTGCATGGAGAGCATTCCGCAGTTAGCAGAGGGACCTTGGATGGGTTCGAGTTTGCTCGTTTTTCATCCGATTTAATGGGTGGCCTATAATTAGAAGTTTGTTTTTCCTCATTGCCCTTTTTGCGCGTGAGTTAGTACCGAGGAGGGGACTATGAAGTCGCACGTGGGGATGAATGGGGTATCGCGGGATGGGGTGTGTATATTCGTGCGAAGATCCTGAGTGCATCCGCGTAGCGGCTGGTTGAATTTACGATCGATCTACTGCGACTATCGTACGTATCTCAGGAGACAGGAGACGCCGCCAGATAATTTACTGCAAATTTATTTGAAGTCATCGCGTATGGTTTTCGAATAGATACTGAATCGTGCGCGGGGTGCGTCTCCCTTCTTCCACGCGGCAATAACAAGATCAAGCCAGAGCGAGCGGTGTGAAGGTTTGCAGTGATCTGCGTTTTTAGGTTAGGCTGGTTCATGTGAATTCATTGTACTTGGGTTTAGTCCCTGTATCGAAAGGTTTTGTACATGAGCTATATCTGATTTATAATAAGTATTGTGAACATTATGGGGATACGCCTTCATCGTTGTACCCCGTTTGATATAAGCATATCAATCAACATTTTGAAGCACCATTGATAAATTCTTTGTAAATAATTAACACTCGTGTTCAGAAATAAATTTGCTTAAGTTAATAATGTTTAAAGCCAGGTATTTATTACTTGTTGTAATAAACATATGTAGTTCATAAATCATTCGTGCGTTTTCATGTTTTTATTTTGTTCCTTCTCATAAGTCTAAATAAATTAATGTCCTTCACTTTCAACCTGACGCCCAGTCTAACATCGAATTTAGCACACTTGAACAACATCACATATTGCACCTCGCCAGTAAATGGTCGCAACCGCAACCCACCCCGGAGCAGGTGGCAAAGTGGTGGTGCAGAAAGGGTAGGAATGTTTTTCAAAATTACTCGTTCTCAGCCTTGCCCAGTGCGCGGCGGCGGCGGTGGCGAGGTGAGTGAATACGAATATGAAACTATCCGCGGCCAGCAGAGGCAGGTTTCTTCCAAATCGGTACGCACTACTTGCTGGCGTTGTGAGCTCGTTCGCGCAAAATGACCGCCAATTTGCCAGAGACCGGTACGATGTGTATGTAGCGATCATGGTAAGTAAACTTGATCTTGATTTCGCTTGGGGGCAGTTGAAGGTATCGCGTATCGCATGTGGCGAGTGAAAACTGCATGCTCGTCCTCTCGCTCCATTAGCATACGGAAGCGCTGGTGGGTGTGCGAATGTAAAGAGGATCGTCATTATTTCGAACATTTCCTACAAACTCCCCTTCTCATAATTAATTGATGTTCAATAGACTACTACTGACAAATTCGCAAGGTCCATAGGACCGATGCGATGACAAAACAAAATCGAATTGGAATCTTTCCATTACCGCTCTAGGTGGGGATTCCACTTATACTGCATCGACGAACAGCGAATTCCTTTAATTTCGATCCGGTGCCAAAGTCCTGCTTCATTTACCTTTTCGGAGATTCGCTCCATAAGCGATGGACCGAATATCGTTTTTCACTAACGACCTTTCCCCCCGACCATAACAGGAAAAAAAAACATAACAGAAAAGATAATGGCAATGGGTCCTCGGCAGGGACACGGTCCTCGTTTTCATCGTAGTCATCGTCATCGTCCTTGGCGTAAGTTATAAGCAGAGACCACCCCGGCCCCGGCTCAGCCCGGCAGCAGCAGGGGGTTTGGGGATTACGACACGACAACCAGAACTGCCAGCTGCCACACGGCGAAAGAGGATCCACGTTTGTCGAAACAATTTAAATCTCTAATTTAATTTTAATTTGAAACCGAAAGAGGATTATTTTCCTACTCGGTGGGAGTTTCGACTGGCTGCCGCTGTTGACTGTGATGCTCTCTCTCTGTTTGCGATGGACGGTTGAATTTTTATGGCACTAAGCTCAAGTTCGGGCAGCGGCAGGATTTGCGACTGGCGCGGCCGTTGGAGCTTTTCTTTTTGTGGAAACCGGGACGGGGGAAATTTGGTGTCAAATTGAAGAAACGAAGCACGGTAGATGCCTGCCTGAGCGGAATGATGCCCTCATTAAAGGAATTAGAGAATAAAGCGCTGGCTGGACCTGGCGGATGAGATGGTGACAAGTTTCCGTTGAATGCGGACAAATTGGAGCGGAATTGGGAGTTTTGAGAACTGTTTTCAGGGGCGAATTGTTGAAACGGGAGAAGGTCACTGGAACAACTCGGCTAAGGGACTTCATTACTTTGATTTCGCATCAAATCCAGCGTAATTGGGTTTGAATTTGGCTGTGCTTGGTCGTTTTCAATATAATAGATAGAAGGCAATAGAAGATTATTTCTAACAGAAGATTGTTTCTGCCATCTTATTTCAGGCTACAGTTTTCAACGTGAATTCTGGGCAACCTCAACACAATGTAACACTTTCATTATTCCAAAGTTGATATCCAAAAAAACGTTTTAAACTTCCACATTTCTCCGGAAAAAAACTGAATTTAAAAAATTCTCATGTAAAATTTCTTCATGAAAGTCTTCCAAGATTGCAAAGGGAATTAACTTAAATTTCCATCTTTCAAGACAAAATATTTGAAATTTCAATGAAAGACGACAGGTAGCACAGGAGAGATAGATTTTTTAATTACAGATAGAAGTGCGAATATAAAAAGACACAAACAAAATGTTAAATCAATGCAAAAATAGGTGGACCGCCCGCTGAAAGAATGGTGTAATTGTATGATCTGATGGATCACAATTCTGCATGGTGAGACGCCCGCAGACAAGAGATTCTCTTACTGCAACGGTGGGGTGGAATTGTGTAATTGTGGATCGGATGGATCCCCATACTGCATGGTGGGACACTCGCATATAAAATACTATTCCTCTCCATTGGTGAGACGTTCGCATGAAGAATGATATAATTTTGGGTAGGATAGATCAGAATACCGCCCACGTATAAGAGATTCATTCTTTACGTCAGTGGGACCACCGCATGAAGAGTGATGTAACTGTAAATTAGATGGATCACTATTCTGCGTGGGGGGATGTTAGCATACAAAAGATTATCACTCTGCGTTGGAAGGACGCCCTTAAGAAGAATGGTGTAATTGTGGATCTAATTGATCACCATTATGCGTAGTTAGACGACCGCATACAAGAGATTCTTTTTCTACGTTGGTGGGACGTCAGTCGTCCTTTGTAATGATGGGACGCCCGGGAGAAGAATTGTGAAATTTTGGATCCGATAAACCACAATATTGCATGGTGAGACACCCGTATACGAGTTTCTTCCTCTGCGTTGGTGGGATGCCCTCGAATGGCATTATTTTGGATAGGATGAATCACAGTTTTGCGTGGTAGGATGCCCGCGAACAAGATATTTCTGTGTGGATCTAATTTGGGCGTACCTGATTTTTAAACAAACATTGTAAGGTGAATTCCTGCCAAACCACGCATTTCTTTAAGAAACTATGGATATATTCGACATATTAAGCTTTACTCTATCGGATAAGGAAGCTAGTTTCAGAGAAAAATTCTAAAAGTTACGCCCAAATCGCAAATCGGTCCCGAATTATGCGTAGTGAAACGCCTTAACACAACACATTCTTCCTCTTCGATTGTGAGACGGCGCAAGAAGAATGGTCGAATAGTCAAGCGGATGGTCACAATATTGCTCGGAGCGACGCCGGCATACAAGAGTGTTTTTTTTTGCGTTGGTGGGACGCCCGCAAGGAGAATGGTGATATTGTGGATCAGATGTCACAATATTGCTTGGTGAGACATCCGCATACAAGAGGTCCTTTCTCTGCGTTGGTGGGACGCTCGCAACAAGAATGGTATATTTACGGAACAGATAGATCATAATTATGCGTGGAGGGACACCCGCATTGAATATCTTCCTCTGCGTTGGTGGGACGCCCGCAAGAAGTCAATGTTAAAATGATGCATGATGCATCATAATTCGCCGTGATGAACTTACTATTAAGATAAAAAATCACGTTTATAAAGTTATAAAAAAAAAGATCATAATTCTGCGTGGTGGCATGCTCGCATACAAGAATTTCTTCCTCTACGTTTGTGGGACGCGAAATTCCGTGGGAAATTCTCCTAAATTTGTACGAGAAATGCATCTAAATTTTCCATGGTAGATTTATAATTTTTAAGAATTCTTTTGAATACTTAAATCAAATCATTTGATGCAGGTTTTCTTTATTTGTTTATAGTGGTTGACAATAGCCAGCCAACAAATTAGTAAACATTCATGTCGTAAAAGAACTGAATGATATATTATAGCCGTTTTATGATGCACAGTCACAATGCGCTGAAAAGTGGCCCATCAATTGCGAATTTCAAATCAGCACTTTCTCGTGAATGTGCAACAGTCCTATTGTGAGTGCTAAATTTGCTCACAAACTACCTTTCAACCACAAAAAGAAGACAACACTAATGTAATCCACACGACTGCGACGGCTCTTCTGCGCATACCCACCCCCCGCGCCCGTTGCTCTGAATAGCCGAAATTTGCACTTGTTTCCGAAAATTCCGCAATCCAAGCGCACTCACCCTGCCTGTGCAAATCAACGTGCCAAACACAAAACGGCACGATCTTCAATTAAGATCCATCTAATCACCGAGCTTCAAATTAAGGCATTATTTATCACCCGCTCAGCTAAACCGCGCTTGCCCGGCCTAGTTGGCTACGGAGCGGAAAACTAATTTCCCAAAAAACAAACTAGGAATGGTATCAGCGCGCATCCATCATTCGGTGGTGGCTGAAAATTTGCTCAAAACTCATCGCTTCGTGTTCTGCTGACGCTGTCGGTGGAGATCGACGCATGCGAAACAAGCCTCCCAATTTTGGAACGGCTCTATTTTCCACTCCGGCCACAATTAGCACCTCTGAATTGTGGGATTTTTTCAGCTTCGCGGATTAGGCAGACTGGCAAAATTAGTTAACCCAGCTGCGGTGGTTATTCGAGTTATATGCGTCCGGTTTTCTCTAAATTGGTGTTTATGTTTGTTTGTTGGACTGAGCTACGATTTTATTGACCTTCTCGTGGTGAACACGTGGATCCTCTTCCAAATCCAAGCGGTTTCAATTGAGTTCAATCGTTCAATGCGAAAATGTATTAATGATGCACTTGATAGGATTCGAAAATAAAAACTTGACCATCTTTTCCTGCATCACCTGGGGGCCCAAACGAATCGAAAGTATTGACACCGCTATCGGTATTCCGCATCCTGATTGGAGCGTTACAAAATTCTGCAACTGCACCGATGATGATGAAAAAAAAGACCTCATCAAACCACCGGCACTAGCGATATATAGTACGGTTGTGGCAGTTGATTAACGAGATCGGGAGCGAGGGAGTTGACGAACTTTGAGGCCAAGCGGAATACATTTTCTCCGATTATATGGAAATTTATGTTTAATCTAGAAGATATAAATTATGGAGCACTGTGCCTTGGCTGGCTGCTGGTGCCGGACGAAGATGGTCGTGTCCCGGCAGTGCACGAAAAAGAAATCAGTACGTGAACTGTTCAGGAAGTTAAATTTATGTTTTATCATTCTTCTTTCGCTCCTTTGCTCTTTCCTCGGAAGGAGTGAGGACCAGTGTACTGTGGGAAAACAACCTCAGTTCATCGGACACAACTTTTAACACTCTGTTTTGTAAAGTTTTTTGAATTTCTGAAATGTATATCCGATGTTAATCAAACGTTTTAAGAATTTATGACAGGGAACTCTTCTAAAGATTGAGCAAAAGCACAAGCACGCTAATCAACCGGCAAAATAATCTTCCAATGAAAATATCACTCAGTCCAAATGTGGAACTGAAGTTACGCGACTTTTGGCCGTCGTTGTCGTCTTCCTCATACACGGCACCGTAACTCGGACGAGACGGGGGAGTTTCCCAAAGTTCCCGCCAGCGTCTTGTTTCTCCCCTTTACCGCGCCCCACAAGCACTGCCAAAGTCTTCATATTTTCTTTTTCCGTTGATTTATTCCAACGATATGCTACTGTCGTGTTGGTTCTACGTTTGTTTTTTTTCGCTTCTTCAGCTGCGTCGGAGAAGTTCCATTTCTGGTCCCTGCAGCAGCAACAGCAGCAGAAGCAGAGGTGTTCCCCGAAAGGTACAACTTTGTTAATTAGACCGGTTTTCTCGGTACATACATCGAAGTGCCGTCCATCGTCCGATTGGGACAACAAATGGCCAACGGAGGTGCTGTCGGACGACCAAACGAATTGTGTGTCAATATTCGCAATATCCGAGCCGAGTTGTGGCGTGGCAGTCAGTTACAGAAAGCCCAGTAGTCGAATTGTCAGAGCCCGGTTGAAAGAGAAGGTGTAAGGTGAAGTAAGGCAGCACGGCAGCGGTAGCGCTGGCGACGACGATGATCGGTGGTCGTTTGCCAAAAAAGATTGATGGCGCTCAGAAACGAAAATATGCGTGACACGGGCCAAGCGCGACAGGAACTTTTCTCTCGGGCGTAAACGGTTTATCGACACCTTTGAAAGCCGAGTGTGGCGGGACGTGGCAGGGCTTGTGAAGGGTTGATTGACTTGGGGGATAAAGTTGGAGATGCGCGTGCAGTTGGTCTGAAGCTACCGTCCACAACGCGTGTGGGATCCAAGCTTCTGATAAATTGTTGAGGGTATTTCGGTGGCCACATATTTGGCAGGCTATTTACAGGGTTTGCGTTTGATAGAAGATAGATGCCAATGGAAAGACAACAAATGTTTGCCAAGCGAGGATGTAATGCGTCAATACGGTGTTGTTTAATCTATCTTTAGTCCTATGACACTTTCTTTGGCTATGACACTTTTAGGGTAAACGAAATTTCAATGTATCACGAATTCGATCCAGTTTTGTTTGTTTTTGGGTAAATTCATGTAAGTTATTTTATTCTTACAGGTACTACGTATTATTATCTTTCCCATTCCATTTTATTTGCTGGTAATTTTAGCGTTTTATTTGTTTATTTTGTTTGTTTCTATTGAGAGTTTTATTACCAATCTATAGAATTTTACTTAATTTCCACAAAAAAACTTAAACTAATCTCATTATCTAAAATATTCAATTGAGAAACGCTCGGGAGTTATTGCAATTTGGTCTTTTCTCGATTACTACTTTCATTCTAATAATTTTTTACCTAAATTGTTGGATTTTTTTGAATCCGTATTCAGCTCATTTGAGTCTGTATTCCACTACTTAATTGAACATAGTGGGAGGACCAAGTGCAAAATTATGAAAAAATAGCAACAGCAGTTTCCTAATCGGAGTGAAAATCTAAAAGGTATTCAACTTGCGCCATAACATGAACTCGGCAGATCAATTTGAGATAAATCGGCATTCAAAACATTTGTGCATCTGATTACACTTAAATATGTTAAAGTTATATTTTCACAACACTGAGAATCGAAAGAAAAACTTGGTTTGATCCTCCAGGCATTGCAAATGCATTTCATAGCCTCTTCTAAACACAATAAAAATGAAAAAAGACAAAAATAGCATCGTTTTTTATTCCTGTTAATTTACATTTCTCGCATCATATTGCATGGGTCAGTGCCGCTTCGTTTTTCATGTGGTGATCTAAATCAATCTTCTTAGGTTTGTTTTGTATAAAAATCGCTTGACGGTGGTGAATTAATGTTTCGAAAAGCATAACGTGCCCTCCATACAACTCTCTACCATATCAATCAGTTTAAGACTGACTTCTCCAGAAATGGACTCTTTCTTCCAGCACCTTGATCAGTACCACTATTCGGGAATCATTGGAATTGGTTGAATAATTTGGACAATTAAATCAACATCTCTGCAGCATCAAATGAAAGTGTATCACAACCGTTTGGATGCTTCCGGTGTCAATGGAATCGTCGTCGATGGCCACGATGTAGACGAGTTTGCGTTACCAAGGATCGCTCTACTGCTGTTATTCTGTTAACGATGATGCAGCTCGTTGTCTGAGATCCAGATGTTAGGACACCAGGCTCATATACTGAACATGACCAGATGACCGGATTTGGATGCCTGAGTCGAGGTAATCGAGTGAATACGCAATTGAGGGCAATGTATTTCAGCTCCTGTTTCTTCAACTCTGGCTTGTGATGGGTAGTCATTTTGTGCTTGTGATAAGCATGAAAGTAAACCGCACTTGACAACAGAGTATTACTTTTACAAAGATTGACTAGTGACTGACAACAATTTGAAATTGAAGTTACAACGCTGAGAATCGATGAAACAAATTTTATGAAATCCACCATGTGCTCGACTGGAGGTAATCTAGCGATCTCTATGGAACATAAGAAATATTAAAAATAAAAACCTCAAAAATCGTAGTTGATGCAATAACAGTGGTATTGTTCCAATTAATTTTGGATGCCGTCACTACTTTTTTTTTTTCAATCAAAAGAGAGGGATTCTTGTATAGCAACAATTATTCATATTTTAGGAATGTAATGACCAATCTGATCCATTTTTGGCGTAACAAAGAGAAAAAACTGCAAGATCGCATTATAATTACTTTTTTGTTTTGATTCTTGATACAGCTAGAAAAAAAAAATTACATTTAAAGAAAAAATCGCAATCATCAAGAAAGCACCAGAGGAAAATGTAATCACTTCGAGCTAAAACAAATTAGAAAAATCACGTTTTATGTCCCAGAACGAGCAACGGAAGACGTTATTGCAATAAAGCATTAAAAAATGTTTGAAAAAAAATACATTTGGATGTTTGTTCCAGGTAATCAGTACTGGGCGTAGTTATTGGGAAAACGGATCAATTATATTGAACATTGATGGTTCAAGGTTGAACAATCAAACAGGAGCTTCCACTGGGGCAGAGATTCCAACCCCCTTGTGTCTGCGACGCGACTCAAGTCGCTGAGTATGCCTTAAAGTCAACGACGTGCACTCAGCCGGTCTGGGAATGTACAAACTCCCTTTAAATGTCTTGTTGTAATCAAATCACTTTAAATTGGATTCCTGGTCAATTGACGGGAATAATAAAGCCGATATGTTAGCAAGTCACGTTGTTCGTATGCCGGAAGAATGTCAAGCGAAGATAATATTTAGTAGAGAACCCGGAAGAGGCCGCAGGCTTCGTGGAAGGCCGCGTACACGATGACTTTCTGCAGTTGAAGGGGACCTGAGGGCGCTCAACGTTCAAAGCGACTGGAAGCGATTGGCCCAGGATCGAGTCCAATGGAGAAGGATACTCCATTCGGCTAGGTTCATCGAAGAGCTGTAGCCCATCAAGTATTCAAGTAAGTATGTTAGCAAGACTCGGATTATCCACTCATTCCTGTGAACCAGAAGCATGTTGTTCGTTATCCACATGTGTTTCGAAAAAAAAAGGTGAAAATGTGGATAACTTCAAATTTTGAAACGAATTTGAAACACACTCCTACTGAGACAAATGGTTCATAACACATAATATTTCCGTAACCCGTGAAATTCTAGTTCCTTCAACCGGAGACGGGCCAGCCTAGGGCTGAAAGTCTCCTTAATAAAGACACACACAAAAATAGTTCCTTCAAGGAAGATTTTGGAACATGAATGTGCCCAATAACAGGTTACTGTTCGAGCCGTTTAAACTTGACGATAATAAAAAAAAACTTCAAAATGATTCATATCGCATTAGAGGCATGGACAAAGAGGACTCGGAATATATGAAATTGCATTGCCCGGCAATTTTCAATAAAACAGTAAATTTCTCCGACAAAAGGTTAGTACCTAAAACCCAATGAAATCTGGAGTTAAACACCCAACACAAAAAATCCAAAGTTTGAAAAAAATCCAAACCGTAGCAAGAAGCCCCGGCGCCGTTGGCGAAACCGTATTTTGAAGCATGACAAATCATATAATAACTTCAGATGTTTTAAACAGAAATTTTCGGCTTTCAGTCTTTTAGCTTTCAGTTTTTTAAACATTTGACTTCAAACACTATAAAAAATATAGCCAAAAAAAAATCGCGTAGAAATATAATTCTATATAGGGGTAATGACGGTTTTGGCAGGTTTTGTTCTATTATTGACAGGGGTTTTTTTTATGACTGATTATGCTCAAATTTGGCCCAAACATTCTTTGCATATCAAAGAATATTGTGGCCAAATTTCATAAAATTCGGTCGACAAAAACCCTCCTGCCAATAATAGAACAAAACCTTTTTTTTTTTTGTGTCTTTATTAAGGAGACTTTCAGCCCGAGGCTGGCTCGTCTCCGGAGAAGAACAAAACCTGTCAAAGCCGTCTGTTCCCCTAGTAGTTTTATTCTCACATACCATATGTGAAAAATAAAAATGAAGCGGTAGAGGTTTTACGTTTCTTCTCGTAACAAATTTAGTACAAATTATTATGATCAATTTGAAATGTCATACATCAAACAATGTACGAACTAGGTGGAACCTACAATATCATTTTACATTTGGACTGACTTTTGATTACACTTCATCTCAATGACAAAAGTAACCGCAAAATATCCAAATTATATTCAATCTGGAAAAGTTTAAATTTGTCAAAAAAAGAAAAGAATACAAAGCTGTGATATCGGAGGATTGCGGACGAAAGTACGGACATTTTAAATGCTTAACCTAAGAGCAACTGCGTTGAACAAGCACTCAGTCCACGACAAGTATTTTCAGTCCCTGAAAAGAATCAAACACAAATAAGCTACTGGTCATATTATGATGAAAGCAGTTTGTTTAACTAGAATGCACTGGCCATTAGGGTGGTTCACAGTGCTCATCTGATTCTTTATCATGTTCTGAGTGTCCTCTGAAAATATGAGCTTATTTGGATTAAAACTGACTTAGCACAAGCCGTTTCAAGTTTCCATGCAAATTAGTATGGGGAATTTTATTTTTTCATTTTACTGATAATGACGTTTCCCTATTATGGGCAGGTTAAAAGAAAACCTACATAGCTAAAAGGGATACTCAACAGCTTTCACCCAACGAAAACCGCAGGTTGATTAATTGTCCCAATAATTAGTAATCGATTTTAAGACAGGTTGCGAATCTTTAGTCATGATCGTTAAACTTCTTTGAGGGCATCACTGAAATGTGCAGTGCAACATAGTAGCCTGAATTTGTGTGTGCTATCTTTCGCGCCACGAGCAGCAATGTTGCCTGTTGATGAGTTATGCAATTAGCTCCAGAAAACTACGGTATAGATTAAATTCGATTACTAATTATTGGAACGATTAATTAAGATGCGGTTTTCACTGAGTGAAAGCTTTTGAGTATTCCTTTTAGCTATATAGGTTTTCTTTTAACATGCGCTTAATGCGGAAGCGTCATTAACAGCATAATGATAAAATAAATTTCCCCATACAAATTTGCATGCAAACTTGAAACGGCTTGTGCTAAATCAGTTTTAATCCAAATGAGCTCAAATTTTTAGAGGACACTCAGAACATGAGAAAGAATCAGATGAGCACTGTGGAGCAAAAACGATTTTTTGAACCACCCTACTGGCCATGCTACGACATTCGTTGACGTTGTATGCTCTGGGGGATATCACTCTGTGACCGATCACATTTACGATCAAGCACGAGAGAACTACACTAAGAGGGAATAAAATCAAATGCAGAAGTAGTGGACGACAGTCGGAGCAGCCAGGAATCATCTTGATGGAATATCCCCCGCTATTGCGAAGCCATTTGGACGGAAACGATGCCAGGAACCAAAATCTCTACGGTCGAATTAATTCTATTTCATGTTGTCATTCATTCGCCTAAATTTTCAAGTTCTGAAATAAAAATGGCTTTAATGCAGTCCGAAACCGTCATCGTAATTCGCAAGCAAATTGACAGCAGAATAATCGACCGAGAGTTAATGTTTTTCCTGGTTTCTCCCATTAAAAGTGTTTATGAATACTTTTCTCATTTTGCTGTCTTTCGCGTAGTTTGGAAATATTTTATTCAATATTATGATTTTTTTCAACTTCTCGTGGACCATGTAAAAAGCTCCAAAAGAAATGCTGTTAAACTTTTTTTTTAAATTGCTGTAAAACAGCAAAAAGTAGTTGTCAAAACAAGCCAAATATTATTGCTAGACAAACAGCAACATATATTTTGCTGGATCAATGACTGATTTTACAGCACATGAAAATTCTGGAAAATTTTGCTGGTTTCCATTTGAAAAAAGTTAGTGTGTATCATAACTACACATGTTTAACAAAGCGGGCTTGGTAGTCATATGGCTACTGCTTCTGCCTCATACGCAGGAGGTCGTGGGTTCAATCTCAGGTCCGTTCCATTTTCCTACTTTGTATCTTTCTCTATATTCCTCATGTTCTAGCAATCACTAGAACTGGAAATGAACTTCCATACCGTTTCCATTACTATTCCTATACCTTCAACTTGAGTATTCTAACAATAATCTGCTAGAATTGGAAATGAATGAGCTTTATAAGCTCGTTTCCTACATCCAATTAGAAATTCCATCAGTTGCTTTCTCCTATCTATCACATTGGCAGCTCGTTAACCAAGACGGACCTCTGCCTCTCCAACCTAACTCAAAAATTCCAACAAGCTCAAGCTTAAAACTACACATGTTTAACACCCAATAGTATTATGAAAACGATTTCTCCCGGGAAACTGTATTTAGAACAACTAAAAGTATTTGTTATTCCTTAAGATTCCCATGCAAGTGACTTCCTGATACTTAAATACTTTAACACCCGCTTTTTCGAATAGAACAGAACGTCCAATGTTGAACGGCTAAAATCAATGTCTATGTTTGAACACTCCATAAATGATGCACGGAGGAAAGCATTTTTCTTCAGTTCTTCATTATTATTTTTTTTTTTGAGAAGTCTTAACAAATGCTATCGCATTGGGCACAAAAAAAGAGTTACCTAGTTGCAAACAACAACACACGAGTCATTTTGCGTGAGATTTCGATGATGTTTGACGTTTTGCCTTTCTCGTATACAAAGTATACGTAAAGGTTATATGTTCGCTCCAAAAACAAACTTCTTTTTATAGGAGGCTCGGAGACCCATAGTGTTATATAACGATCGACTCAGCTCGACGAATCGAGGTGATGTCTGTGTGTGTGTATATGCGCAAAAAGTCTAGCCCACTTTTCAGGCACTTATCCTTAATCGCTTGCAATAAGTTGCAGTCGATGCATAATCCAGTCCCATTGTTTCCTATTGAAAATTGGCTGGATCAGACTATGGGCTTAGAAGTTATGGTTAAAATATATTTTTTAGACAGCAACGAGTGGAAAAGTCTAGCCCATTTTTCAGGCACTTATCCTTTACCGATTGTTTCGGAGGATCGAAGCAGGCTCTGCGCGCGGGCGGTCGTGTTTTGTTTTCTGGCAGCATATTTTTTTCTGTTTTCTTTTCGCAGATATTTTTGGTTTCGGCTAGTGCTATGCCGCCGGGACACGGGTAAGTAAAGTATTGATTTTCACAGAAATATTCAACAACCAACGCTGCACAGTAGGCCTGGCCGCATTTATATTTGAACTACATCTAGTATGTGCTTCAAATATAAATAATGACAAGAAAAATGATAGAAATAGTCGATTCTACCACTTTCCAGGATTCTTGCAAGTGATGGCTGTGTATGTGTAGACTAGACTAGACTAGACTAGACTTATCCTTTACCAATTGTTTCGCAAAAGTAGCGTTCGACATGGAATCCCGTCCCATTGCTTTCTATTGAGAACTGGGCAGACGGGATCAGGAACTATGGTCAAAATACATTTTTAAGCAAAAAAGGCGTGGAAAGTCAGGCCAACTTTTCAAGCAGTTTTCATCAACCGATTTGCTCGCAACCAATTGTGTTCGGCGGGGAATCCTGTCCGATTGTTTCCCATTGAAAATTGGGTTGATCGGACTCTAATTTTTTATTCGTAAAATGCATTTGAAAAATTCGCTTAGGGGCAAGCCAGAGTAAACGCGACGAGCGATGCGATGCGACGCGATTCACGTAAAAGAATAACAATCATTATCAACAGGCTGTCAAATTGCACTGTCGCGTCGCGTCGCATCACACGTCGCGTTTACTCTGGCTTGCCCCTTAGTATTGGGGCACTTGGTCTTAACTTGTTTACTCGCAAGTTGTATGGGACGGCGAATCCTGTTTCATTATTCATTAAGTTTCTGCCCATTGTTTTATATTAAATTTACTATACAAATTTTAGCCAGAATATTAGGTATTAAGAACTAACTTACTTTCGAGCACGTTCAAAATGAGATCTGTGTAGAAAAGCCGCGTAGTCGATAGCAGTTCTAATCTGCTGTCAGGTTTTTTTACATGAATATTAAAAAATGTATGTGCATTCGTAGCTATTGAAGACAATTGTCATCGACAAATACAGATTGAAAATTGTCTCAAGTCACGCTTTTTTGGAACAGAAATATTCCATAGAGGAGAGGGGAAGTAACTTCACTGTTCATAGAAATGAGCGTTTTTAAATTGCGTTCTGAAATCATTCGATTAATACTATTCATAACTCATCTTCAATTTGGTTATAATTAAAACCTTCAAATCCAAAAATCGCTAGCTCGGTTGATGGAATTTTGAAATCCTTTGTAGGACTAATTACACATATATCGGAGTAAGCTACTTAACTGGTTTGTGAGTTAGGAGATGACAACTTGTGCTGTAATCAGGAAAATTTAAAGTATCAAGTCTTCCAGTTAGTTTCCGTCGTAACCCACTTCTATCTACCATAAGCTTTTCATACGCAATCGAGAATAGGATTTGAGCTAATTTTGTTCGTAGTTTGAATTATCGTTAAACAAATAAATGTCATTATTAATGAGCGTTTGTGGTTTTGAGGGAAAGTTATCAGGTAATCCATTTTTTTACTCTTTCGCTATTATAATGATGAAGTACGTCCTAATAATCATTTAAATAGGATGTAGTTTGTCTAAAATGCTTGCTACATACTTTTGAACATTCTTGGTTTTCTAAAAGGTGACGCTTATTGTTTGTTTAGATTACGAGATGTTACACGACAACTTTAACATCAAGAGCCTCCTTATTATAGCTTTATCCTAATAAAGCTTGTAGTAGGAATAGGCTCTCAAAATAGTTTTAGCTACATTCTCAATATTTCGAAGATACCCTGATACCCTTGCAATAATGCAAAAAAAAACGTCAACTGTAGTTGTGTTGATACAAAAATTTACAAAATTCTTTTTTTTCGGTTTTTTTTTGTGTGAAAACGCAAATTATCACGCTGTGATTTTGTGGAATAATATTTCTCTAATAAGCTCCTAAACAATTTAAGGAAAATAGGGGTGTTGTAAGCCGTCTTCTCTGAATGGATGTCACTCCTAAGAATACGCGTTCTGTGATTTCTGTTAGAAGTATTCAACAAACGTTTCCCTACTTTTGTGATAGAACACATAAAACAACCAATCGATCAAAGTTTATAAAACGAAATAAAGCGTTGAAATTTCAATAGCAAAGCAAATGCGTTGCTAGAGAGTCCATCCTTACTCAAGGCAACCCAAGCCAAAAAATATCAGTGATTCACAAAATTTTGGGATTTTTTGAATAAGTACAATGTTTTTTTTTAAATTTCTTTATCAGCGAGACTTTCAGCACAAGGCTGGCTCGTCTCGTGACAAAAAATTAAAAAGTCTTACAAAAATTGAAGGAAACCTCTTTTTTACAAATCATTCTTTTTTCTCTTGATATTTTATGAACATTATAGCAAATTATCCGCGCCCACGCCGTTGTATTTTGAACAACACTATGAGTTATGACTCAAGTACCAAAACGCAATCCGCGCCAAATTCGTGCGTCCTAAAATCGGAAACATCGGAGTGGCATAATTATTATCATTGTGTGCCACATGAAAAATATTCTGTCTGCAATATGATTTCAATCTCTTGTGTTGAATAAACTAGAATCGTATCCAGGAAAAATGTTTTTGAATACTGAAAATTTGAAATAGAAGAGAAAAAATAAATTATCATAGAAACTTTGTAATTGTAACATCCGCCATTGAAGTAGGTCTCTGCCTTAATTCAAGCTAGGTTTTTGCATTGTTATTGAGAAAATTTCTCAAAAATCAATAAACGATTTTCTTGGGTAAAAAAATATTAAGAAATTATGTGATGCATATTACCATTTGAGGGATCTGAATAAACAACTCTTAAGTTAGACTAACATGATGAGATCAAAACTGGACGTTGATGTCATTCGATAAGCGAATTTCCCATGAGTGATGCTCGAGAACAGATTAGAAAGTTACAACAAGTGTTAATTTTGAAGCTTCCTTTCTCTTGTAACACTTTTTGAATCAATTTAGATTAGATGCTAGTTTTTTTGGCTGAATAATTTTCGCTTTTAAAATATAGCTTTGAGATTTTCTTATTAATTTTTTTTTATTCTGAATCTTGGGATAAAATAGTCATAAAATAGTTATAAAAACACAATAGGACTAACCTATTTTATTTTATGAAACCGTGATATGACTCTTGTATAAAAAAGAATGTGTGTAGTTCTGAAAATGAAGTTACATTGATAAAAAGTTAATATCAAACTTATGTAAGTTTTTTCGTGAACACTTAGTGAAACAACGACAAATGAAGTAACTCAACTTTGATGATATTTTAAATAATATTGTTCTCAAAAAATCAATAGAAATTCTTTTTTTTTGTTTTGCAACTAGCAAAAAAAGGTTCCTAGACATCGAAGTTGACAATTTTGTTTGGAATTACGTAAAATCTCGACATTTTGTGAAATATAATATTTCCAAATTCCCCTGTTTTTCTTCGTGGTTTAGGAAACACCAAAAGGTCTGATTTTTGCCAATTCCTTTTTGGGCTGTTTTTTATCATTCTAATAAACACATTCCGATAGCATCACGAAATTTCACAGACTTCCGCCGAATTTTGGTCTATACCAAAAGTACCCAATTTGATTAAAAACATGATAGAAAAAAAAAAAAGAAATTTCAAATTTCTTGTAACAATTTTCAAATCGAATAAGTATTGTAGAAAAAACTTTTTGTAAATCAAAATCATTCAATCTGCTCAAATTTTTTTTTGTCGTGGATCATCTCCAAGAATCGGTATAATAAACTTACGTGAGCCTCAAACAGACTGTGTTTATTCTTCTTCTTCTTATTGGCATTACATCCCCGCCTCGCAGCTTAGTGTTCATTGAGCACTTCCACAGTTATTAACAGCAAGGTTTCTAAGCCAAGTTACCATTTTTGCATTCGTATATCATGAGGGTAACACGATGATACTTTTATGCCCAGGGAAGTCGAGACAATTTCCAATCCAAAAATTGCCTAGACCGGCACCGGGAATTGAACCCAGCCACCCTCAGCATGGTCTTGCTTTATAGCCACGCGTCTTACCGCACGGCTAAGGAGGGCCCCTGTGTTTATTAATTTCATCCAAATAGCTCATATGAAAGTAAACTTTTTATAGCTGAAATGGTATGTCAACGTCGGCATAACTGAAATAAGTAGTGCGATTTTTATATGGTATAAAATATTAATCTAAAAATCGGGATGTAACATTTTTTTTTAATACATATTAAGGACATTTTCCAATACCAAGGCGAAATTCAATTTTATTTATATAAAAAAAAAGAAAAGCAAATTTGCACAAAAAATAGACAATTCTAACTTTTCTGTGGGTTGTTATGTTACATGTTACATGAAAAGAAAACACATAAGAGAAATCAAATAAGTGCTATAGGGAGATAGATCTCATCAATTCCATTATATCACATATATTTGCAGTGTATTGTAGCTGTATCTAGAAAAATGTTCTTGATTTCGATTTTTTTTTTCAAGGAAAAACTCTTGAGAAAAAAAACAAAGTTTTTCAAGGAAGAGTCTCCAAGGTAGAGTCAACAAAATGTAACTTCTATATGTTTATGCCGGACTAAAAAACGAACTTTTCAAAAAAATACAAACTGGCGAAAAATATCAATTTTTCGTCAATTTCAACTGTATCAAGTATCAAGGAATATAATTTCTAATTTTATCTATTGGAATAAAAAAAATCTGAAATTCAAAAAAATCTGTTTTTTTGTTTACCCGAATGATAAACTTATTTTTTTTAATAAATCAGTACATAACATAAATGCGTGCACATTCTTTAAAAAAAATGGTGCGAAAGAAACATGTTTTAAGTTTAAAAAATTAGCACCTTTTTTACGTAAAAAAATTTTGTTTTTTTTTTGTGACGGATGGTCATTAGGTTTTTTTTTTTTCAAAATCCCACTGAATTTGATTGCAAATAGAAAACAAAATTGCATAAATTATGTTGAAAATGCCAAAAAAAATAATTTTATTGCAATTTTAACAAAACTTCATATTGTAACAAAAGTAGGTCAAGATATTACGCACTAACTTTTTTACCAGCAGTACCCAAACAACATCGGTCAAATGTAATTGCTCACAAATTGTTGTTAATTACACATTAATTGACAAGATTTAAACTGATTTACCATCGACGAGCAGTTTTAAAATTTTTAGTTCAAATTATCCACCAAACTGTCAATCCAGTTCATTAGGTCACCATTTTATTGTCCTCGATTGAAAAATTAGTCACAGGCCAGCTGCGTCTCCAGCACAACATTTTACTCGCCCATGGCCAGCTTTCTTCTGATACATGAAGGCACATAGATACGCCTTATCAACACCCGAACAGCACTTGAGTACACAAACCGTCCATACTCTTCGAACAGGAACGCACAAGTCTCAAATCATCCCGAAAA
Organism: Armigeres subalbatus; assembly: GCF_024139115.2. Lineage (NCBI taxonomy): Eukaryota > Metazoa > Arthropoda > Insecta > Diptera > Culicidae > Armigeres > Armigeres subalbatus. The sequence continues at coordinate 141,571,351 of NC_085140.1, forward strand.
AAAAAAACACGAATAACAAAACCGCAACCATCATCATCGGAAGGGTCACTCACCTGTGTTGCATCGGTGTAGGGTGTGCTCGAATTTTTGTCCACCATTTGTGACCCGAACAGCACCGGTGGGACTAATTGCTGCACCATGGTCACTGTTTGACCGTTCACTAGTGCCGTTTGTTGTTGTTGTTGCTGCTGCTGCTGCTGTTGTAGTCTTGAAGTGTCAACCAGTAACGAAGTCAACGGGACTCCGGAATTGTTACCAATTTGCACCTGCACCGCACCGGTGGTATCCATCATTTCACCAGCAACACTTTGGGACACTACCAGCTGAAGATCGTGATTGTGCTGGGGGACCATATTTTGCAGGGGGGTGCAGAACTCTGCACGCGGTAGCTGAATTACTTTGATTCGCACTTTCTCCACTTATTCTCTCCAATTCACTGATAGAAGTGGGGGAGGTGCCCACGTTGTCGTTAGCAAAGTTTACGTGTTTTGAGAATTTTTCAAATTTTTCGGCGAATTTTTTTCGCTCACTGTACGCGGCATTTGCACTTTTTTATGAGTTGGTATGGCGGGGGGACCGAGAGCGAGAAAATCTTTTTTTAGACACTTATCAACACACCATTCGTTTGAGCTCGCGAGCTGTGCCTGCAGCTGCACTTTTCTCCCGAAGATACACTTCGCACTTGCCTTGCGTTGCACTTTTCGCTACTCTGCCCTGTTGTGTTTAAAAAACATTCAACCGCCGCTCAGGATCAGATTCGCTTGAATACAAACGTAAATAATTTGATTTACAAGTCCAATGACATTAGATTATAGCTCTCGTTGGCCGGCGTTTTTCACGAATATTCAATCTTCGCCCGTTTATGCGGGTGGATTTTTGTGTTTTTTTCTTCTTGGTTGCTCCTTATTCTGGTGGATAACAAAACGTTGCTTTTTGATGCCTTAAGCTTCTAAGATGTTTATTCAGCACAAAATTGATTAAATTTTTCTTAATTCGCTTTGACTCATTTTCTATCAATAGCTGCTCTCCAAGTCATCCCTTATCTCATTTGTAAACTTTAAGGTCGTTGCATTTCACTTAGCTCTTCAGATGTATTGCCATACGAACTTCATCTTCATCAGAAAGCTCACTAGGAACTTCGAAAAAACACCTTTAACAATTTTTCTTCCCAACTTGTCTAAACTCAACAGTAAAGTTGTTCCAAAGTTCGGAACTCCCGCTGAACCGACACTGTGTAAATTTTCAACTTGCTTCCAACAAACTTCACACGAAGTATTTAATCACCATAGTCTCTACCAAAATACAAGAAAATTGTGCGTATCGGTTTGCACTCGCTATGCGGAGTAGCTTCTTAGGCGCTGTGTATTTTGCTTTGCTAGCTTGATTTGCTCTAACGAGACTCGAGGATATTACTGTTTTTTTTTTCAATTGATTTTCCAACTGTTGCTGTTTTTGTTGCGTTTCACGTTCGAGGTTTTCCAATTTATGCACTCTACGAGGATATAAGTTTTTTTTTTCAATCCGCGATTTTGGAAAAAAAAATCCAATTAGTTTTTCCACTAGCACTAATGTGGTCAAATTGACAAAAAATATCGTTTTCTTGCAAAACTTGTAGTCACTTCCAGAAAGTACGACCGAATCTAGATTAATTTTTGTCGAACGACTAAGTGTTGATTGAATACCAGACTGGTATTGAATACGAATGGAAACACTTCACCAAGTCGCACATTTTCACAAATTTACACAAAAATGTCCTTGCCACTTCCTCGACCATTCAATATTTTTACAGGTTTTCAGAGATACTAGTTTATTTTGTTTTGCATGCTTTCTACTTCATAAGTTATGTTTCCCTTCCATAGGACTTAACAACTGTGATGGGAAATGTTCTACCAAAAACACAGAGTCTAGAAGAGAGGACTGCAGCTCAAAACTAAAATCCTATTTTCCGTCCGTTCGTGTTTACTGTTGCTTTGAAACTGAACTGTGGGTTGACGGTGAGCCCGTACCGAACCCTACCACGGTATAAAACAAATTGTTCCAACACTGCGAGCAGCGAGCCTGCGATACTGCGAACACTCAGCACCTAAGAGAGCGCGCTCTACTACCACACATCGCATTTTCCTTTTCCATGCTCAAACTCTCCCAACCAGCACCGAATTCACCTCACTCGGTTGCTCTGCTGCACACTCCCCCTTAGCATATTCACCACACCTAATTCTGTGTGAATCACACACCCGCCTCTTGGGAAGAAGTGTGGCAACGCAACGGTCGGATGGTGGTGGGTCGAGGAATGTTTGCATCACTCACGCTGCGATGCAGCGATCAGCTGGTCGCTGAGAGACCTTACCCTTGTTTTCCGCACCACACACTCTACCACCCACCACACGGGGCGCTCTCGTATGGAAAACCAACAAGCTGAAAACCGTTCGTACTTGGTTACTCTTTTCTCTCTCAATCAGTCCGCTTTTCCGCTCTCACAGTGGTGCAGTTTTGTTTGAATGACGACGGTAGTTCTATGACGACACGCTCTCGTCTTCTTCGCACACCACCCTATAGCTCGGTACAGAATCATAGACCCTTCTCAGAGCATTTGAGCATATCCGCGATTCCTCAATACGTTTCCGTATATCCCAGCTACAGTTACAGATCGATTTATCTAACTTTGAAACTTGTTAAGATTTTTTGTTTTATTTACAGACATGTGAGTTGAAGCATTCAGTTCAAAATCACGATTTACGACTGGAAATAGCAATTTTAGAATAGTTAATGATCTTAATAATTGACATACAAACAAAATGACATAGTTACAACATTGTGGTATTGCTGTAGGATGCACTTGCAACTGGTTCCTCAAACACAAACGTGCGCTAGACAGACTGTTGCTAGTGGGTAAGTAGGTAAGGCTGTGGGAGTTCGAATCAGTTTGTTTGTGGTGAACATATACTGCACCAAATTTGATGGTTCGCTATGTCGAGAGCTGACGCAACAGTATGCGAACGTGCGTTTCTTGTTGAACGAAATGAAAAAGGAACGTTCAAGATACGAGCATGACTCACTAATTCGCAAGCACAAATTGAATGAAATTGCCGCTTGTTATTTAATTCTGAATTTTATTAGATAATAGGTAAAATATGCGTTCGATTATTGCAAAATATTTACATTGCATTTAACGAATGGCATTCGATAATTGCAACAACTGACAGATGCCAAATCGAATGCCAAAAAAGCGAAGGGGCATATCAATGTTTATTTTTATCAGTGCCCATCAAAGTGGTTTCAGCGAATCGACGGATTGCAGGTATGTAAATAATATATTGCACAATTCCTTAATGATTTACGATTTCTTAGGCTTAGATAGCAAATATGGTAAACGATCAGCAACAATAAGATGTGGTTCTCTTTCAGCTCAATCGAAAATGGATGCAAACAACCAAGCATCCAGCACTGCTTCATTCGGAACAACGGCATCCGGAACAGCCTCGAATCATGTGTCCGGTGCAGCTTCGGCCCCAGCATCTGATTCGTCTCGCAGCTCAACCCCGGTTGTGCGTCCAGACTGGATAACAGAGACCGAGTCAAAAATTTGAGCAACCGAAGGCAATGCGCACAAGACTCATTGAAAACGAATGGAAGAAACGAAATCTGTGATTTGTTCACCAAGAAAATGTTGTTGTGATAATATCGAATGGTTTCAATAAAAATTGCAATGCGCCGTTTAATAAAAAAAACAGATGTCTCTATATTTCATTAATTTAGGGGTCATGTTTGTATCGGAAAAGGTAGGTACATATGTATTTACATTGTACATATCTAATAATTGAAGTAAAGTCTTATCTAATAATAAGCTAATAATTGAAGTTAAGTGTTAAAAATTTACCTTGAAGTTATTCCATTGCTCCAATTATTGCTTACAACTTTACCGGAGATACAAAACTGTTGGTATCCTTAATTAGTTGATTTTTGTATCTATTTTTGATGGTTTTTGTGATTATTAATGCAAATTTTCAGAGAAATAAAAAATGATGTTTTTTCAACTAGCTTTTAAATTCTTTTATGCATTACCATTGGAAAGCCCCCCGCTTAAAATGACAGACCGATATTTTGACATCTGAAAGTGACGGTTATCTGCTTTTTAATTGCAACACGTTGCAATAATCGAACTTGCAATTAAAAAGCGTTGCAATAATAGGTCTTGCAATAATCGAACGGGCACTGTACTAATATTTGGCAAAGGAATCGGATCGACTTATAGCTCTCGAATTGAACTACATGTGTTTTGACGAACTAGAACTGTCTCATTGTTTCCCATTAAAAATTGGGCTGATCGGACTCTGGGCTAGGAAACAAAAAGCAAACTTTTTATAAGAGGCCCGAATACTATTTTTTTCGTAAAATACTTTTCAAAAATTGTTAGTACTCTTAGTCTTAACTTATTTACTCACAACAAGTTGTATAGGACGGGGAATCCTGTTTCATTGTTTCCTATTAGAAATGGGTCATATCGGAATATGGACTCAGAAGTTATGGTCAAAATACATTTTTTTATAAGCAAAATGCGTTTTAAAAACTCACTTATTTTACGGGCATTTATCCTTAACCGATTTATTGCAACAATTTGCATTTGACGATGCTGTCCCATTGTTTTGTATTGAAAGGTCCCATAAAAGTTAAAGTTTGAATATAAGGCATTTAAAACTAACTCATTTATGACAACGATCGAATAGAGATTTGAATAGGCAAAGCCACGTAGTCGATAGCAGTTCTATTAGCTCTATTCTAAATAATGATTTTCATCGTCTGTCTCCTATTATAATTTTTTTTTCAAGAATTTAGAAGTCTAAAAAAGAAGAACTATTCCAAATGTTTTGGAAGTCTATATGGCAGATGAATCCCATTAGCTGCTTTATATGTCTGCTGTTTTGACCTCTCTATAGAACTTTTCTCGATAAATTTATAGTGAGCGAGAAAGGCATCATCAGCGCTAGGTGGATTAATCTGGGTTTTTTTTTTTTTTTCAATAAAACTTGTATAACTTATAACTCAATATATTATTATACATTCAGAGGCTTTACATAAAAAGTCAAAATTACTAAGTTTGACCTAGTTAAGACAAGTTATAAGGGACACGCGTTTCTCATTCATCAGATCCGCCCCGAAGCATTCTCATTGTTTTCGACTGTGTGTAGCAATTGACAAAGGTTTTACGGCTCTTTCCGTGTTGTTGATAAGCGAATATTGGGAGTATTGCGTCTATTATCATGTGCATCGATAAGCATTTAACTGACTCAAAAAAAAAACTGAAAAAGCCGAAAAATTGTTGTAATTTTTTTAGTTTGGTGGTTACGACGGTGCAGAATTGTTCATGAGGAACAATTCCTGCTAATGTTGAGCATTAAGCTTCGGCGCGGGTTGTCATCTGATATTGCCAAAGACAATGCCGACTTCGTGGTCGTCCACGACTGCAACTGCAAAACCGATGAACATTCGAACGAACTGATTCGTCAGCATTTCGTATTAGAAAAATCAACAGTATAGGATAGAACAGTTCAAAATGCACCCCTTAAGCTTTTTTGATGTTTTCACCAATATAAACATAAACTGGGATCTCCAGTAGCCTTGCGAGCAAAGGCGTAGGATTGCCAATCCGGTGATGGCGAGTTCGATTTTCGGTCCGCTCTAGGATGTTTTCGGGTGAGAAACATTCTCGACACCCTAGACATAGCGTATCCATTGTACTTGCCACACAAGATCTACTTATGCAATGGCGGACACAGAAAAGCTTTCAATTAATAACAGAGGAAATGCTAATATAATAGAAGTTGAGGAGCAGGTCAAGTTTCAGTTAGAATGTAGAGCCATTGAAGAAGAAGAAACAAGAAAATCGAACAGTTTCAACGTATAGATGCAAAATGTACAAAACTAGCTATTCAAAAGGATTGTATGACTTTCTTACGCATTTAAAATAGGTTTTTGGAATGGACCTGGAGCAAAACGTCCGAGGTGTGGAATCCGACGACGTGAAGGACACGTTTTATGAATGTCTTGATAAAACCTATGGAGAGTGCCCAAAGCATGACGTGAAAATTGTTATCGGACACGCTAACGCTCACGTCGGTAGAGAGGACTTTTTCCGTCCCAGAGCCTTCACTCCGCTACCAATGACAACGGCCTACGGCTAGTAAATTTCGCTGCTGCCAGAGGGATGGCCATCAGTAGCACCTACTTTGCACGAAAGAATATCCGAAAACACACCTGGAGACACCCAAATGGTGAAACTTGCAACCAGATAGACCATGTTCTGGTGGATGGGCGCCATTCCTCGGATGTTATCGATGTGCGGACATTCAGAGGTCCGAACATTGACTCTGATCACTACCTTGTTGTCAGTAAAATTCGATCACGGTTGTCAACTGTATCGAACGAAAGATCACAGCGAACAATGCGTTACAATATCCAGCGATTGTCGGCGGAAGGAGTATCGGCTGAGTACCACCAGAAGCTCTACGAACGGATAAGTTCAATCAACGTTAGCGACAACATCAACGATCTATGGGAGACGATCCATGGAGCGGTGAGCACAACAGCACGAGAAGTGGTAGGCACTGCACAGAGGCGACCCAGGACGGGTTGGTTCGATGTGGAGTGTCAGAGAGTGACAGACGAGAAGAACGTTGCCAGAAACCGGATGTTGGTGTCGGGTACCCGATCGAATAGAGATCGGTACAAGGAAGCAAGAGCAGCCGAAAAACAAACCCACCGCAGAAAGAAGAAAGAATATAAAGAACAAGTGATTAACGAGGCCCAGGAAAAAAGCAGAGCGATATGCGGAGGTTCAATGAGTCTGTCAATGGCGTGCGGAGAAAGGCAGCGCCATCTCCCGTCATGTGCAACGACCAACAAGGGAATTTGCTGACAAATAAAACCGAAGTGGCTGCCAGGTGGAAGCAACACTTCGAGACTTTGTTGAATAGTGGAAGTGACGGTGCATCGGTGAGCAGAATAAATATTAGCGACGATGGACAAGCTGTGGAGTCACCCACCCTAGATGAGGTTGAAAAAGCTGTTAAAGAGCTGAAAAACAATAAGGCTGCTGGGAAGAACCAGCTCCCGTCTGAACTTCTCAAACATGGCAGTGAGCAGCTTTATGAAGTTCAGCACCACATTATGTCGAAAATATGGGAAGACGAAGAAATGCCTGCTATCTGGTTGGACAGCCTCATTTGCCCTCTCTTTAAGAAAGGGCACAGACTGGAGTGCGCCAATTACCGAGGAATAACCCTCCTTAACTCGGCGTACAAAATTATCCCCCGTATTCTGTTCAACAAATTAAGACCGCTTGAAGAGTCCTTCGTCGGCGAATACCAAGCAGGTTTTGATAAGGGCCGATCAACAACGGATCAAATGTTTACCCTGAGACAAATCCTTGATAAATTCCGGGAGTACAACTTGCAGACACATCATCTGTTTATTGATTTCAAGGCGGCGTACGATTCAGTGAAACGAAATGAATTATGGCAAATTATGCTTGAACATGGTTTTCCGGCGAAACTGATACGGCTGATTCGTATAACGTTGGACGGATCGAAATCAAGTGTGAGGGTTGCGGATGAAATATCGACGTCATTTGTTACCTTAGATGGATTAAAGCATGGTGATGCACTCTCGAATCTACTGTTCAATATAGCGCTCGAGGGAGCGATTAGGAGAGCTGGTGTGCAAAGAAGCGGTACCATTATCACAAAATCGCATATGCTCCTGGGTTTTGCGGACGATATCGATATTATCGGGATTGATCGCCGTGCCGTGGAAGAGGCTTTTGTGGCTTTTGAGAGGGAGACAGCGAGGATTGGACTCACGATCAATTCCAGCAAAACGAAGTATATGGTCGCTGACAATCAACGTGGGTTCAATAGTGGTGGTGGTAGCGAAATGGTGCTGGATGGTGAAAAGTTTGAAGTGGTAGAAGAATTTGTGTATCTTGGAACATTAGTGACGTGCGATAATGGTGTTACCCGCCAGGTTAAAAGGCGTATTGTAGCTGCAAATAGGGCTTATTTCGGACTTCGTAACCAGCTTAAGTCCCGTAGTCTGCAAACGAAAACAAAACTTGCGCTGTATACTACTATGATTCTTCCGGTGGCTTTATACGGCCATGAGACATGGACGTTAAAGGAGGCTGATCGGAGAGCTTGTAAGCTGCTCCCTTTACCTGGCAAGTGCGATAGGTAATCAAAGCTTCCGTGAGTTGAGCATCTGATTACGCTCTCAGCCTTGCCAATCAACATAAGAGTCCTAGCCAAATTATCCATGTCGAATCATCACACTCCACTACAAAACAACAGAACAATATCAACGGATCGATCGTTGTCAATTATCGATCGATCGCGCCGCATACCTACTCACATGCTCCGCTGTGATGGAGTGATTACCATAAAACCACATCACCGGTTTTAGAAACCCTTATACCCTCACGCTCAACTCGATGTTTGATAAGAGATTTATATCGATCTCTCAATTGCACATAAATCTCAAGTTCATTTGAGATTCCTCTACTTGCTCACTACTCGATTATCTGCCGATAAAATTAACGCGATGCTATGATGAGCTAGTAGTTATCGGTTCAACGTCAAGCAGACCGGGACGGTTTCAGTGCAGTGGAAGCAAGTGCTAGCAGTTACATTTCTCGCTATATAGTTGCCGGGTATTGTGTGGTCTGACCGATGTGAGTCATCAGTAGTATACCAATGGCACTTTTATTTTAACGATTGTTTTCTCTAGAACGAGGCAAAATGAAAAAAGTGATGGCTACAGCTAACATCGCGATGCGTAGCTAGTGGAATATTATGAGATCGGTAAGACGAAAGACCTCTAAACGTATCCCAAGAAAGTGTGTTACAAATCACCCATATTGAAGTGTTTTCCAAACGCCTATCAGGCCTTTCTTTGATCCAGGCATGCAGTTCGGTGTGGCATTTTTGATGATCCTGTTGAGTTGGTGGTGTGGTAGCAACAATGCTATGCTAAGCAGCGGGGTGGCCGGCACGGCGCCGGTGGTTTTCCCCCTTTTTCTGTCCGGACAGGCTGGATAGTTATGCTGACGCCGTGGGATACACTGCTACACAACCATCCACACCAACAGAACAGTAGGGTAATTAGGCTAAGTTCAACAATAAAAATGTAAGTACTCTTTATTTCACTCCATATTTCTTATGAGACTAGAACTTTTCTTTTGGTGTGGGAAATTTGCTCGCTTAATTCTGCGTGGTGGTTCCGCTTTTCGAACTTGATTCCAGCTGCAGGTCAAGTATTAGGGTCGTGGGACCAATACTAAATGCATCTGATCTTAGTTATCGTATCCTATTGTCTCCGAGTCTCATGCGCCCCCCCTCCGGTCAGAGGGGAGGTGACAAGCTTTCGGAGTGTTTGAGCGTAAGGTGCTGCGGACAATACTCGGCGGTAAACAGGAGAACGGTATCTGGCGGCGTGGCATGAATCACGAATTGTACCAGGTGTATAAAGGGCTGGATATTATTAAGCTTATTCAACATTGCAGACTACGGTGGGCTGGTCATGTTCGTATGCCGGAAGAACGTCAAGCGAAGATAATATTTAGAAGAGAACCCGGAAGAGGCCGCAGGCTTCGTGGAAGGCCGCGTACACGATGGCTTTTTGCAGTTGAAAAGGACCTGAGGGCGCTTAATGTTCAGGGCGACTGGAAGCGATTGGCCAAGGATCGAGTCCAGTGGAGAAGGATACTCCATTCGGCGTAGGTTCATCGAAGAGCTGTAGCCCATCAAGTATCAAGTATTCCAGCAGGAATTCCTCCGGATATTACTCCAGAAAGTCCACTGGATATTCCTTCAGGTATTCACCCGGAGAATCCTCCAGGACTGTCTCCGAATATTCCTTCCGATGTGCCTCCAGGAATTCTTCCAGATAATGCTCCAGGAATTCACCCGAATATTCTTACAAATAATTCTTCGGATGTTCCTCTAGAAGTTCATTCGGATATTTCTCCAGTTATTCCAATAGATATTCCTCCAGGAATTCGCCAAATATTCCTCAAGATATTACTTCGGATATTCCTCCAAAAGTTCCTCTGGATATGTAGACAGTTCTCGGCTTTCAGTCTTAATAGGATCATAAACATATATCCGTTCTAAGCCTGACGTTTCGGTCACTCCGTTCACTCGTTTGATTAATGCCCTCAGCATAATCGTTAGTCAGAGTATTTGGTGCGCAGAAGAAGTGTAGGAGGTAATTAAATATTTTTTAAATTTGAACTCGAAAAGACCGCCAACGCAAAACGGGTTGGCAACACCGTTGAAATTGACGAACGATTATGCTGAGGGCATTAATCAAACGAGTGAACGGGGTGTTTTCTATCCTTTGAAAAAGGCACAATAAATGTGACCGAAACGTCAGGCTTAGAATGGATATTCGTTCATGATCATATTAAGACTAAAAGCCGAGAACTTTCTACATAACCTCAATCCCAGTCGAATCCTTACACATAATAAAAATGGCTACGTTCTTCCGGATATTTCTCCTGGAATTCTTCCAGATAATCCTTCAGGAACTTTTCCGGATATTCTTCCAGAAATTCTTCCGAATATTCCTCCAAGAATTTCACTAGATATTCCTACAGAAATTCCAGTGTATATTCTTTCATAATTTTTTTTCGGATATTTATCCAGATATTCCTCCGGATGTTTCTCCAGGAATTTTACTGGATATTCCTCCAGGAGATCTTCCAGATATTCTTCCAGGATCTCAACCGAATATTCCTCCAGATATTATTTCTGATATTCTTCCAGGAATTCGTCCGGATATGGTCCAAGAATTCCTTCGGATATTCCTCCAGGAACTCTTCCAGACAAAGATGTTATCGATCATTTAGTAATTCGTCTGAGATTTCCTCCGGATATTCCTCCATGAATTCCTCTGGATATTCCTCCAGGAATTCCTCTGGATATTCCTCCAGGAACGCCTCCGGATATTTTTTCAGGAATTCCGCTGAATATTCTCTTTGTTGTTATACAGTACTGACCCGATTTTGTCACTCCCCGATTTTGTCTACCCCCGATTTTGTCTACCCCCGATTTTATCACGTTTTCGACCCGATTTTATCACGTCCCGATTTTGTCACGTTTTCGACCCGATTTTGTCACCCCAAAAAAATTTGTCATTCTTTTTATTTTCGTAAATAATACCAAAAACAACATTGATTTTCATGAACTAACTTTCACCGCCTGTAGTTTATTACGAACGACTTCTGAGTACCTGGGAAATATTCTGTAAGCAATTTCGACAAGAAATAACGGGTACCGTTCACGCATTTGGCCTTTCCAAGGCATAAAATGATTCATATTTGTGGAATGAATTAAAAAAAATGAAAATATTTTTTTTCCAATTTTGTCACATACCCTGTTTTATCACCCCAAAATTCACCAGGGGGGTGATAAAATCGGGATATTACTGTATTTGTTTTATTTGTCTTATTTGTCTTATTTGTCTTATTTGTCTTATTTGTCTTATTTGTCTTATTTGTCTTATTTGTCTTATTTGTCTTATTTGTCTTATTTGTCTTATTTGTCTTATTTGTCTTATTTGTCTTATTTGTCTTATTTGTCTTATTTGTCTTATTTGTCTTATTTGTCTTATCTGTCCCATCTGTCTTATTTGTCTTATTTGTCCCCATTTGTCTTATTTGTCTTATCTGGTCCCATTTGTCTTATTTGTCTTATTTGTCTTATTTGTCTTATTTGTCTTATTTGTCCCATCTGTCTTATCTGTCCCATTTGTCTTATTTGTCTTATCTGGTCCCATCTGGTCCCATCTGTCCATTTGTCTTATCTGGTCCCATCTGTCCCATCTGTCCCATCTGTCTTATTTGTCCCATCTGGTCCCATTTGTCCCATCTGTCCCCATCTGTCCCATCTGTCCCATCTGTCCCATTTGTCCCCATCTGTCCCATCTGTCCCATCTGTCCCATCTGTCCCCATCTGTCCCATCTGTCCCATCTGTCCCATCTTGTCCCATCTATCCCATTTGTCCCATCTGTCCCATTTGTCCCATCTGTCCATCTGTCCCATCTGTCCCATCTGTCCCATCTGTCCCATCTGTCCCATTTGTCTGTCCCATCTGTCCCATCTGTCCCATTTGTCCCATCTGTCCCATTATTTGTCCCATTTGTCCCATCTGGTCCCATTTGTCTTATCCCATCTGTCCCATCTGTCCCATCTGTCCCATTTGTCTTATTTGTCCCATTTGTCTTATTTGTCCCATTTGTCCCATTTGTCTTATTTGGTCCCATCTGTCCCATTTGTCCCATTTGTCCCATTTGTCCCATTTGTCTATTTGTCCCATTTGTCTTATTTGTCTTATTTGTCCCATTTGTCCCATTTGTCTTATTTGTCTTATTTGTCTTATTTGTCTTATTTGTCTTGTTGTCTTATTTGTCTTATTTGTCTTGTTGTCTTATTTGTCTTATTTGTCTTATTTGTCTTATTTGTCTTATTTGTCTTATTTGTCTTGTTGTCTTATTTGTCTTATTTGTCTTATTTGTCTTATTTGTCTTATTTGTCTTATTTGTCTTATTTGTCTTATTTGTCTTATTTGTCTTATTTGTCTTATTTGTCTTATTTGTCTTATTTGTCTTATTTGTCTTATTTGTCTTATTTGTCTTATTTGTCTTATTTGTCTTATTTGTCTTATTTGTGAAAATGAAAGGATTTTGCTCATTAATGGGAATATTTTTATTCATGAATTTCCTATTGAAGATTATATAAGTGAGAACATTTTTGCCCCGTGGGTGTGTTATGCACTGTTCTCCCCTACGTGTTTCACCCCTGTCAGAATCTCCTGACGATAAACGCGTTCCCCAGATACTCGACGATGTGACTCGCCGTTCTGATGATCGATACGAGACAGGGCTTCTTTAAAGAAACGGTGAGGCCCACTTCCCAGATAGATAGCACAAAGTGATAAGTCGTGTAAAAAATCTCGACCAAATCAAGCCAGAATCCCGGACTTTCGCACCATCACACAACAGCAAATTCAAAATAACGTTAAATATTATTGCATCAAGGATCTGGCTATCTCAGTCTCTGGGTTGATCAAAACGGCTATACTTTGAATTGCCCGACGTTTCGCTAGGATGTATTCTGCCTTTTTCAAGGGAAAATTATCAGTCAACCGTTTTTCATTTTAAAAGATATGTCTGTTTCATGTTTTTGGGCTCTTTGTATGCTTCACAATTTTGGACATTAAAAATAATAAATTAATTTACAGAACGGAAAAACAGTGCACAATAAACAATACTCAACGACTATTTTAAAGATGAGTATTGTTTAGTGTTTTTCCTTTCTGTCATAGAAGAAGATCCTTGATGCAACAATTTTTCCAGTCGTTAATTGATAACAGTTAAATACTATTTAATAATACTCTCACAAAGTTACTGAACAAGGTAGGTGGCAAGCGCTGATCAACACCACGCACGTGATGAATTCTCAACGGATAAAACAACCCGATTATTCGAACACGCTACTGTCATTTGCGCTTTTCGTGAAGGCGATATTAGATTAAACAGTTGATTCATCAAGCTCGAATTATCTCTACAGATAAGGTAAGGTATTGGACCAGGATGTTCCGGACGAAGCGTTCAGGAATTGGAGACGCTGATATCAATTAATTCCTGGTATCGAACGTTTGAGAATTCCCAAAAGAATTCCTCAAAATTACTAGCGTCATGCCAAACATTCTACACCTGCTGCAATTGCGTATTTTCCCGATGCCAGTCAGTTTGCCGCGATGGACAAACAAAGAGTACATTTGACCTAAGTTCTGGAAAACAGTAAGGTTCTTTGTTTCTTTATCTTTTATTTTATTTTTGTTTTTGCTGCGTCAGTCAATACCAAAACTAGAACTATTCAGGCGGCAGCGGTAATATGAGCAAGAATGATGAAATGCTTCCTATTCTGAACTGAACAGATCCAAATGCAGATACTGTGCTGTCCTAGATCAGCTCTGATAATCATAAACACAAACAGTATGTTGCTCATCGGATTGGAAAAATCCTCACACATAAAGCTGAAAGACTGGCGGCGGATAGACACGAAAAAAAATAAACATTGGAGATTATCTGGGAACATAACCGATTTCATTTTATTCTTGTTTCACTGGACCATCATTTTTATATGGCAAGGAAAAAATTCACCCACGACATGATTGTGGCGAATACCCAGAAAAAAAACTACGTCCATAATGAAGGTTGAAATCATTCTGAAATTGAACCTCTTGCCACGAACAAAAACCATGATGCGCCAGTTTATCAAAAACTATCGACTACGAGCTACGGATCTTCCGATAAATACTATCAAGGTAACTAAACATTGAGGAGAATGCTTAAAACAGTTTCGCTCCAACTTCTGTTGTACAATTCCGTCAAACCAAAGCAAACTAAAGCAGGCAAACTTCGACTTGTGTTACCTTGGACAGGCAGACAGTTTTCCGCACGAGGTAAGGGTGCTTTTCAACTTAGTATTCTATTGGCATTTCCTCATGCTTTCTATGCCCGTCATTGCATGAGTATAAATCTTGCGTGGTAAGTACAATGCATACACTATGCTCAGGGTGTCAAGAAAGTTTCCAATCCGAAAACATCCTAGATCGGGTCAAGAATCGAGCTCTCGATCCCCGGATTGGCAATCCTACGCCTGTGCTCGCAACGCTACTAAAGACCTTATTCGCTCTTCTAGTATTTTTGATTAGCTAAAATGAATGTTTCGGCTATTATCATGTGTTTCGGAGTGTAATTGACTATTCCCGAATAAGTGCTGCACATGTGAACCGATTTGAAAGATTTACCAGATGTTCGTTCAAAATCGGGCAAATTTAGGCCAATCTTGAAAAACAGCACTTTTTCGATTTTTGTTTTAAATTTTGAAAATACTTACGAGTCGTCAAAAAATATGGGATCTTTGAGAAAGTTGACTTAAAATAAAATCGATTGAGCGAATAAAAATTGTTGACGGGAAAACCATTGTCAACTTTATCAGTTTGGATGGTTGACGATAACGTGGTCTGGTGCTTTGTCATCGCACTCATGTTTTCCGCGAAAAGCTCAGATATTTTTTTCCACAATTCTTACAGTGGAGTTTTTTTTTGTCATTGGGGTGTCGAATGCTTCGACCGCTTTGCGAAGCTTAAGGACAAGTCTCCCGGAATCCAAAACGAAATGCACTTGCGTCCACAGAGGTACCCCATTCAAAACGGAAAACACGCACAACTGCCAGACTGACACGATTTTTCAAAATTTTCTACACAAATAATCAAGGTATTGTCAGTATTACATCATGTGCTTTTGTTCTTAAATGCTATGGGATTTGCGCATATCCTAAACCCAATATGTACAACATTCATTCAGCACTCCCACAGTTATTAATCGCGAGGTTTCTAAGCCGGGTTGCCTTTTTTGCACTCGTATATCATGAGGCTAACACTGATGATACTTTTATGCCCAGGGAAATCGAGACAATTTCCAAACCGAAAAGTGTCTAGATCGGCACCGGGAATCGAACCCAACCACCCTCAGCATGATCTTGCTTTATAGCCACGCATCTTACCGCTAGGCTAAGGAGGGCCCTTACATTGGCGCTACGTGGATCAATTTGTATGTTGAATCTCAATGGTTTCCAGTACAGAAAATGTTTTCCCTCTTTGAGACATAAAGAAATTGATGAAAATTCAAATTAGATTAATAGATGCTACCAATAACATATTATAAATATAGGTGGTTCCCCTCGGGCAGTGTAAAACAGTTCCTGGAATAATTATCGCCTAATCAAAGTGAACTGATAAGCAGTTGTGGGTGGACAACAAGTTCACTTGCTTATCAGAGCACCAAAATAAAACCGCTTGTTGGCATCAAACTGATAACACAGTGACGATTCAAGTAATGTTGATAAAAGTGAAAACATATTGTCCAAAAAGTATCAACTCTTATGAGCCCCGTTTCGATTAGCTATTAAATATTTATCAAAAGTCATCTTCGCGTCTAGGGAAAAATAATTCACTTACAATAAATTAAAATTTATTTTATCATAATAATTAATTATTAATGTTAAATTGAGTTGATTTTCCATGATAATTCTTATCTAATAGGTGTAAATCTCATTAATCAAATTCGGTTAGCAATAATAAAATATAACATTTACATCATATCATATAACAAAAATTACATTTTCAATGTTAAAGTGAATTTATTTAATACATTTAATTACATTTTATTTCATAATTCACGAGATTTTTTAATAGATTATTACGTAACACACCTGCGTAACGCATACAAAGTGAAATTATAGACACTTCCGAAGGAAGGAAATAGTCTTCTTCAGCTAAAAAACCCAGATTAATCCACCTAGCGGTGATGATGGCTTTCTGGTGCAGTAAAAAAAATAGTATTTTGGGCGAGATTTTGGGCATTACTTCTGAGCCCATTGTCAGATCCGGCCAATTTTCAATAGGAAATAATGAGACAAGATTCTGCGTCGAATGCAGCCTGTTGTGAGGGAACCGTTTAGGGTAAGTGCATTAAACGCGAGTTGGACTTTTTTACGCCCTTTTTTATGAGAAAAAATATTTTGGCCATAACTTCCAAGCCCATTGTCCGATCCGGCCAATCCGGTGTCGAATGCAACCTGTTTCCTAAGTGGTACCATTTTCCCCAGTGTTTACCAATAAACAAATACAGCATAGATGGCAGCACCTACCACGGTCAAATTTCACCAAACACAATACTTCCCACCGATTCATCACCCACAAACGCACACCTGTGTGAGCCACATTCCACCACTAGCATACGGAATATTTGCGCAATTTCGCTCACGCACACATCACCCAAGGAAAATGCATCCTACCCAATGTGTGTATGGTGTGCCAGACGCAATTGTTGGTGCATTTCTATACTTACGAAGGTGAGAAGCACAAAATCGATCGGTCGCTCTCAGCTCTATGTGCACTGAATTCTGGTTTAGCACCATGAGACGCTCACAATTTAGCTCAGACGCGAGAGGCACTAAATAAAAATACAAAACATCTGATCGAGTCGGCGCTGTGTTGGTGCGGGTGCACTTTTCTTTTCGGGGTTTGTTATGGTTTATCTTCTTTTTCTGTGCTTCCGCTGTTGCTGTGTTTGGTGCATCTTTGCTTCGCGTGCGCTTATTTTTTGCGTATTTCGTTTTGGTTTGGGAGTATTTTTTTGTCGCTTTTTTGTTAGTTTGATACACAACTCACGATGCCCGCGCGCGTTGCCACGCTCTCTGCCACTGCCTCTCGCCGTCACCATGAAGTCTGGTCATCGCTGGTGGAGCCAAGCAAATGAAATAAAACAAGTTTCTTCTTTCCGTTCCTGGACTGGGTTTCGCTCGAACATGCTATGGCTGGTTTCAGCAACAGAGTGGAGTAAAACTTTTGCGTGTGTAGGAACAGTTCTGATACGATTTTCGTTCTTTTGTATGTTTCTTCTTCATGATGCGAGACGACATCATAGATTCAGTACTGACAAGTCCCGACAGGCTGACGAGAGAGAGACAAAAAAAATGAATTGTAATCACCCAACCCAAATCCGAGACGTCGCGGCATAAGGTGGATTCTTTTTTTGCGTGTTAAACACCTTAATGATTTATGGATGAGTCGGAGGACTTCTGAATTTATCGTGCGTGCTGTTAATGGTGCGTGTGGTGGGCGTACGGTGGAGCATTAAGTTAGCTGTATTAAATGATTGATTATAAAATTAAATAACTCATTTTTGGAGTTGATTGCATCCTATGCGCTTTTATCAATATGGATTTCGACAAATTTAAACTTCAGGTGTTGAGAGACGCTTCAAAATTGTAAGTATATAACCAATTGCAAGAAAATTCATCCGGGAGTACTGGAAGGGATTTATTGTCGAACATTTTAAGGCGGATCAAATCATTTTCCAGATATTGAAATGGGTACTCATCACCTTTCATGAGTTATGTTTAAATGAATAATGATGATTTTAATTCTAATGGTTTCTAAGCGGCGAAATCATTTTATCCCATTGGAAAATTTACAGAAAAAAAAAACAAAACAAAATTAATAAGGATTGTGGTTATACGGTTCTGCAGCGCAACCTCAATCTGGTGACAGATTAGTAGTACTTTTTGTTGGACTCAGGGGCAACCAACTAACCACGCACTAGTACCCACTTATGTACTCATACACAGAGAAAAATAAAATTGTGATTTTTACTATTTTCGACTTTTATTTCAACAACAGCCATATTTTGGTAATTTTCAATACAATAACATTGAATTTAGAAGAAAACTTGTCAATATGAATAATTAACCCCGCAGTTAAAACTTTGTTTTTCACAGTCTAAATTGTTGAACTAAGTAATATCGTTATAGTTAATAATTTAATATGTCAAGGTTTCTGGCAACATGGTTTCGGTTTGCTGATTGCTATTGTTTGGCAACCCTAGAGCAATCTGATAGACGGTCGAGGTTTTCTTCTTTCGATCCAATCCAGTAATAACAATTCAAAGAAAAGGTAAAGTACGGAAGTAACACCTTTCCGAGGCGGAACTCACGGTCGGTGATCATAATGAAGAACTTCTGCAGTGTCCGAGGAAAGGAGACCACAAACCTATAGTTGGCGATAAAACTAGGTCACATCCGGAAGCGACTGAGTTACCAAAGAGGCACGATTGTTTGTACTTGTCGGAGAGTTTAAGAGTGACCGGATCAAGTTTACGATTTTGAGTAGAGAGAAACTTGCAACGACTGATGATTCAGACTTATATAATTTAGTGATCCGGCGCTTCCAGGTGAGTACAGGTTTGACTTATTTCACTCGCTGAATCAAAGTATTCCCTTAGTCACTGAAAATACTCCCTGGTGTAAAAACAGCTTTGTATCAGAGTCTATTATATATAGAGTTACGCAAAGAGTGAAGCCAAATCTACCTATTGAACTGTCAAACCGTCTACCTATTGAGCAAAGTAAACAAATGATTGTTGGTGAGGCAGAAGTATTGTTATCGCCTGATGATTATTATGGCGAAATAAAACTCATGAATTGAAATGTAATAGATTTGTTCTAAAAAACAGCTTAAAAAAACTTCAATACACCCCCCAATAAAGTTGCAACAAGAAACTCACGTGTTTGCACTCTGTAGGTGACTTTGGTTATCGAATTAAAAAGATTTAGAAGTGATCACTCCCGTGAAGCCACTTGAAGGGTTGAACAAAAATGAAAGTTTTCAACATAATAACAAGAGCATCATTCAGAATAAGAGTAAGAAGATCCTCTTTGCGCAACTCTATATAATAGACTCTGCTTTGTATATTAAATTTCAAGAATACAATTATCTGTAATATTGAAATACATTACACAAATTCTATTTTTATTCCATGCTCCTTTCATTTCGGAATGCTCTGTTATTTGTATCAAGAACCTTTGTTACGATACCGAAAGCCTTCGGGCCAGCATGATAAGCCACATACTAATTATATATTTTTATTTTAAAAAAAAGCGGGAACTGGAAATCGATGACCTACGAATGCTTCGCAAAACACTTCAGCCTTGGTCTTGTGTGGAGAGATATTGCAAGTCAAGCATAATACCTACAGATGTTTCCTGGAAAAGTTTGGCAGCGCGAAACGCCAAGTGGATTGGTGCAAAGTGGACGATTTCCTTGATGTGATAAGAATCACGTCGAGCAAAACGAGTAACGTAGATTTTGAGTGTTTGGACGTGGATCCTATACCTGCTTCGAATCCGCGGTCCACAGTCCTGGAACAGCGGGGCAATGTTATGAAATACATGGCAAAACACTGAGCCGAGGTAATTGTATGTACTATAGATAGTGGAATATATAGATGAGCGAAGATAAATCCTCTGTCTCCAAACGAACTGTCAAACGTGTCTCCAAACGAGCATGACGTCACGATTTCAATGGAAACGTTAAGGGCTGTGACGTCATATGCGCGTGTGCACGGGGAAAAAAATCGACTCAGCCATGCTTTCGCTCATCTATAGATTCTACTATCTATAGTATGAACTACATGGCAAAACACTGAGCCGCGCTTACAGCTATCTAGGCGGCTATCCGGGAAACACGGGGAAAACATGGCAAAATAATGAATTTTCAAGTAAATAAACATTAATATATAAAAAGTAAACATTTAGTTTGGCGTTTCATTGAAATAGAAAGCGCCTACTTGTTGTGTTAAAAGCATCACAGTTGATTCAAATGTGAATTCTACATTTAGTTTTGAGAGGAAAATGTCATTTTGAAAACTCGGCTCTTATCAGTGTTCGTAATGAAGCAACATTTTTGTAATTGTAGATTCAACAATCTTATACTTTCTACTGAAAATCACTAACTGATTTTCTTAATTTTACCAACGATTCTCTCAACTTTACCAACTTTTTTTTGTGTGTAGATGCTAAGCACCCCATAGGGGTACATAGGGCCAACCTAGGTGGTGCAAATAGAATCAATTCGCTTATCAAACTGGTGCCAATCACGTCGTCAATCACCCATCATGTTTGCATTGATTACACCCTCGACACACCTCGTGAGGAAGTTAGGATTGACTAATTGCGAATGTGTATAATGCAGCGTGCACACCAGTCAAGCAGTTTGACGAACATTGACTCCGCCCTTAATGCAACGTACACACCAGTCAATCAGTTTGACGAACATTGACTCCACCCCCAAGAAAACGCTTCGGTTGCTGCTTTGTTGGAACGTGTGTGAAGTTGTTCGAAAAACTATTTGACAGTTGGCGGCTCGGTTAGAAAAAAATAAAGCGGTTTGATCTTAGTTTGAGTTGTCGGGGGTGGAGTCAAGGTTCGCCGTACATGTTCGAGCATTTGTAGTAAAGTTGCACAAACACCCATACATTTGTTGAAGGTTGGTGTTCAAGTTGGCGCTTCGGTCGTTCGTGTGTGATATTGTTGGTCGAATAAATCGATTGTTCGTGCCGCTGCTGTTGGTAAAACTTGATGGATGTTGGAATAAACGAGAGGTGGAGTCAATGTTAGTCAAACTGCTTGACCGTGTGTACGTTCCATTAGTTACGGGTAGTTAAATCTTCATGCTATCCGTAGGAATACATTTCACTGAACCGAGCAACAATACTCTGCCGTAATCTGGAAAAGTGACGTAACAGCCATTTTACAACATGTATGTTTTCCATTTTTCTGTTAAAGAGCTCGATAAGTAGTACTCGCTAACACCATTTTTGGAAAATGGCGTATACGTCACTTTTTCAGATTACGGCAGTACTGTAGAGCATTCGAATTATTGCTTCAAATGTTGTGACCGCTATTCTTTTCGGTTGACGTATTGTCCGTTCGCGCGTTTAGTTAACGTTTGCAGCGATTCCTTCGCCTTCTGGTCATCATTTGACAGCATCAGCTTGGACGGTTTGCTAATGCCAAGGCTTTCCAGCGAGAAATACTGCTTCATGGCCTCGTGCAAGTCGTTATTTGATTTGAGTTCACATTCACATATTTGAACGCAGTGATGGCTAGAATGACCGACGCCGTTTCTTGTCATAGAGCACCTTAGGCGTGTTTTTACAGCTATAGGCTCGTTTATCCTACCTTCACGACATTTTGCATAGCTTGCATAATTCAATCCTATGAGCAGACGTGGACTGACTTCCCGATACGATTCCACGTGTAGGTAGGTGCATCCGTTGGTACCGCATACGCTTTTCTGTTTGTATGAACCATTATGCTCCGTAGTCACTTTCGACATATTCTAAACTCTCGCACTACCACCCATCTTAAATCGTAGCCAAGCTCCTTGAACCGTTTTCACTGTGATAAAGTCGAACGATGTTCTTTGCATGTCACGCACTCTTTGCCAAGATCTTTTGGAGTCATTTGGTTGTATGTAGCGGCGTTCGACGATCTCCTTGACAATAGATTATTCTCTTCTGAATAAACGTTCAGGAAGCTATCCCTTTTCGAAGCTGCACAGTGTTTTATTTCGTCGTTTTCACGATCGAAATACAAAAAACTCGAAAAGTGTTGATTTTTGATATAGGGTTTGTTCACAGAAGTTTCAAATTCCAATGATTTTTCACATTTTCCGTCCCTTCTATAAAGTTGTCAAACCAGCAAAAATACATGCTTTGCTGAACATTGCAACTTCCTATCTTTTATAAAACCAAAGTTATTCAAATATTATGATTTTTCATGGGTTTTCAAGTTTTAACACAGCAATCGAGAAGACTCTTGGCGACAAAAGTTTTCAATGTCAGTAGAAAGATGAAATGAGCGACTTTCAGCATATCGTGGAGAAATTTGCAAGATTTTGCAATTAAGGGAGTAATTATAAGTGGAAATGCCTCTAAAAATATGTATAATTTAAAGATAACTTTTGTTGTATATGAGATGGAATGTTACAATCAGGGATGCCAGAGAATATTTTCAAATGTCTTCACAGTCGTTTAAATATGTCTTCAAATTTCTTCAATATGAAAATTATGACTATTAGCGAGAAATTTCAAAATCCAATAGGTTTGTAAATTCAATAATGTCCTTGTTTTATAGATGTGGAATAATGCTTATTTTTTTAAACATTCAAATTGATAGAATTCAAGAGAATATTCTATAAAATTTTCACGAGATAGTGTATGACGAGTTTCCCCTGGGTTTTATACTGAGTATGGTTAAAATTCAACCGGATTTTTAACTGAATTTCCATGTGGAATTCTTCCAAATTTATTGTTAAAGAATACCCTGTAAGGTTTCAAAATTTACCGTGAAATACTTGAAAAACATCCAGACGAAATTTCCCGAAGAATTCCTGTTGGAACACCCAGAGGATTTACTGAAGAAACTTATGGAGAAATTTCTGAAGGAACTTCCGGAGGAATTGCTGGAGGATTTTCAGAAGGAATTCTTGGAGAGACTTAAGAAGGAATTCCTATAGAAACTTCGGGATGAATTCCGGAGGGATTTTCTGGAGAAATTTCTGAACGATGTTCCAGTGGATATTATATCCGGTGGAATTCCTGAAGGAATTTCTAGAGAAACTTCCGGAGGAATTCTTGGAAGTAGTTCTGGATGAATTCTTGGAGGAACTTCTTGAGAAAGAAACCCTGGAGGAAATACCAGAGAAATTCCGTAGTATACTTCTGGAGGCATTATCGGAGAATCTTTCGGCAACACTCTTGGAGAATCTTCCAGACAAATTCCTGGAGAATCTTCCAAAGGAATTTCTGGGGAAACTTCCGGAGGGATCACTGGAGGAGCTTAAGCGGGAATTTTTGAAAATTCTGGGGGAACTTTCGGAAGAATTTCTGGAAGAACTTCCGGAGGAATTCCTGAAAGAACTGCTGGAGGAATTCGTGAAGGAACTACCGGAGTAGTAAAGGAGGATCTTCCGAAGGAATTCTTGGATGTTCTTTCGCTAGAGTTCTCGACGACGACGACCTTACGGAGTAGCTCCTACAAGAAATTCCAAAGGTATTCCTGGAGGAGTTTTCGGAGAAATTCCTGAAACTTCCGGACAAATTCGTGTAGGAAATTCGGGAGGAATTTCAGAAATAATACTAGAACGATTTTTTTGGAGAAATTCATAAAGGAATTCTCAGATAAAATACTGGAACAATGTCCAAAGATATTTCTTGAAGAATTTCCAAAGGAATTCTAAGAAGAATTTAGCGAAGGTGTGTAATAAGATTCCTCCGGATTTCTTTTAAGAACATTTTCCTGTAGTAATTTACCATGGAAGATCTGAGAAATATCTATTTAACACCAAAACAATTTCAATTTCTTGTCGACATTCGTAAGAATTTTCTATGGGAATTAATTGAGGCAAATTTCTTGTGAAAATCAAAAGGGATTTCCCGTTAAATATTTAATACTCCATTATTTCTTCTTAACGGAAATTATTATAAATTTCCACGATAATTTTAACTGAATTTTCAATTTAGAGAATTGAATTTAGAAAAGAAATTCCTCATCGGAAATTCTCCTTATAAATTTCACGAAAAATTCTTTTAAATTTTCACTAAGAAGTCTTTTAAAAATCCACAGGAAATTTAAAGAGTTTCCCGGCGGATATTTAGAGAAATGAATGAATTTAGAAAAAAAAACTGGTTCTAGCTCAACGGTTGAATAGATTAAATCTAGTCATAGAAGAATTTAGTCTATGTTTGCCGCAAATTAGATAGGTCATTGCGTTCCGAAATGATCGAAATACCTTTTTAAAGACGCCGCCAAGAAAAATTCAAACGAATGTTACCATTTTTTCACCAGCGCACAGCTCAAATTTAAGTGTGTATGAGGTCTAAAATGCGTTGCAGTTATCAACCGGGTAGAGTGAAAGTATTTTATGTTTGAGATTCTAAGCTCGAGACAAAGACTATTATAACTATTGTAATATTTATATACCTAGTTTACATAGAGGTCGCAGAATTTATTTTTTTTTTTTGAAGGTTTACTGGCGGGACTCTGAATAGAGTAGAAACCTCTGCACCAGGCCTTTGATGATACCGTTGCATAATTCCTTTCGAAGCAGTTTGCCAGCCGTACACGGAACATGTCGTCCAAGAAGACGCTGTTGCAACTAAAACAGAGGGAATTACGTTCATAAATAGTCAGACAGGTCTTATGCTAACTAACATCGTTATAGTTTAAAGTAATTTTTGTCATTTTCTTGTCAGAGTCAAACTATTTTGTCAGTTTTATGCTATTTAGACGTCTATTGTCATTGTACGCGCTCGAAATCGACCGAAGCAGTTTTTCAACTCACATGGAACATGTTGCCCAATGCTTCATCGAAGAAACTGAGCCGGAAGTTTTTTATCATGTATAAGAAAGTGTTCAATCCCCGATTTATAAAAAATGACAAGTTAATAACTTTTGAAGCAGTTTTCCAGCCGTACAAGGATCATGTCGTCCATTAAGACACTGTTGAACTGGCTCAAAAGACATTACATTTACAACTCTAATAGATACTCTCTCCCATTATCTCATTCCTAATCATATAGATTTTTTTTAATCTTTCGTTTATTTTAGAGGCTCAATTGCCGAATCATATAGATTGATCTGTACGATGTCATTCTTGTCTTTATGGTCAGAAGGTATGAAGTATGCGTTCCTTGAATTACTTTGTTTGCCTAAGTTATTGGTTCATCCTGTGTCAATACTATCAAACACAATGTAAGTTATGTCTTGTAAAAAGTGGAAACTGTTCGTGCATTTAGTCTATTTCATTATATTTTTTTGTCAAGGTATTACTATGATTATGTTCTAATAAGTAGCTTGATCGTTTCCAAACTAACTGTCATTATCTATCATGTACTAATGATCAGTTATGAGTCAGCTATAGGATTCACTTTTCGGTGGCAAAGTAAAGCTTCATCACGCCTATTCCCTACTATTAGTAAAAAATTATCGTGAATGAAGCCGTCATAAGATTGTTCATATACCATCATTATAATTTGTGGTATTTTTTATTATTGCTCTTCGAAGTGAGGCATAACAAAATAAAACTGGCACCACGTTCCTAGTTTTGAAAAAACTTCTACTCAATGAATCCAGCAGTCGATTCCCTACGAATGTCTTGAATACTTTGTTTTTTTAATAAATGCCTAGCTAGCTAAATGTAAGCGTGGCTACGACTCATCGTCCCAGGGAACGCATCATAAAAGTATTGCCGAAAAGAAGAAAACTCACATCATTATCACTGATGAAAAAGGCCTCTGCATGACTGCACTACCATTCAAGGCTCCAAGACACGAGATCCGTTGGATCACATGCAAATGCCGTAAATTAGTGCGTCAATGCCAGATATGTAACGCGGCACCAAATAAAAATAGTCAACATGTGATACCACCACGACAGGATATGCCTTTGGTTGCCATATCAGTGCTAATGGCGTAAGCCGACCCACCGCGGCAAGGTAACATATCCGAGGGGAAGGTCATAGAGGTCGCAGAATTTATAAGCTTATAAGTAAATAATGAAATTGTATTTTCCATTCGCTGGCTTATTGATTGTCTTCAAGTGTCTTCAAATAAGTAGATAAGTCTTCAAATATTTTGAAAAGTCTTCAAAATGTCTTCACGAAATAAATGTCTTCACAGAGATTCAAATGTCTTCAAATTGAAGACATGTCTTCAAATCTGGCATCTCTGGTTACAATGTTCAGCAAAAACATGTTATTTTGCTTGCTTAACAACTTCCCAGAAGAGACGGAAAATGGGATAAATCATTGGAAAGAGTTAGAATGAAAAATATGATTTCAAAGGGGGTTTTACATAAAACGTCTTAAGTTTGTCATATATAAGAGATAGAGACTCGACATGTTCAGCAAAGTTGCTCGTATTACAATTTGCCTCAACTTTGCGGAAGACACTATATGTCTATCTCATTCTGGTGGGAAAATAATTTCCTCAACTCACTTTTAGGGGGATTAATCATCAAACTGTTTTTATCGAAAGATGCGCTTCTAAATATTTTGAAACTTCTGTGAACAAGCCCTATATCAAAAATCAACACTTTTCGAGTTTTTGTATTTCGATTGTGAAAACGACGAAATAAAACACTGTGTGCTGGCGTCCTCAGTCCGTCCGTCCATCAATCTCACAAGCTTCCACTGTTGCAACCAGGTTTTCAACACTGAGTGCAAACTGGATCACAGTATCCAACTTTTCGATGCACGGTGACGATAGTAATCGAACCTTCTCTACGATTGCCTGAATTATGACTTCCGGACGTCCGTAAAGCATTTTAAGAGTGGTTATAACTCCCTCTGTACATTATTTGGATGGAGCATACGGCACTTGACTGCTTCCAACGCCTTTCCCGTGAGACATTTTCGCAACCTAAGCATATTTTCTTCGTTCGAGAACCCACAGAGCTGTATGGACGAGTTGAACATAGAGAAAAAGAGCGGCCATTCTTCTGGGTTTCCGGCAAAGTCGGGCATATCCTTTGATACATGCTGGTTGAAGTTTGCCGGGGTATACGTCGTTGCTGCAAACGAGAGGATGGGGTAGAACCTTGTCCAGGAATAAAAGCTAGGCCATCAATAAATGTTCCTGTTCCTTCGCGGTTCTAATCAAGATGAATACAGTAGTAGGTGCTCCAATCTGCCAAGTTTGTGGAAGAGAAGAAGGCGGGGGTGAAAAATTCATTTTCAGTGCAAAACAAAAACAAACCGGCTGGCTCTCCATACTAAAATCCAAGATGGCTGAATCGTGAATTTGGCAGATTGGAACACCTAGTGGTGTATTCATCTAGGTTTTAATGAATGCCCTGACGAGTGCTAAAGCGTTGTGGTTGTCGTGGATCATGTACAGGTTCTTCAAGTAGACCAGATGGAGCAACGTAACAATCAGTAGCATTGTTCTGTACTGTAGGAGATAGTCATTTCTGACTACTGCCTATCCTACGTTTTTTCTGTTGTCAATCGATTCACGATCCTCATAGAGAATGTTCATTAGAGTGATTCAAATTTTGACTTTTCTGCCTCCTGATGCGTAAGAGATTGCTTTTGCTATTTTAATATCCCTGCTAAATTTTTAACTAATTTGGATATCATTTGATTGTGCACACGTCATTTAAAGTTTGTATGGAAATTATTGTGAAACCCGACCTTTCTATGAAATACCGTTCCGTGAGGTGGCCCATGAACTATTTATATATTTATATATTTATATATTTATATATGATCAACGCAGTGACTACATATAATTTATCTCAAGCTGGAAGGCCATTGTTGTTGCGAAGCGATTTGTCGTTTGGAAACAAAGTTATGAAGAGTATGCTGAAAGTCTCCTTAATAAAGACACAAAAAAAGTTATGAAGAAAACAAAAATGCTCATTATTGATATTGATCTTATTCATTTACGTGTTAAATTGAATTTCCCACGATTCAGTATTCCCTTAATAACATTTCTTGCAGGCATCAAATCGTTTTGCAACAAAAACTACCTGTTTCCTGTTAAAATTGTCTATGTTGCCGATGTACTTAGATGCTTTTAGAGCTTGATGGGAAGCGTTGGGGAACGGTTTTGCATAAACGTTCCTGTGTTCATAGTAATTTTCATACAAACTTCAAACTGCGCGTGCTCACTCAAATTAGATCCAAATTAGTCATGAGCCACGACTTACATCTGGTTGCTTGTTGACTAGCGTTTCGATCTCAAGTTTGTCGTCAGAGTAGTCAGTAGTCATTCCCCGCATCCAAAGCCAAATATCTGGATCTTTTAGCTCTCTGCAAGCTGCGCTGTTCACGTGCGTTGACTGGGGCCTTCTCCGAGCAGGCATCCACGAGACCGGAGTCGTCACCGCATTTCCATCCTTCGCTTCACCTATCCCACGTTTTCCAACAAAGAATCCGGATTGCTGACTGCGATGAAGTTACACTCTCCAGCTCCTGTAGCAAGCTATATTTCTGCTCCAAATACTACAATTGACACTTTTTCTCTTCCTCGAGTTTCTTCAGCTGTAGTTCAATTTTCCTGTTTCCGCTACGCCTACTTGATTTTCCACCAGATTTTTCTGATGCTGCAACGTTGGGGGGTGGATTTTGATGCTGTTTACTATGGCTGGTTTCTTGGATCACAGGGGCACCACATTCAGCTGGAGTCGCTCGAGGGGTTTACATTTTGAACACACTTGCACAACCTGGGCACGACCAACTAATGTCTTCAACTGATTGACTCACTTCGACGCATGTGAAATGGTACCACCAATCACACATTCATCATATTTTACCTTAGCGAGATTATCGGGTTCGTTGCAAAATCCGCAACTATAACTGACTCGGTTTACGCGAGAGGGGATTGTTTCTAATTCGCACTTTGACTAATTTCACTGGGTTTTTGCTCTTCGGTGCACAGATTTGCGGGCTTAGTGGAATTCGGAATAGCACCTTTCGCAGTACTTACCGTTTCGGTAACATTTACCTGGTTGATGGGAGAGGACACAACTTCAACCGCAGACTGAGTCCCATTTCGGGTTTAGATAATCCTTTTTTCCGGTACTACCGCATCTTCCTGATCTTTAAGAACGAACTGTGCGCAGGGATTGAACTTATCATTTCATTATCATTTAGTATTCAGCAAATAACTCATTCCAGAGATGAAACTCCGAAAAGTGTTGTATGGCAGACTTCTAGCTCTTTTTCCCCTCTACAACTTTGTTTAAGGGTACATTGCTCTATGTCTAATACTTATAGCGTGAAACGCTAGTGTCACTTAATATACTAAATGATAATAAGTGTCAGAGCCTAAAATATTCATCTACATGAAGCAACTTCGGTCCGAATTTTGATAAACATCGCATGAATATTCAAAACATAGAATGACATAGTCAGGCGACTACTCCACGAACTCATTCATTCGACTGTCACTGAATGTGTTTACTATGTGCAGAAAAAAACATAATTATCATTGTTTATGTTGATGTTTACCGCTGAAAGTGCCTCGCGGATGAAAATCGGATTCAGTCCTGAGTGATAAATCACTTTACTCATTTGAAACGTGTTCAGATTTCAGATAATTTATCAATTTGTAAATTAAGTGTTATTATCATTTAGTATGTTAAATTATACTAGCGTTTCACGCTGTTAATATTAGACATAGAGCAATGTACCCTTAGACAAAGTTGTAGAGGGAAAATAGCGCCAGAAGTCCGCCATACAACACTTTTCGGAATTCCGCCTCTGAAATGAGTTATTAGCTGAATACTAAATGATAATGAAATGATAAGTTCAATCCCTGACTGTGCGATATTCTACATCTTCCTCGTCGTCTCCGGAAAATTCTCCGGACGGTTCGCTTTGTTTGTGACTACTCCATCTGTCGTACTGCCAGGCGTGATCATCGCGGTTGGGAACTACCGCTCGAATGCTTACTCGCCATTCCACTCTTATTAGAAATGCAGAATTTGTAAATGTCTCTCAAATGTTATGTCATCCACTAGCCCCAAATGCAAGGGAGCCCGTGGGGCAGTACTACGCGGGATTCATGGGCGATCGCTCTACTACCACGCACGGTTTAAATGATTGCCGTACACCAGTTACTGCAAAAATTCCGCTAATACAAAGTACCCACACATCATCTGTTTTTCGACTTCAAAGCCGCATATGATCGAGACCAGCTATGGCAGCTGATGGACGAACACGAATTTCCGGATAAACTGATATGGTTGGTTAGGGCGACGATCGATTGGGTGATGTGCGTAGAACGATTAAAAATGGCTATCATTCAAGAATCGTATGGAATTTAAACTTAAAATACTGAAAAAAAATAGAAATTATAATATGAAAGTGTATAATATGAAAGTATTCATATATATGAAAGTGTTCATATTTTCGCGTTTTTGGAATTTCAGGGATACTGATTTTTATAAAAGAGTATTTTCCACAGAGACACCATGTTTGCACTTTAATTGCACTTGCAAGACGCTCCACTTCGATCGAATAGAGTTCGCCACCGCACCAAAATAACTATTCACAAAAGGAGACCGATAGTCCTCTATGGATACGAGACCTGGACGATGCTCGTTGCGGACCACCGCGCACTTCGAATTTTCGGAAGGAAAGTACTGCGTACCATCTATGGTGGGGTGCTTATGAAGGAGCCGTATGAACCACGAGTTGCGTCAGCTGTTGGGAGAACTATCCATTGTACACACCGTGAAAATCGGACAACTGCGTTGGGCCGGGCACATAGCCAGACGGGAACAAGAAGGTGAGGTACGCAGTGAGCAAGGTGGATCGATCAGTTGGAAGACAATTTGCGGACACTCCGTAGACTGCGTGGTTGGCGACGTGCAGACATGGACCGAGCTGAACGACTTTTATGTACTGCAAAAACAACTCCGGCCTTAGTCGACTTCGAGTAAATAAAAAAATGTCTGTCATGTCTGCTAATATGCGATCGGTCCAGGGAACATTGTTTCAACTCATGCCTCCGATGTCCGCTTTAGTCTCCTGCAGTGATGGGACTTCGGAATTGACGCTGGTAAAGCTTCGCACTCCTGGTGGCCCATGCCGTGATCTTAATGGTTGGTTGGGTGTCGTAACTAACATTTAGATGGGACTTACATTCAGATGGCTGTGGATAAGGCCCGCTCCATTACGGCCTCTGCTTCTCTACGCTCCACAATACTTCGTCAGGTTTCACCTAAAATCCTTTCATTTTGCCGAGTGCGCAGCTCACTCAGGTTGTTATCGAAAATTAGATTAGCTTAGCTGTGCTTGATTGACTGACTGTACAATTCGTAGTTGCTAACCGTGATAGACCTAGAATCAACAAATATCCACAGCTGACCAATAAAAAGGCAAAACATACTTTTGCATATAAACAATAAAGACGGATCCATGAAAAAATGAAAAACGATCCATAAATTACATCTGAATGTTCCAAAAAACGCTACCATAAATTTATAAAATAGTTCGGGAGATTCCATAAAGAATAATTTATTGATCCATAACTAAGCTAAAATTTAGCAATTAATAGGGAAATATGTTCCATTAACATGGTCAAGAAAAACAATACAATTCTTGCTATTTTCCCATGAACGTATGACAAATGATCCATAAAAAACTATATTTTGATCCATAAAATTTCAAATTTGCGCATTTTTTATTATGATGATGATCCATAATTTCTGTAACATGAGAAAAAAAAAATCTCAATTATTGTTTCAATATTTGATGGTAAGGTCTCTAATAAGCATGAGAAGTTCAAGGAAAAGAGGCTTGAAATCCAAAGAGTATTATTTCGCTAAGAGCTTATGAAGCTGAAGCTGAGGCTTCTGGCTTATGCAATAGTTTACCTAGTTTAAAATAGAATAATGACAAGAATATTGTTTTAAAATCAATGAGAACAACTCTGCACATAGCCCAACTTTTTTTCTTCCTTGGTAATACATCCCCCACTGGGACTTTGCCGCCTCGCAACTACCAAAACTATCCTTCCGTTTCCATCGTGTAACACTATTTGTTCACGCTGAGGTCAATAATTAGCCCTGGGCCAAAGTGAAGAGCCAAGAAAAATATTTGTTCACACGAACCTCTTGTATTTATTTTCACCGTCCAACTTTTGTTTTTCGAAGCCAGGAGTTGAATGACCTAAAAGTCACACGTCATTTGTTGCGCAGTGGAAATCGAAAAAAATAAAACTTGATTATCGAATTCCATTCCAGATAGCGCACAAAATTGACCACGCTCTGCCATTTATTCACGCACACGAGTCATCCAACAAACGAAAACAGCATGCATTCTGTTGTATAGGTCACGCACATGGGAGATGATTATGCCTGCGAGTGCCTCTATTCGGTTATAAATAGCAAAACCCGTAATCGGCAGCCACGACGATGGTTACTTCCCGTCGTCGGCGTGGGCAAGGCGAAATGCAATTGCCAAATTCTATGTCCAATCAACTTATTTGCCCTTATACAACTAGGATTAATGATTGTGTACTTTCGTGAACTGTCTTGATAGTCTACTTAAACGAAACGAAACTTCAAGCAAAGCGAATATCTATTTGATTACCTGAGTAAACACAGACGTTCCGTTCTGGAGTACAAACCCTACAGGCCAATCACATCTAGGCTCGCATTGCACCGCCGGCCGCGCCGCTTCCATATGCGATGCGCAATCGATTCGAAATATTGATATTTCTGCGTTCGACTAAGCACCGTCTGATGGGTTGCACCCTGTAGTATATGTAGGTACGAGGGATAGTAGCTGGAAAGGTCCAGCCAGCCAGGGCAGACTAACATATCGTTCAGGTCCATCAGAATTGCCACCTGAGTAAACATAGCTCTGCTGCGCAACCGAGCTCCGGGCAGTATCGAAGTAGTATATGAATGGGTGCTGAGGGTATGCGATATGGATATCAGCATTTTTAGTTTCATTCAAAATACATAAACTGCTTTGAACGTAGGTACTAGGGTGGTTCAAAAAATCGATTTTGCTCCACAGCGCTCATCTGATTCTGTATCGTGTTCTGAGTGTCCTCTGAAAATTTGAGCTCATTTGGATTAAAACTGATTTAGCACAAGGCGTTTCAAATTTGCATGCAAATTAGTATGGGGAAATTTATTTTTTCATTATATTGATACAAGGATGTTAACGATCGTTCAGTAATTTGCGTTCGATCATTTAGTAGTTTGTCAATAACACATTCCAGAACCTGAATTTTAAATTATATTGTATGGTGGACTTCTAGTGCGAAGGTTTTTCTACAACTCTGCCTAATGGTTCGTTGTTTGAATTCCACTAGTAACGGAGTTATAGCTATAGTTTCAGTAACTTAGACTAAATGATAACAAAATTCCAATCATTTAGCTTAAGTTACTGCAACTAGCGCTCTAACTCCGTTAGTAGTTGAATTCTAATAACGAACCATTAGGCAAAGTTGTAGAAAAACCTTCGCACTAGAAGTCCACCATACAACATATGTGAATGTGTTATTAACAAATTACTAAATGATCGAACGCAAATTACTGAATGATCGTTACCATCCTTGATTGATAATGACGCTTCCTCATTAGGCGCAGGTTGAAAGAAAACCTACATAGCTAAAATGAATACTCAACAGCTTTCTCCCAACGAAAACCGCATGTTGATTAATCGCCCCAATAATTAGTAATCGATTTTAAGGCAGATTGCAAATCTTTAGTCATGATCGTTACATTTCTTTGAGGGCATCACTGAAATGTGCAGTGCAACATAGTAGCCTGAATTAGTTCGTGCTATCTTTCGCGCCACGAGCAGCAATGTTGCCTGTTGATGAGTTACGCAATTAGCTCCAGAAAAACACGGTATAGATTAAATTCGATTAGGTACTAATTATTGAAGCGATTAACTACAATGCGGTTTCGCTGTGTGAAAGCTCTTGAGTATTCCTTTTAGCTATGTAGGTTTTCTTTTAACCTGCGCCTAATGAGAAAGCGTCATTATCAGTATAATGAAAACATAAATTTCCCCATACTAATTTGCCTGCAAACTTGAAACGGCTTGTGCTAAATCAGTTTTAATCCAAATGAGCTCAAATTTTCAGAGGACACTCTGAATATGATACATAGTCAGATGAGTGCTGTGGAGCAAAATCGATTTTTTGAACCACCATAATAGGTACTCATATCGGCACACAAAGGGTAGAATTCTATAATTTAGGCATATCAATTAAATTTCACGAAAATATATTTTGTAACGTTTTGAATCAAATCTCAAACAGACTGATATTCCGAATACTCGGTTAATGTGGAGATTTTTCTGAGGTATTTCATGGAAATGATTCGTATGCCTTTTTCAACTCATGATGAATTGATATTCTATTTTGAATACGTTAGATTGCAAAGGGTTGCAGAGTGCAGAGTTCACTCTTAAAATATGATAACGAACGATGATGAACGAGAGGCATAAACTATTCTCAATCATAACAAGCCACGAAAAAAAAAGTTTCTCGCAATCCGATACAAGTGCGGAAAACAACAGAATCTAAGAGGCAACTTCCACCGACAAGTTATGATGGAACGCTTCGTTCAAGCTCAATTGCATTTTTTTTAGAACAGTGTGAAAAAAAGTTAAAATGTATCATGCATACCCCGCAATTGTCTTTTTTAAAGAATATGTCATGGAATAGGGGAACGGTTCGGCACTTCATCTCATAGCTCTGATGTTCATCCCATCGAAAACAAAGCAACGAAAATAAATTTGATTTGTTTATTATTTTTGTGATTTTTTCAGCAGTGGGCACCCATGTTAGCAAAAAGAAGCGACAGAATTGATGCTGTATTTCTTTGTTTTACGATGAGATGAATATACAGTCAGTCTCAAAATTGAGCGTACAGTATGGATTAGTTGACAGCATTCGAAAATTTCAAAGGTAATTAAATGGTTGGCTCGGTTGTTTTTAATGCATTTCAATATTCATCCCTTCCTTCAATGTATGCGTACATAAAATGGTTGAAATTTTTTCTCTAAAGTTCATTTATTAGAAAATAATCTCAAAATACGCCTGTTAGATGTGACAAAATTGAGCGTACACCGAATTTTTTTCTATCAAATTTCTTATTATAAACACGGTTAATGTATTTTAATTTTGTTTTTTCATGATTATATTTATAATAATAAACATCCACAACATTCAATGTTTTGAAATTAAACCATGTTTTGAGGTAAGAACATTACTATTTAACAATTCAATGCTGCTGGGAAAAATAGATGCTTTAATTTGAATGTTTCACGGGCATCGTATCTTATATATGATAGATAATCGAAATCGAGTGAGACATACGACTAATTTGGGAAAATTCAGTCGGTAAATGATGAAAACAGATGTAAGCATATAGAGAAAACGACAAATGTTAGGAATGACATATTTCAAATTTAGTATGTCTTTAACTAAAATTTGTTTTAAAGCTCGATTATTGTCTCAGGTCTATCATTAAGAGTAATATTATTGAATCCAATCATTTACAGTCAAATTCTAAAAGTACAAGGTGCATGTTGAGGTACCGAACATAAAAACAGCTTTTCAACCCCGTAGAGCACTTCTAATTGAATATTGAAAAGATAGCCTAAAATCGTAATTTCATAATTAAATTTGGATTAAACTCCACGATCTGTTACCATAAGGGATACAATTGGATGATTTCCATGTGGCAAGTAAAAATAAACTTTTTTAAGAGTTCGGCAGCTTATTTAATGATATCTGGTTGAATTGAAATGATTCAACCAAATTTCTTCCTACGGTGACTGAGTCTTCAAATATAAAATGACATCTTATAATGTATCCGTGTGCTGCTCTTTTATTAATATTATTATTCATGAGTGTCCTGAGCTTATAAGCTACCTATACATCGACTTTAAAAAAAAGTTATATTTGAAATATGCCATTCCCAACATTTGTCGTTTTCTCTTCGTAAGACACGATGCCGGTGAAATCCATACCTTAAAGCATCTATTTTGCCCAGCAGCATTGAATTGTTAAATAGCATTGTTTATACATCTTACTTGTTCGCCATTTTGACCAAAACATGGTTAAATTTCAAAATATTGAATCTTTAAGTAGCGGATGTTTATTATTATAAATATAATCATGAAAAAATAATATTAAAATACATTAATCGTGTTTATAATAAGAAATTTGTAAGAAAAAAATTCGGTGTACGCTCAATTTTGTCCCATCTAACAGGCGTATTTTGAGATTATTTTCAAATAAATGAACTTTAAAGAAAAAATTTCAACCATTTTATGTACGCATACATTGAAAGAAGGGATGAATATTGAAATACATTAAAAACAACCGAGCCAACAATAAAATTTCCTTAGGAATTTTCGAATATATTCATCTAATCCATGCTGTACGCTCAATTTTGAGAGTGACTGTAATGTTCAGTGGGATGGAAAACGGAACAATTCTGGAACAGAAAAAAGTTCAGCTCATAGGCACGATTTTGGTTTATCTTCCAAGGCTAGCTCTAGAGATACAAAAGATAGGTGAAAGATGTTCCCTACCATAAACAATGAAAAAAGATTCTCTATTGGTCCGAAAAATGCTTTCTTCGGTCTCATTGAAACGAAAAGTAGAAACCCTGCTCTCATTTCGTATCGAGAGTGTATATCAGGTGCAACTGTCAATCATTT
This sequence comes from Armigeres subalbatus, assembly GCF_024139115.2. Lineage (NCBI taxonomy): Eukaryota > Metazoa > Arthropoda > Insecta > Diptera > Culicidae > Armigeres > Armigeres subalbatus. The sequence goes on from NC_085140.1 coordinate 141,608,026, forward strand.
TTCGTTCTTATGATTGCCCTTAGGGCTTCTTGTAATTATAAGCATTTTGTGTGGACGTTAAGGGAAACACTACTATATTCTATATCATAAGAATTGCACTATATAATTGAGTAGTAGTGTTCTGTTGTAAGAAATTAGTTACGTTTATCGTCCACTGTGATCTCCTATTGCTGGCTGATAGAGTGATCTTTTGCACCGGGATGCTGATTTCTGACACATGTTCCTTATTGGACGCCAGTACCTATCCAACAGTTGTTTGCAGAGCCCCGTTCATGACATTCAGCGTTTGAGTACTCAGCATCAGGAAGCAGTTAAGAGTAGGCATATGTGCTTTTTGTTCCTAGGAATCGATTAGCAAATATGTGAGTGTTCTCGAAATCACTATCAACGTGGCCGTGATCAATAATTTGCGAAGCGTTTCGTCATTCGGCTTTCCGCCGGTAAACAAATCATGTCAGCGCGATTGTTTCCCATTGGATCATGCGTTTCCATATACAGCGTCGATGGACGATTGAAGTTTGTTCCTCGATCGCTTAAAAAGGTTCAATAGAGAACCTTCCAGATGCACTACTGGGATCGTCACGTTGATGAATAGTGCAACCCTGCTTGATGGAGTGGATGTAAGGTGCCGTGATTCCCATCTACAAAAAGGGCGTTAAGCCGGATTGTGGCAACTAATGCACGAAAACAAATTTCCGGATAAACTGATACGATTGATCTGATCATGACCATGGATCGGGTGATGTACGTAGTTCGAGTTTCAGGGGCATTCTCGATTCCCTTCAAAACGAGCAGAGAGTTACGGCAAGGTGATGGTCTTTCGTGTCTGCTATTTAACATCGTTTTGGAGGGAGTAATGCGAAGAGCAGGGATTGACATGAGTGGTACGATTTTCACGCCCATTTATTTGATTTCGCCGACGACATTGATATTATGACAAGCAATTTTGAGAAGATGGAGGAAGCCTACTGACTGAAAAGCGAAGCTAAACGGATTGGACTACTCATCAATACGTCGAAGACTGTACTTCGTCTTCGTCTGATAGGAAGAGGCTCAAGAGAGGACAACGTAAGCCACTCACCACGAGTTTACCGTACCAAACTGACTATCTACAAAACACTTATTAAACCGGTAGTTCTCTACGGACACGAGACCTGGACGATGCTCGTGGACGACTAACGCGCACTGGGAGTTTTCGAAAGAAAAGTGCTGCGTACCATCTATAGTGGGGTGCAGATGGCGGACGGTACGTGGTACTAATGAACCATGAGTTGCATAAGCTGTTGGGAGAACCATCCGTCGTTCACACCGCGAAAATCGGAAGACTGTGGTGGGCCGGGTACGTAGCCAGAATGTCGGACAGTAATCCGGTGAAAATGGTTCTCGACAACGATCCGACGGGAACAAGAAGGCGAGGTGCACAGCGAGTATGGTGGATCGATCAAGTGGAGGACGATTTATGGACTTTCCGCAGACTGCGTGGTTGGCGAAGTGCAGCCATGGACCGAGCTTAGTGGAAAACACAGGACACTCTGGCCTTAGTCTGATAATAAAAAAATCAAACCTTGCTTGATGAACGGCCAATTCGCGAGTCATTGGGGATTGCTTTGTAGATTTTGCACCACTGACGCTACCTGACAGCAAATCTCATCTTCGACGGGAAACTTTAACTCGAACGAAACCGTCCTTCTTCAACTGAAAACTATCTTATTCAGTTTAAATTGTTTGTTGGGCGTACACGTAACGGAACAGACGATGATTGTATCAGATGACTATGAACCGTTTCCAAAACATTTTTCTTCAATCAACATTTTTACTTTGAATAGTCACACATGTTGGCCAAATTTTGATAGCAACGGCCGCTCGACTGAGTCTCCGGAGAATGCAAAACATGTCTGGCAGCGAGTGCTGTAAGTTGGGATCACCTCAGTACGAGGCCTACTCGTGTAGAATTCTGCACAATGGGATCTTATTGTCTAGGTATTGTCTAGGAGCGATTGACCGTGAACCAAACCACGAACTGCTATCAGCCTATAATCATGTAGCACGAATTGGCTTATGACGTTGCACTCCTCGCTCAATGGCGCGCAGGTGTGGGTGTGCAGAGTAAGCTCAACTACCTTACCGAGCGCTTCTTTTCGGCAAGTGTAGTCATTAACGTCAACATAACCAAATGCCTACGGTACATAATTCATGCGTGGTGACCTCACAACTAGATCTCATCCAACGAGCTCTATCGTCGTTGTCTTCTGGGGCCGATAACAAAAGAAATTCCGGATTGGAAGAAGCGCTGGGACGGCAACACCTTACGTAGGGGCGGAAACGAAATCTGTGAACAAGCATTAGACTGGAACCCAGCTGGACATCGCAGCAGAGGAAGACCAGAGGCTCCTGGCGGCGAAGCGTCAATAAAGAAATAAAAAAATGTCAGAAATCTAACCTAGCAACAGGTTGAAGCAATAGATGAATATCGCTCAGAATGGAGATCTTTCAAGTACCACTACAAGTACCACCAAGTACCAAGTACAGGACCCATAAGTTAAGTTAAAAAATCAATGAGAAGCAAAAAATGTGAATTTACATAGAAATAACAGTAGAGGTTCTCCCAAACATGCACGACGTAACTGTCGTTGTTGCTATATAAGCGAAAATAGAACATTCCATGCAGCGACTAGTCACTCAGGTTAAGGAGATTTTCAAAACTGTTCTTTATTGACTACCTTTCCTTTAAACGCCTGTATTGTTTATCGTAAAAAAGGTCGTGATAAACCACATCACACCTAACTCATATCACAGATTCTTTTAATCAACTGGCAAAATTTGGAGAGAAAAAAATAAGAAAAAATTATAGAATTTTTTAGATAAATGTATCACAGTTTTACAGAATTTGATTAAAAATGCCATGTTGCATACCCCTAATGAGATCCCGCCTGATAGGAAACGGCAACGGAACGGACAGCTCACTATAGTGCTGACTCTGTTTATACAATCCATTTTCCGCGACAGCAAGACGTGCATCGTTTTTTTTTCGTATATCCCAACAATCACCCCGCAGAGGCGAGCAGAATGAGCGCGGGGCGAGAGCGTGTGTATTTAGTGCTGCTGATGGCTCGTCTGGAATGCATCATATGACATTGAAGAAGTTCACTGTTCCGGGCGGAAGGAGCCCGGTGATAGTATAAACACGAACTTGTACTTGGCTGGCAACAGGCAAATGGCAGCAGCTTCGGGCAAAAATGGATGAGTAATTACTGCTGCAGATGACCACACCATAAGACTCGGTAAAATTTGTTACGAATGTCATTAGATTGAACTTCCTGGCCAAATTTGCAACATTATCATAAATGTCGGCACCAGCTTGCGCTTAAATAATACAAACTACCAACAAGCATATAAAATAATTATGGAATCGCCCCCTTTTCTGTTTTTCCGAATAAGAGCACAATACTCCTGGAATTGATATTCCGAAATTATCGAATGGAATCCAAACGCATAAAAACTACATTGGTGCATGTGTGCAAAGTACGTTACCTTTGATACCAACAAGCTATGGTTATTTTTTCCAAGATCTGGTTACGACCTTGTGATTCCTAAGAAATGTTTCCATTTGATTGGTTGAACATCAGAGTTGTGAATTTCGTATCTTCTGTAGAAACTTATGACTTACCGTATAACATTGACGCGGGTCTGTCGCATTTTATCCATTTCTGTAGAAAAGAAGGAACACATATCTTCTAAATAGCCTATCCTCCATTCCATACTTTGGAAAACACTACAGTCGTCATGATTGAGTTGAGTTGCTGCAGCCTTGCATGAATGATCCAGGTATAAACACCGTCAACACATCATGTCAGGGCCTACGCATGTAGAACCTGAAATCGTCCTCGCATGTCCCGGTCTGACCAGCTAGCACAAACCGGGTAGGTATGAAAATGGAACGAGATTAGGTTTCCTGTGTGCGTTGCACCTTCATCGAAAAATAATCGATTTTATACGTACCTCAAATTTCTACGCATGAATGCAACCAATGTTTCGGTTGGTGAGATTTCGGTGCATCACCACCAAAAATGGAATCATCATACGGACACCTATCTAACTGTAGCCTTAGATGGGTGTACCCGATAGAATGAGATAAAGCGGTCCAGCAGCACAGGAGGATGCTATTCGATTGAATTCTGGATGATGTGTGGAGTGGCAGAAGGGTGGATATGAAATTGGTATTTTCTCCAGAAGAGGATGCATTGTTGCACGTACTTGATGACACCGATGACGACCTCGTGTTAAATTAATTATACCCAGCGTAGGAAGACCGGACGAAAGGTAACAGCAATAACAGTGCCATTATGTTATCGGGAATTTGAAATTTCTATGAAATGATTTTTGCTTGGTACTGAAGGAGAATATTGCTAAACAATATATATATATATATATATATATATATATATATTTTAGGCATTTTTGTTTTATACTTAAATATAGTTTATCCATTACACGATAGTTCTACAGAGTTTTATGAGTGGTATGGTATGCTCCCATATTCCAATAATGGTAATATTAAAGATTACATTTAACTACATCATCACAAACTTTAACGGCAAATGATTTTTGGAAAACAATTACCATGAAAATTACCATTACCAAAAAATGCTATTACATGCATTCAAAGTAAAGCCGAATTTCATGTTGTTGACTAACATTAATTGCAACATTGTTCGTGAAGCAGTGAGATTCGTGAACGAGCGCTCTATTATGGACCAGGTGTTCGACATGTGCTAGATACTGCAGAAATGCGCAAATACAATATGCCCAAAAAGCATTTATTTAGCAGACGGAAAAGCCGCGAAAGATACAATCCATCGATACCAGTTAGGGGCGATTCAAATATGACGTCCACTACTTTTTGAGATTTCTAGACCTAACAACATCCCCCCCACCCCTCTGTCACGCTTTATTGTATTCCTGGTATATGCATTGTCACAAAATCTTAGACCACCTCCCACTAAAACCTGTGACATATTTTTTGAAAGACCCCTTATGGCAGGGAATGTGCAAATATTGATAACCGTAGAAACTGACACGATTGGCCAAGGTGACGACAGATCGTGTGATGTGCATCGTTCGGGCTTTAGGGAATTTTCCAAGGGCTACGGCAAAGCGATGGTCTTTCGTACCTTTTCATCGGCATCACTTTGAATGAAGTAATACGAAGGGCAGGGATTGACACAAGTGGTATGATCGTCACATGATTCATTCAGCTACTTGACGAAACTTCGATATAACGGAGGTACTTAGACTGAAGAAAGAGGGATACTAAGAGTATAAGATAAGAAATCAAGTTCCTATCATGTACTTGATTTCCAGTCCAATATAATTTGTAGCTTGGTTTATGAGGCTCAAAAGAAGATAAATTAATCGGCGTGATGACGAAATTGAGGTGGACGATCAGTTCGTATTTTTAGGCTGAATTGCTGGAACGATACCAGCGGAAAATGTGATATCAACAGAGTTGCACCATTTCGTATGGCGTACATTGAACTCGGCAAGTCACATCAGTAGTTCTCTACATGAACGATGCTCTTGGAGCACCCACATGCCCTTGTTATTCTGGGGCCTGTAGCATAATCGAAATTTTACTAATAATATTAGTAGAGTAGCTTGTAACTTGTATTTTTCCGTTGTTTGGGATTTACAAGTAATTGTTGCATAAAGAAAATATAAGTAGAAACTAATGTGTAAGTAAATGTGCAACGAAAAACAAAAAACAAAGCAATGTTAGCAAAAAGAAGCGATTAAATTAGGGCCGTATTTCTTTGTTTCGCGATTAGATGATTATATGTATGTTCAGTGAGATGGAAAACGGAACAGTTCCCCTACTCACAAGTATGCATAAATTATTGAAAGGTGACCTACACACAACCTACCCTACCCTATCCATACAATTATGCTAGGGCAAACATATACACATTTTATCTAAGGCTGCGACTCATTTCCCGAATTGAACTAAAATTCATTTTAAAAGTGGTAGTTGCCTAATTTCTGAATAACGCTGCTCACACAACTAGATTACTTTTGGCAGTATTGAATTGTTTTTTTTACAGATGTCTTATCGGTTGTATTGGTGTTTTGGTCATTTGGGAACACATTTTTTTATAATTTCTCACAAACTCCATCTGAAAATACTCCAACTTTTTGCATTTCTTTTGGGATTTCTTCGGAAATTATGTTAGTAATTCCTTCGAGAATATCTTCTGGACGCATCGGGAAATCCATCTGAAATTATGTCAAGAATTCATTCAAAAACTTCTACAGTGATTCAAACAAGGATTTTTTAGGAATTCCTTCAGGTAATCTATTGGGAAATTTATCAGAAATTTCATTGAAAATTCCCACATAAATTCATCTTTAAATTACTATACGGATTAGAACCAGAAATTCTTTCGCTAATTTTTTTAGGAACTTCTCCAAGAAACCCTTCAGGACTTGTTCGTTGGTATCGTTTAAGAACTACTTCGAATACTCCCACGAAAATTTCATCGTGAATTCCATCTGGAGGAATATACCGAAGCAGTTCCTGGATTTTTTTGCATTATACCTAAAGGAATGCCTGGGGGAATTTCAAAATAAATTTCCGAAGCAATTTTCCAAAAAATTTCTTAGGGAATTTGTTGAGGGATTTATTTACTCAAAAAAGATAAGGCAGGAGAATTAGTGGAAGAATTTCCAGGAACGAAATTTGGGTGGAAGTACCAGGAAAAACCTAGGTGTCGTTCAAAAGTAATTTCTGTAAGAGATGCCAGGAGAATTTCAAATATATATAATTTCCAAGGAGTTTTCGTTTGCATTAAATTTCTAGAGGCATTTGTTCAGAGCGAGGGAGGAATGTTTGAGGAAGACCTGGAGGGATTTCAGGGTTAATTTCTGGAGGAATTTATGGATTATAGGAATTTTCTGGATATTTTCGGAAGAATTCCTGGGTTAGAAATTCTATGTGAGATTCGAAAGGAGTTCAGTGGGAATTTCTGAACAGTTCTCAAAGAAATTTATGAAGAGTTCTTGGAGAATTTCTGGAGGAACTCCAGGAAGAATTTCAGGAGAAATTCCTAGAGAAAAAACTGGCGGATATTCTGCGGAACTATATGTAAAAAATCTAAATAATCCCAAGAACGTTTCTAAAGGAAGCAACGAAAAGACTTCGTAAAAGCTCCTTTGGAGTTTCTGCTCTCCAGAAATTTTTTTAAAGAGATTTGGAGGAAATGCTTCAGGAACTTTCGGAAAAATTCTTGCAGGAATCTCCACAGGAATTATTAGAGAAACTTCCAGGCGAACTCCCTGAGGAACTTCCGAAAGAATTCCTGATGAAAAAATCCGAAGAAGCTCTTGAGAAAATCCTGGAGGAATTTTGATTAAACTTTTGAAGGAATTAAGGGAAGAACTCTTGGAAGAACTTTCCGATGAATACCTGGAGAAACTTCCCAATAAAATCCTACATAGTCTTCCCAACAAATATCAGGTAAACTTTCGGAAGAATTTCTGGAAAAAACATCCGGAGGTATGCCTGGAGCAACTTCTTAAGAAAATCATGGTGGAACTTCCGGAGGAATTCCTGGATAAAAATCAAAAGGAATCCTGGTGAAACTTCCGTAGAAATTCCCGGAGAAACTTCTGGATGAATTCTTGTAGAAACTTTTGGAGGAATTCCCAGAGAAACTTCTGGAGGAATTTTTGAAGGAACTTCAGGAGGAATTCCTGGAGGAACCTCCGAAATTTTTTTTTAAAAACTTTTCTAAGAATTCCTGGAGGAATTTGTTGGATCTTTTAAAGGAATTCCTGGATAAGCTTCCCGAATAATTCCTAAAGTAGCTTCTCGAAGAATTCCTGGAGGAACTTCCCAACTAATTCCTGGTGGAAATTCCGGAAGAATCCCTGGATGAACTTCCGGAGGAATTTCTGGAGGAATTTCTGGAGGAATTTCTGGAGGAATTCCTGGAGCAACTTCCGGGGGAATTCCTGGAGCAACTTCCGGAGGAATTCCTGGAGGAACTTCCGGAGGAATTCCTGGAGGAACTTCCGGAGGAATTCCTGGAGGAACTTCCGGAGGAATTCCTGGAGGAACTTCCGGAGGAATTCCTGTAGGAACTTCCGGAGAAACTTGAGGAACTCCGAAGGAGCTCCTGGAGGAACTCTTGGAGGAATTTCCGGAGGCACATCTGAAGGAACTCGTGGAGAAATTTCCGGCGATACGTCTGAAGGAACTTCCGGATAAATTCCTGCAAGGACTTTTCGGAGGAATTTTTGAAGAAACTTCGGGGGAAATTCCGGATGAAGTTATGGTTGAATTTCCGGAGGACTACCTGAAGGAACTTCCGGAAAAAAATCCTGATGGAACTTCCGGAAAAAATCCTGAAGGCACTTCCGGAAAAAATCCTCAAGGAACTACCATAGAAACTCATGAAGGAATGTCTAGAGGAATTTATTGATGAACTTTTCATCGAACTCGTTGAGAAATTTCTGAAGAAGCTCCGGAGAATTGTGGACGTATGAAATCATTTCACGCCGACCCACGCCGCCTCCGATTACCAATGGTGTGACGCCGCCACGTCGCCGCCGCTGACTGAAAATGATCTATCACACCGCCGCCGGCAAATTTTTAATCGGCCCACAGGTCTACAATATAGCAATCCCTAAATCCACTTTTAAGAACCACGTAAAAAGCAACTCCAGTCCATGGATCGATCTGAATGGAAAAGACTTTCATGCACTGCACGCACAGGCCACTCCGGCCTGAGTATAATTTAATTAAAAAAGACATTCACCACGCTAACAGAAATGCTACCTTTGACACAGAATCGAACGACTGAGAGGTCTTCGCTGAACTGAAGTACGTCAAAGTGGATCTTCAGAAGGATCCCGATTGCCACGGAATGCCAGATGTTGGTAATTAGCTTACCAACTCAATCTACGGAGGCTGGTATGGTCGACCTCCCGGAAGGCACAATCGAAGGCGTTTCAGGTTGAGCACGTTGTTCCAAAAAATCCTTTAATATTCACTGAGGACAGAGTTTGACCTCTAGTGGAAGCATAGTGGTCGGTCACTCTAATGTATAAACTTAATTTGAATTGAAATCTTTAACGGTATAACGAAATAATGCTTATTTTCGCGGAATAACGATTATTTTCATTAACGGCGACAAAATAGGGGGTACCTCAATGTATGCAAAAGTACGAAGGGGTACCCATTATTCCATCAAGAATAAGGTTGAGAACCGCTGCTCCGGACTGCCCAAGTTCGCTTTTTTTCCATAACCAATGTCTGGTGGAAGATCAAAAACATCGGTTCCGACTTCCAACGATTTTCATTCATTCAAATATGTATAATAAACTATCTCCGCTTCGTGTTTATACTCTTCAACTCTTTCTTTGAATAACCAGAAACCTTTTTTTTATACTTCATGTAAGTGATTTTTCGATATTAAAGCAAATTTAATTTAGTTTGAGCCGCGGTTTTTACTGTGTCCATCAATAAAAAATCATTGCCCAGGTAGGGACACGGCAGGTATTTTCGTCTGTTCGTCATAGTCTCGTAAACCAATAAAAAAAGACGCTTTTTTGTAAAACTCATACGTACCAAATCGTAAGCTCAGGTGAAACGTTCTACTATAGTGGAGTTCTAGCAAATGTACGTTGCTTTCGTTGGTTTTAGCCCCTACGACGAAGGACGGAAATACCTGCCGTGTCCCTATTTCATCAAAAAGTATCTATTTTAAAGTAACCAGACGTCACGGATTATGTGGGACAGTGCCGGATTCAGCCTACTTCTAGACCAACATTTGAAAAGGGCGTAACAGCCAAAAATTATTCCTTCTGATTCCTCGTCTACATATATAGCTATATATGTAGACGAGGAATCAGAAGGAATAATTTTTGGCTGTTACGCCCTTTTCAAATGTTGGTCTAGACTTGTCCCGCATTTCCAGGCGTCCCGGAAAACGTCCAGCATTCCATAATTAATCTGGAATTTGAAGGAAATGGGGTGTCTGGAAAATAGATCCGAATAATTTATTCTAATCTTAAAGTGAACTTGAGCAGTCCAGAGCAGCGGTTTTCAACCTATTTCTTGATGGGTACCCCTTCGTACTTTTGCATTCATTGAGGTACTCCCTATTTTATCGCTGTTCATGAAAATAAGCGTTACTTAGGTTTATACATTGAGCTTATTACAAGACATTGAAGATACTTAAAGGCTTCCGAGTGTTTCGAACCTCTGAGCCGTTTGGAAGGCCTAAGCCGTATGGAAGAAGGCCTCTGAGCCTCTTGAAAGAAGGCTCCAGAACCTCTCAAAAGGAGGCAGCCGAGCCTTTTGTAAGGAGGCTCTGAGGCTCTTATAAGGAGGCTCACAAGCATCTTGAAAAGAGGTTTTCGAGCCCCTTAAAAATGCCTTCAAGTCACTTGAAAAGAGACTCCCAAGTTCATTAATACAAGGCTCCCGTGCTTCTAAAAAAGAGGCTCCTAATTTAATTGAAAGAATGCTCCCAAGTTAATTGAAAGAATGCTCCCAAGTTTATTGAAAGAAGGCTCCAGAGCCTCTACAAAGAAGGCTGTCGGACCTTTTGATAGGAGGCTCCCGAAACTCTTGAAAGGAGGTCTCTGGCCGTTTTGGAATGAGATTCTCGAGCCTCTTTAACCCTTTTGTTACCGACAAAAAAAACACCCTTACGTTACTGACAGGGTACCCAAGTACCCACGGACCTAAAATGATTATAACATTGTCAGTTTTCACCGATTTTGACGATTTTGGTTGCTACAGATGCAGGAACTTACCCGCTATTCGATACATGTTTCAGAGAACCGATTCGGATTACCTGGTAACCGGAATTCCGGATTGACTGGGCCAAGTCCCAAAGTATGTATAAATTGAAGATATATATTCAACCAAATGAAGATTTCTTGCATCATGACTAATAAACTTCGTTGGAAATTTAAAGAATATAACTTAACTACGTTACAGGACCATCTTATGAATTAATCCCGGAACGGTTATTCCGGAATCAGGTTCCCGTCGGGCCTAAAGTGGCCACAAACTTATTATGAAGAAACCCTGGCAATATGGGTTTCAAAATTCATGAAATTGTTTCGGAAGCATGATCCGATAAGTAATTGGACCATTGGATGGTTTGACAACGGACCGGTCATCCTGGAACAGGTTCCCATGGGGCCTAAAGTGGCCACAAACTCATTCTGAAGAAACCCTGGCAATGTGGATATCAAAATTCATGAAATTGTTTCAGAAGCATGATCTTATAAGTAATTGGGCCATTGGATGGTTTGACAACGGACCGGTCATCCTGGAACAGGTTCCCGTGGGGCCTAAAATGGCCACAAACTCATTTTGAAGAAACCCTGGCAATGTGGGTATTAAAATTCATGAAATTGTATCGGAAGCATGATCTGATGAGTAATTGGACCATAGGCTGGTTTGACAACGGACCGGTCATCTTGGAACAGGTTCCCGTGGGGCCTAAAGTGGCCACAAACTCATTCTGAAGAAACCCTGCCAATGTGGGTTTCAAAATTCATGAAATTGTTTCAGAAGCATGATCTTAAAAGTAATTGGGCCATTGGATGGTTTGACAACGGACCGGTCATCCTGGAACAGGTTCCCGTGGGGCCTAAAATGGCCACAAACTCATTTTGAAGAAACCCTGGCAATGTGGGTATTAAAATTCATGAAATTGTATCGGAAGCATGATCCGATAAGTAATTGGACCATTGGATGGTTTGACAACGGACCGGTCATCCTGGAACAGGTTCCCATGGGGCCTAAAGTGGCCACAAACTCATTCTGAAGAAACCCTGGCAATGTGGATATCAAAATTCATGAAATTGTTTCAGAAGCATGATCTTATAAGTAATTGGGCCATTGGATGGTTTGACAACGGACCGGTCATCCTGGAACAGGTTCCCGTGGGGCCTAAAGTGGCCACAAACTCATTTTGAAGAAACCCTGGCAATGCGGGTATCAAAATTCATGAAATTGTATCGGAAGCATGATCCGATAAGTAATTGGACCATAGGATGGTTTGACAACGGACCGGTCATCCTGGAACAGGTTCCCGTGGGGCCTAAAGTGGCCACAAACTCTTTTTGAAGAAACCCTGCCAACGTGGGTATCAAAATTCATGGAATTGTATCGGAAGCATGATCCGGTAAGTAATTGGACCATTGGATGGTTTGACAACGGACCAGTCATCTTGAAACAGGTTCCTGTGGGGCCTAAAGTGGCCACAAACTCATTTTGAAAAAAATCTGGCAATGTGGGTATCAAAATTCATGAAATTGTTTCGGAAGCATGATCTTATAAGTAATTGGGCCATTGGATGGTTTGACAACGAACCGGTCATCCTGGAACAGGTTCCCGTGGGGCCTCAAGTGGCCACAAACTCATTTTGAAGAAACCCTGGCAATGTGGGTATTAAAATTCATGAAATTGTATCGGAAGCATGATCCGATAAGTAATTGGACCATTGGATGGTTTGACAACGGACCGGTCATCCTGGAACAGGTTCCCGTGGGGCCTAAAATGGCCACAAACTCATTTTGAAGAAACCCTGGCAATGTGGGTATCAAAATTCATGAAATTGTATCCGATAAGTAATTGGACCATTGGATGGTTTAACAAAAGGATGGGTATCAAAATTCATGAAATTGTCTCGGAAGCATGATCTTTTGGGTTATTAGGCCATAAGATGGTTTGACAATGGACCGGTCATTCTCAAACAGGTTTCCGACGGGACCCTCATTTAGAAGAAACACTTGTTATCTTTTTTTTCCGTTATTTCTTGTCAAAAATACTTAAAAATTCTTGACAGGTACTTAAGTGGTGGAATTCAATGGGATTGTATAAACTCGTCTTATGACAGGTGACTCAGAAATGATTTATAATGAACCACAGGCGCTGTAAATATCATTGGTGTTTGCTGAATAATTTACAAAAATAAAAAGAACGACTAAAATTTTCAAATTTTTTTTTGGTGACAAAATGGGTCAAAAACGTGACAAAAACGTGACGTGATAAAATCGGGTCGAAAATGTGATAAAGTCGGAGGTAGATAAAATCGGGGAGTTACAAAATCGGGTCAACACTGTGTAACTTTTCACTTTTCTTTTCTCTCTTCTCATTTCTCTCATTTCACTTTTCACTTTTTACTTTCCACTTCTCACTGCTCACTTCTCACTATTCACTCCTCACTTCTCATTCGACCCAATAACCATTCGCCCTAACAGCCATTCAGGCTGATGACCCAACATCAGCCCCTTTTTTCGGAAAAACATGTTTCCGAAAATATTCCAAGAATTTTTATGCCAGGGTTTCTTCTAAATGAGTTTGTGGCCACTAAAGGCCTTTCGGGAGCTTGTTCTAGGATGATTGTTCTGGTTGATTTCCATCCTATGGTTTCAACTTTATGGATAACATATTTCCGAAACAATTCCAAGAGTTTTGATACCCATATTGCCAGGGTTTATTTTAAATGAGTTTTTGGCTCCTAGGAGCCCTCCGGGAACCTGTTCCAGAATGACCGTTCCGGTTCATATCCATCCTATGGTCTCAACTACATGGAAAACATGTTTCCGGAACAATTCCAAGAATGTTGATACCCATATTGCTAGAGTTTATTCTAAATGAGTTTTTGGTCACTATGAGCCTCTTGGAAGGAGGTTTCTAAGCCTTTTGAAAGGATGCATCTGAGCCATTTTAAAGGAGCCTTCGGAGCCTCTTGAAAGGAGGATTTCGAGCTTCTTAAAGTTGAAAGACCCAGCAAACACAAGACCGTCTATCATAGCGAATAAATGTACAAAGGTTGAGAACCACTGGTCTGGAGGGTCTACTGAACTAGGAGAATGAAGGCTTGTTTTTTTTAACAATTTCTGTAAGTATATATTAAAAAATCTAGGCATTCTATAGGGTTAAAAAAGTTGAGTAAATTTGTCAGACTCTAGGACAACGGAGAAATCTTTGGAATCTGAAGCATTTGAGTAACCTGGAGGGTCCAGATAATAAAGGAATGATAATAATTTGTATGATTTACTGCATCAAAAATATCAAAAGATATTCTGAAAAGTTTTGGTAATGACAATGATCTGAATCTGAAAAAATGTGTAAAATCTGGAGCATCTTTAAATCTGAAAGATCTAAAATTCTGAAAAATCAGTAAACGCCTGAAACAACTGAAGATTGAAAAAGAAAACAAATGAATGTTACCACACGGCTACATAGTAGATAATAAAATATTTTCTATTTCAAACATATTATGGAAATCTTTAGATTTTAGGGTACATATTTGTTTTCAAGAAAAAACTAGGTGATTAGCTGGGTGTTTAGCTGATTTAGGAGAAAAATCTGCTTTGAAACGATTTGATACGCTTTCAAATTATCTTATGCATAAGGTGTTGATTTTCTGTGAAATATCACATTTGTTATCAACGGAGCAGACATTATATAGAAATATTGGCATTAAGCTCTATAACCAATTTTATTTACCATATTCAACTAGAATTTTACCCAAATGTTGCTTATAGCCCTCTGCTTATAATCCCCTCATACAAGGTTTTCGTTGGATTTAAGGTAATTGGATAGTCGAACCACGAACTAATAAAGCATTTTTATAGACAATTGAGCCTTTCGTTAATGATTTACGTTATTAGTCTAATAGGTGAATCATACAAATGCAGTGTTTTCATTTCTGAACAGTAGGAATAAAATCCGTTTTTATTACTACATCTGAAGTAAGATCAGCATCCAAATGGTATGTATCACGCAGTACAGCGTGCATCAATTGCATTTGATATGAGTTGAGCTCGCGTAACGCTAATAATGTAGAAGAACACTATCATAAGTCAAAAAGATTTTAGAAAGTCACAATCAATCATACAAAAACCATTCCCCCAGTAGAATCAGTACTTAATACGTAGTTTTGTGGCTGAAACTCAGCAAATAATTTGCTGTTTAACAATGTCTGTAGGTGCATTGTAGAGCAGATGGCTGTGTGGATTAGGCCGAGCTGTAGGAAAAAATGAGGCTCAGTCTCATTTCCATAAGTGTACATAAGTAATATGATTTTATATTTTCAAACTGTAACATTTTAGTTTAATTATAAAAATAAGACGCAGTCTTATACTGCGTTGAACCTCCAGATTCATAAAAGGAATAGTTTTAGAAGAGAACATACATAATCATCCGGTACACGCTTGTGCACGAGAAAAGCAGAACGTGTTTTTTTCTCAGGAACTTTGTGAATATTCAGTACAGTCATAAGTGTAAAAACACCAAATGGAGCACCCGGCCTATACATTATTTGAATGCTTAGTAAGTTTCCCAGGCGCACGAATGACGGCATTGCATAACCCATGCGTATCTGATATCCGCTTCAAACTTCAATAATCCAATCCTTCATCATTCACTATCAAGATCCAGCATTCCGACGCCGTTACAGTTCACATTACGAGCAATTGCATGCAACAGGTATTCAACTGACTTGTTGGCACCGGACTTATCTACTCCACTGTGCCGTCCAGCCCTATCGATCAGCTGTTTGATCGTGCTCGCCGAGCAACACAGCAAGCAAAGGTAAGTTTACGCGAACGAACAAGCTGCACATTCCTCAAATACGGCGAAACATCAAAACTCATTAACTTAACCGTCGTTTGCGAATTCCCGAAATGAAGCAATAACATTAATAACCGAACCGACGACGGAACCTGCATGTCGAGTTGCATCTCTTATCTCGTAAACACTTCTGAGAAAATCATTAAATCAGCTCGAACTTTGCGGCTTGTTGAAGGTTCCCGTACCGCACACGTTGTCGTTCGAATTGTCGCGTGGTCATCGGAACGCTGCTGCGTCGAAAGCTATCTTTACCTGGCTATGCAGTGAACCCTCGCAAAATTAAAGGAGTGTTCCTTCAAAATTGCTACCCAAGTGAAAATCCGCACCGAAACAGACGAATGGATGATGATGATGATGATGATTCAGCTAATGACGCAAACCAGAGCGGCAAGGTATTCGCCGCCGACACCGTGTGGACTTGACTGTGAACTGTACCACCGCCATTCGACTGATCACATAAATCATCAAACCGTTCAGCGGCTCATTTGCATTTAATTTGACCGCAGATACATACTTCAATGGTTGCACATCGGGTCAGAAGTACGCAGATGTACTTCGTTTCGGATTCGCATGAGAAACGACGTGTTGATTTGAGAATTCCGCATTTCTGGGTATGTTTGAGCGATTAAATTGCCGCATTAGAAAACATGTTGTAAAAGCAATGCATTAGGGCAATGGCTGTTGATAGGAAGATCTTTTACAAGTCAATTATCATATAAATGTAGTGATGGGTAGGTCGATTTTTTTTGCATTGTTCGACTCAAGCCATCTTTCGTTTGAGTGCCACACATTAATGGGAGAGGTCGAAGAACAAACAATAGACAAAAGATCAAAGGACAAATTTCAAGTTATGGAACATGTGAGGAAAAACATGTTCAGAAATATGTTAATTATAAATATGTTTTGAAAAACGAGCAAAATAATATTAAATTTGCGGAATCAAAACGACTTGACTTTGCGGCACACAAACCATTCTCTAGATAGAATAGAAGTGATTAACTCGTAGTGACCTCGTTCGTAGAAAGTCGTCAGATTTCGAGTACAACCGCAGGCCACAGATTGCATTTGAATTGAAATCAGTTGGAATTGTGGAACATATTTCAAAACTATTGAACTTTAAAGAAACACCAGAGCAGATAAAAAACATGTACATACCTAGTTCTACCAAGGTAAAGGTTCTGAAAAATATATAATGTATAATGTATATGCCATTCATATACAGATGGGACTGACTTGCGGTTAGCGGCAGTACATTACTTCGAAATAGCAATACTATTTATTGTTACAAACCATCGAAACACATCACTAACGAAGGTAATAAATCTGTTTATCCAAATTAGCTGCCAACGTACTCACTCAAAATATAAAATCGATAATTTCAGCCTCCAGACAATCGATTATGATATAACTGTTACGAGCATGCTTTCAATCCTACCGTTCAGAGGGTAAGCCATCATAATTCGTTTTTATGTGTTTTCCAGAAATTATAAGACATTTCACAAAATTTATGACACAGCAATAATCTCTCATCGAGCCACAAATCACCTCAGGACGCATACCAACACATTCAACCTCTAGTCACTATCTCCGATCCATACGCAAACACGTTCGACATAAATTCTTCTCCCACCCGACCCGGTACCTTCCTCAGATGGTTTGATTGCGTCTAAAGGCAGCATACAGTCATAATTATAAACTCTCAGATAGTTTACAGAATCCTCTTGATTTCATGTCTCTGTTTACAGACTAATCTAGACAGCACCTAGTGCGCCGGCACTTCGACCCAATGCAAACAGATAGGAGGCAGAGACGTAAACCAAGGGTCAAACCCATCTTCATACAAACAAATATCCTCTTGTACGACATAAACAAGCATTAGAATTGAGACAAAACCTTTCGCATCCGTTGCTACTGTACTATAAGGGATACCAGCCGGTTTATAATGAGGACTCGTGCAGGATGAAACGGGACGTCCCAGTTTTCCAGCAGAAAATGAAAGTACATATTAATATATTCAAATTCCCACCGGGGAAGATTGAAAGCCATCACCTGAGAACAGTTTTCAAGAGCCACTCCATGCCAGACGGTGGTGGATATTTGATGATGATGCATCATCATCAACGACCATCGTGGCAAGTGGAATGAGAAAAATGTTTCATGCTTCAATACATATATAGTTTTGAAATTAAACGAATATTTCGATTGGTATGAGTTATATTTCAATTCGTTTATTCAGACTGTTGACATTTTATTCATCGGTATATAAGTATTGAATAATTTGTCGACCTAAACCGATACTATACGCAATAGTCGACCGCTGCTTGGTACACCGTTATTGCCAGGTAGGCTGTAATTACGCAGAGAACCAACAGATGATGATTAGTTATAACATCATCCTTAGTGCTGTCCAATGAGCAGCTTAAAGTCGCTCGAAGTTATTCCTATCCCGCTCATGTTCATTTCTTGACAAAAAAGAACGAGCGGGACGGGAGAAATTTCGAGCTACTTCAAGCTGCTCATTGGACAGCATTAATAGTGCTGCCCAATGAGAGCTTGAAGTAGCTCGAAGTTTCTCCCTGTCCTGCTCATGCCCATTTGTTGACAAAAAAGAACGAGCAGGGCGGGAACAACTTCGAGCTGCTCTTTGGACAGCACTAATATGTACAAACTAGTGAACCGAAATAAAACAATAGCACCGATGTTACTCGAAAGCAGATTGATTTTGAAAAACCTGGACTAGATTATCTCGAAGTAACTACACCGAATGGAGTATCCTCCATTCCTCCTCTTCTGGACTCGATCCTGGGCAAATCGCTCCTAGTCGCTCTGAACGTTTATCGCTCAGGTCCTTTTCTACGGCATAAAGCCATCGTGTACGTGGCTTTCCACGCAGCATGCGGAATCTTCCGGGCTCTTTACTGAATAGTATCATTGCTTGATGCTCTTCCGGCATACGATCAAAGTGTCCAGGCCACCGTAGTTTGCCGTGTAGTATAAGCTTAACAATATCCACAACCAAAAAACAAATCTTACAATTATTGTATCGGCCGAAATCTTAACATACAATTTTACAAGGTTTTAGTACAAGAAATGTAAACTTTTTATACAACTACTGTTTTAAAATACAGTCGCCTCTCCACATCTCGATATCGAAGGGACCATCGAGATAAGGAGAGATCGAGGAATGGAAGGAAAGTTGAAATGGACACTAGATCTAAAAAAGCTCGTTGCTATGAAAAACGACAACAAAACAAATATCGCTTCTTGTTGTTGATATGTTTGTTATTGTTCAAAGAGGGTCTAGTAGCCTGAAAATGTGAACATATCGACATAAGGGGAGTGAATCCTGAACAAAATATGATCAGAACACATCGAGATAGAGAGATATCGAGATAGGGAGGTTATCGAGATGTAGAGTGCCCGAATGTATATAGATTGAAGGGATCGAGGAAACCATCGACATAGGGAGAGATATCGAGATGTAGAGAGTCGACTGTAATACAAATTTGTATGATTCTAATACAACGGTTGATTGTAATTTAATTTAATGAGATTTTAATCTTTCGAAATTATATATGCCAAATTATTATACAATTTCTGTAAGGTTCTTATGCAAAAGTGTATTAAAATATACCATCCGCTGGTTGGGTGCAGCCCTTTAGGGCCGATGCCCACGTAGCGTTTTTTGGAACTGCGTGCACGTCGCGTCCACGCAAGGTACCCAGCATCAAATGTAGTCGTGCACACGTTTACGTGTGTATTACTCCATTTGATGCTAGGTACCTTGCGTGAACGCGGCGTGCACGCAGCGTAACAAATCGCTACGTGGACATCGGCCCTAATACTCCTGGTATAACTCGTGATTCATGCGACGCCACCAGATGTCATTCTCTTGTTTAACGCCGAATTTTGCCGCAGCATCTCAAGCTCGAATATTCTAAAAGTTCTCCATGTTTCATGGCCGTATAAAGCCACCGGAAAAAGCAGAGTAATATACAGTCCAAATTTACGTTCTCGTGCGCAGACTACGGGACTTAAGCGGTTTACGAAGTCCGTAATAAGCCCTATTTGCAGCTGAAAAACGCGTTTTCATCTCGTGGGTAACATCATTATCACACATCCCTAGAGTTTCAAGATACTCACATTCTTCTACAACTTTAAACTTTTCACAATTCAGCTACACTTTACTGCCACCAGAGGCTCGGAGGCCTCCTTTCAAGAGGCTCGGAAGCCTCCTTTCAAGAGGCTCGGAAGCCTCCTTTCAAGAGGCTCGGAAGCCTCCTTTCAAGAGGCTCGGAAGCCTCCTTTCAAGAGGCTCGGAAGCCTCCTTTCAAGAGGCTCAGAAGCCTCCTTTCAAGAGGCTCAGAAGCCTCCTTTCAAGAGGCTCAGAAGCCTCCTTTCAAGAGGCTCAGAAGCCTCCTTTCAAGAGGCTCAGAAGCCTCCTTTCAAGAGGCTCAGAAGCCTCCTTTCAAGAGGCTCAGAAGCCTCCTTTCAACACGCTCGGAAGCCTCCTTTCAAGAGGCTCGGAAGCCTCCTTTCAAGAGGCTCGGAAGCCTCCTTTCAAGAGGCTCGGAAGCCTCCTTTCAAGAGGCTTTGAAGTTTCCTTTCAAGGGGTTCAGAAACCTCTTTTCAAGAGGCTCAGGAGTCTTCCTTCCAAAGACTCAGAAGTCTTCTTTCAAAAGACTCAGAAGCCTTTTTTCAAGAGGCTCGGAAGCCTCCTTTCAAGAGGCTCGGAAGCCTCCTTTCAATAGACTCGGAGGTCTCCTTTCAACAGGCTCGGAAGTCTCCTTTCAACAGACTCGGAATCCTCCTTTCAACACGCTCGGAAACCTCCTTTCAAGAGGCTAGGAAGCCTGCTTTCAAGAGGTTCGAAAG
Source organism: Armigeres subalbatus (assembly GCF_024139115.2). Taxonomy (NCBI): domain Eukaryota; kingdom Metazoa; phylum Arthropoda; class Insecta; order Diptera; family Culicidae; genus Armigeres; species Armigeres subalbatus. The sequence continues at coordinate 141,628,562 of NC_085140.1, forward strand.
CCTCCTTTCAAGAGGCTTGGAAGCCTCCTTTCAAGAGGCTTGGAAGCCTCCTTTCAAGAGGCTTGGAAGCCTCCTTTCAAGAGGCTTGGAAGCCTCCTTTCAAGAGGCTTGGAAGCCTCCTTTCAAGAGGCTTGGAAGCCTTCTTTCAAGAGGCTCGGAAGCCTCCTTTCAAGAGGCTCGGAAGCCTCCTTTCAAGAGGCTTGGAAGCCTCCTTTCAAGAGGCTTGGAAGCCTCCTTTCAAGAGGCTTGGAAGCCTCCTTTCAAGAGGCTCGGAAGCCTCCTTTTAAGAGGCTTGGAAGCCTCCTTTCAAGAGGCTAGGAAGCCTCCTTTCAAGAGGCTCGGAAGCCTCCTTTCAAGAAGTTCGGAAGCCTCCTTTCAAGAGGCTCGGAAGCCTCCTTTCAAGAGGTTTAGAAGCCTCTCGGAAGCCTCCTTTCAAAAGGCTCGGAAGCCACCTTTCAAGAAGTTCGGAAGCCTCCTTTCAAGAAGCTCGGAAGTCTCCTTTCAAGAGGCTCGGAAGCCTCCTTTCAAGAGGCTCGGAAGCCTCCTTTCAAGAGGCTCGGAAGCCTCCTTTCAAGAGGCTCGGCTCCTTTCAAGAGGCTTGGAAGCCTCCTTTCAAGAGGCTTGGAAGCCTCCTTTCAAGAGGCTTGGAAGCCTCCTTTCAAGAGGCTTGGAAGCCTCCTTTCAAGAGGCTTGGAAGCCTCCTTTCAAGAGGCTCGGAAGCCTCCTTTCAAGAGGCTCAGAAGCCTCCTTTCAAGAGGCTCAGAGCCTCCTTCAAGAGGCTCAGAAGCCTCCTTTCAAGAGGCTCAGAGCCTCCTTTCCAAGAGGCTCAGAAGCCTCCTTTCAAGAGGCTCAGAAGCCTCCTTTCAAGAGGCCTCGGAAGCCTTCTTTCAAGAGACTCAGAAGCCTCCTTTCAAGAGGCTCAGGCCTCCTTTCAAGAGGCTCCAGAGCCTCCTTTCAAGAGGCTCTGGAAGCCTCCTTTCAAGAGGCTCGAAGCCTCCTTTCAAGAGGCTCAGAAGCCTCCTTTCAAGAGGCCTGGAAGCCTCCTTTCAAGAGGCTCAGAAGCCTCCTTTCAAGAGGCTCAGAAGCCTCCTTTCAAGAGTTCAGAAGCCTCCTTTCAAGAGGCTCAGGAAGCCTCCTTTCAAGAGGCCTCAGAGCCTTCTTTCAAGAGACTCAGAAGCATCCTTTCAAGAAACTCAGAAGCCTCCTATCAAGAGGCCCGGAAGCCTTCTTTCAAGAGGCTCGGAAGCCTCCTTTCAAGAGGCTCAGAAGCCTCCTTTCAAGAGGCGCAGAAGCCTCCTTTCAAGAGGCGCAGAAGCCATCTTCCAAGAGGCTCGGAAGCCTCCTTTCAAGAGGCTCGGAAGCCTTCTTCCAAGAGGCTCGGAAGCCTTCTTTCAAGAGGCTGGAAGCCTCCTTTCAAGAGGCTCAGAGCCTCCTTTCAAGAGGCTCAGAAGCCTCCTTTCAAGAGGCTCAGAAGCCTCCTTTCAAGAGGCCTGGAAGCCTCCTTTCAAGAGGCTCAGAAGCCTCCTTTCAAGAGGCTCAAGCCTCCTTTCAAGAGGCTCAGAGCCTCCTTTCAAGACTCAGAAGCCTCCTTTCAAGAGGCTCAGAAGCCTCCTTTCAAGAGGCTCAGAAGCCTCCTTTCAAGAGGCTCAGAGCCTCCTTTCAAGAGGCTCGGAAGCCTCCTTTCAAGAGGCTCTGGAAGCCTCCTTTCAAGAGCTCAGGAAGCCTTCTTTCAAGAGGCTCAGAGTCTTCTTTCAAGAGGCTCAGGCCTCCTTTCAAGAGGCTCAGGCCTCCTTTCAAGAGGCTCAGAAGCCTCCTTTCAAGAGGCCTCAAGCCTCCTTTCAAGAGGCTCAGGCCTCCTTTCAAGAGGCTCAGGCCTCCTTTCAAGAGGCCTGGAAGCCTCCTTTCAAGAGGCTCAGAAGCCTCCTTTCAAGAGGCTCAGGAAGCCTCCTTTCAAGAGGCTCAGAAGCCTCCTTTCAAGAGGCTCAGGAAGCCTCCTTTCAAGAGGCTGGAAGCCTCCTTTCAAGAGGCTCAGAGCCTCCTTTCAAGAGGCTTGGAAGCCTCCTTTCAATGGGCTTGGAAGCCTCCTTTCAAGAGGCTTGGAAGCCTCCTTTCAAGAGGCTTGGAAGCCTCCTTTCAAGAGGCTTGGGCCTCCTTTCAAGAGGCTTGAAGCCTCCTTTCAAGAGGCTTGGAAGCCGCCTTTCAAGCGGCTTGGAAGCCTCCTTGCAAGGGGTTTGGAAGCCTTCTTTCAAGAGGCTCGGAAGTCTCCTTTCAAGAGACTTGAAAGCCTCCTTTCAAGAGGCTTGGAAGCCTCCTTTCAAGAGACTCGGAAGCCTCCTTTCAAGAGGCTAGGAATCCTCCTTTCAAGAGGCTCGGAAGCCTCCTTTCAAGAGGCTCGGAAGCCTCCTTTCAAAAGACTCGGAAGCCTCCTTTCAAGAGGCTCGGAAGCCTCCTTTCAAGAGGTTTAGAAGCCTCCTTTCAAGAGGCTCGGAAGCCTCCTTTCAAAAGGCTCGGAAGCCTCCTTTCAAGAAGTTCGGAAGCCTCCTTTCAAGAAGCTCGGAAGTCTCCTTTCAAGAGGCTCGGAAGCCTCCTTTCAAGAGGCTCGGAAGCCTCCTTTCAAGAGGCTCGGCTCCTTTCAAGAGGCTTGGAAGCCTCCTTTCAAGAGGCTTGGAAGCCTTCTTTCAAGAGGCTCGGAAGCCTCCTTTCAAGAGGCTCAGAAGCCTCCTTTCAAGAGGCTCAGAAGCCTCCTTTCAAGAGGCCTGGAAGCCTCCTTTCAAGAGCTCAGAGCCTCCTTTCAAGAGGCTCAGAAGCCTCCTTTCAAGAGGCTCAGGAAGCCTCCTTTCAAGAGGCTCGGAAGCCTCCTTTCAAGAGGCTCGAAGCCTCCTTTCAAGAGGCTCAGGAAGCCTCCTTTCAAGAGGCTCGGAAGCCTCCTTTCAAGAGGCTCAGAAGCCTCCTTTCAAGAGGCTCAGGAAGCCTCCTTTCAAGAGGCTCAAGCCTCCTTTCAAGAGGCTCAGGAAGCCTTCTTTCAAGAGGCCTGGAAGCCTCCTTTCAAGAGGTCTGGAAACCTCCTTTCAAGAGGCTCAGGAAGCCTGCATTCAAGAGGCTCAGAAGCCTCCTTTCAAGAGGCTCAGAAGCCTCCTTTCAAGAGGCTCAGGAAGCCTCCTTTCAAGAGGCTTGAAGCCTCCTTTCAAGAGGCTTGGAAGCCTCCTTTCAAGAGGCTTGGAAGCCTCCTTTCAAGCGGCTCAAATGCCTCCTTTCAAGAGGCTCAGAAGCCTCCTTCAAGAGGCTCAGGCCTCCTTTCAAGAGGCTCCAAGCCTCCTTTCAAGAGCTCAGAAGCCTCCTTTCAAGAGGCTCAGAAGCCTCCTTTCAAGAGGCTCGGAAGCCTCCTTTCAAGAGAGCTCAGAAGCCTCCTTTCAAGAGGCTCAGAGCCTCCTTTCAAGAGGCTCGGAAGCCTCCTTTCAAGAGGCTCAGAAGCCTCCTTTCAAGAGGCCCAGGCCTCCTTTCAAGAGGCTCAGAGCCTCCTTTCAAGAGGCTCAGGAAGCCTCCTTTCAAGAGGCTCAGAAGCCTCCTTTCAAGAGGCTCAGAAGCCTCCTTTCAAGAGGCTCAGAAGCCTCCTTTCAAGAGGCTCAGAAGCCTCCTTTCAAGAGGCTCAGAAGCCTCCTTTCAAGAGGCTCGAAGCCTCCTTTCAAGAGGCTCAGAAGCCTCCTTTCAAGAGGCTCCAGCCTCCTTTCAAGAGGCTCGGAAGCCTCCTTTCAAGAGGCTCGGAAGCCTCCTTTCAAGAGGCTCAGGAAGCCTCCTTTCAAGAGCTCAAGCCTCCTTTCAAGCTCAGAAGCCTCCTTTCAAGAGGCTCGGAAGCCTCCTTTCAAGAGGCTCAGAAGCCTCCTTTCAAGAGGCTCAGGAAGCCTCCTTTCAAGAGGCTCAGAAGCCTCCTTTCAAGAGGCCTGGAAGCCTCCTTTCAAGAGGCTCAGAAGCCTCCTTTCAAGAGGTTCAGCTCCTTTCAAGAGGCTTGGAAGCCTCCTTTCAAGAGGCTCAAGCCTCCTTTCAAGAGGCCTGGAAGCCTCCTTTCAAGAGGCTCAAGCCTCCTTTCAAGAGGCTCAGGAAGCCTCCTTTCAAGAGGCTCAAGCCTCCTTTCAAGAGGCTCAGGAAGCCTCCTTTCAAGAGGCTCTGGAAGCCTCCTTTCAAGAGGCTCAGAAGCCTCCTTTCAAGAGGCTCGGAAGCCTCCTTTCAACAAGCTCGGATGCCTCCTTTCAAGAGGCTCGGAAGCCTCCTTTCAAAAAGCTCGGAAGCCTCCTTTCAAGAGGCTCGAAGCCTCCTTTCAAGAGTCCCGAAAGCCTCCTCTCAAGAGGTATCAGGTATCAGAACGTCGGCTCAGGAGGCACGTTCCCCTCAATTTGGGAGATTTGTGCCATCGCCTTCACTGGCCTTTCTCATCATTTACCTGACGGAAAAGGATGTGAAAAAAGGAAAGGAAGAGGAAGTGAAGTTGGAAAGGAGAATGGAACCATTTATAGGAAAGCCAATTATGTAGACTCACACGCATTCAGCTAGGGACTAAAGAGAGGTCACAGAAACACAGAGGATGTAACAATGGACGAACGTCAATGACGAAACACAGAGTGCACTGTGAAAAACGCATAATGCGAATCCATATAGGTGACAATCACAAAGTACATTGTAAAAAAAAATGCATAATGCGAATCCATATAGGTGGACGTTTGTTGAAAAACTAAGTAAAACACATATTCATAACCCCACACTCACGTTGAGGATGCACAAGAGTAGCCAAAACCGAACGTCAAAGACGAGACACAGAGTACACTGTGAAAAACGCATAAAGCGAATCCATATAGGTGGCAATTTGTTGAAAATTAAGTAAAACACATATTCATAACCCCATTCTTATTGAACCTCACGTTGAGATTGAACAAGAGTAACCGAACCCGAACGTCAAGAACGAAACACAGAGTACACTGTGAAAAACGCATAATGCGAATCCATATAGGTAACATACACAAAGAACATTGTAAAAACGCTTAATGCGAATCCATTTAGGTGACAATTTGTTGAAAACTAAGTAAAACACGTATCCATAACCCCACTCTTATTTAATCTCACGTTGAGATTGAACAAGAGTAGTCGAAGCCGAACGTCAAGGGCTAGACACAGAGTACACTATGAAAAAAGCATAATGCGAATCCATATAGGTAATATACACAAAGTACATTGTGAAAAACGCATAATGCGAATCCATATAGGTGACAATTTGTTGAAAACTAATTAAAACACATATTCATAACCCCACTCTTATTTAACCTCACGTCGAGATTGAACAAGAGTAGCCGAAGCCGAACGTCAAGGACGAGACCCAGAGTACACTGTGAAAAACGCATAATGCGAATCCATAAAGGTAACATACACAAAGTACACTGTAAAAAAAAAGCATGATGCGAATCCATATAGGTGAAAATTTGTTGAAAAACTAAGTAAAAAAAAACATATTCATAATCCCACCCTTATTCAACCTCAAGTTGAGATTAAAAAAGAGTAGCTGAAGCCGAACGTCAAAGACGAAACACAGAGTACACTGTGAAAAGCGGATAATGCAAATCCATATAGGTGACAAACACAAAGTACATTGTAAAAAAATGCATGGTGCGAATCCATATAGGTGGAAGTTTGTTGAAAAACTAAGTAAAACACATATTCATAACCCCACACTCACGTTGAGGATGAACAAGAGTAGCCAAAGCCGAACGTCAAAGACAAACACAAAGTACACTGTGAAAAACGCACAATGCGAATCCATATAGGTGACAATTTGTTGAAAACTAAGTAAAACACTTATTCATAACCCCACTCTTATTTAACCTCACGTTGAGATTGAACAAGAGTAGCCGAAGCCAAACGTCAAGGACAAGACACAGAGTACACTGTGAAAAAACGCATAATGCGAATCCATATAGGTAACATACACAAAGCACATTGTATAAAACGCATAATGCGAATCCATATAGGTGACAATTTGTTGAAAACTAATTAAAACACATATTCATAACCCTACTCTTATTTAACCTCACGATGAAGTTGAATAAGAGTAGCCGATTATCTCGGAGAAGTAAAAAGTCAACTACGCCATAGCTCCGGTTAGCGCAGCGAGGGCTAAAATACTGTGAAGGGGGCCCTGGTGCTTCACAGGCTCCGTTAGCGGTTAGGTTCTTATTAGACCCCCCTAACCATTCATTCGTAGGCACGGTAAGCATAAAGCCGCATCACACCGAAAATTAGGGGTCACCTGTATGGTGGACTTTTACCACTGGAACAGGCAATCCGTAATGTTATTCTTAGCCAGATAACCAGCTGCCGACACCACACTGCTATCTAGGCTGTTCGTGGAGAGAAGTTGACATTGACTTTACGTCAACTCTCAATGTGGCCGAACAGCCGAACAGCTCCTTTCAAGAGGCTTGGAAGCCTCCTTTCAAGAGGCTCGGAAGCCTCCTTTCAAGAGGCTCGGAAGCCTCCTTTCAAGAGGCTCGGAAGCCTCCTTTCAAGAGGCTCGGAAGCCTCCTTTCAAGAGGCTCGGAAGCCTCCTTTCAAGAGGCTCAAGCCTCCTTTCAAGAGGCTCAGGCCTCCTTTCAAGAGGCTCGGAAGCCTCCTTTCAAGAAGCTCGGAAGCCTCCTTTCAAGAGGCTCGGAAGCCTCCTTTCAAGAGGCTCGGAAGCCTCCTTTCAAGAGGCTCGGCTCCTTTCAAGAGGCTTGGAAGCTTCCTTTCAAGAGGCTTGGAAGCCTCCTTTCAAGAGGCTTGGAAGCCTCCTTTCAAGAGGCTTGGAAGCCTCCTTTCAAGAGGCTTGGAAGCCTCCTTTCAAGAGGCTCGGAAGCCTCCTTTCAAGAGGCTCAGAAGCCTCCTTTCAAGAGGCTCTGGAAGCCTCCTTTCAAGAGGCTCAGAAGCCTCCTTTCAAGAGGCTCAGAAGCCTCCTTTCAAGAGGCTCAAAGCCTCCTTTCAAGAGGCTCAGAAGCCTCCTTTCAAGAGGCGCGGAAGCCTCCTTTCAAGAGGCTCAGAAGCCTCCTTTCAAGAGGCTCAAGCCTCCTTCAAGAGGCTTGGAAGCCTCCTTTCAAGAGGCTCAGAGCCTCCTTTCAAGAGGCTCGGAAGCCCCCTTTCAAGCGGATTGGAGGCCTCCTTTAAAGAGGCTTGGAAGCCTCCTTTCAAGAGGCTTGGAAGCCTCCTTTCAAGAGGCTTGGAAGCCTCCTTTCAAGAGGCTTGGAAGCCTCCTTTCAAGAGGCTTGGAAGCCTCCTTTCAAGAGGCTTGGAAGCCTCCTTTCAAGGGGCTTGGAAGCCTCCTTTCAAGAGGCTTGAAAGCCTCCTTTCAAGAGACCTTGAAGCCTTCTTTTAAGAGGCTTGGAAGCCTTCTTTCAAAAAGCTCAGAAGCCTCCTTTCAAAAGGCTCAGAAGCCTTCTTTCAAAAGGCTCAGAAGCCTTCTTTCAAGAGGATCAGGAACCTCCTTTCAAGAGGCTCAGAAGCCTCCTTTCAGGGGGCTCAGAAGCCTCCTTTAAGAGGCTCCAGGAAGCCTCCTTTCAAGAGGCTCAGAAGACTCCTTTCAAGAGGCTCAGAAGCCTCCTTTCAAAGGCTCAGAAGCCTCCTTTCAAGAGGCTCAGAAGCCTCCTTTCAAGAGGCTTAGAAGCCTCCTTTCAAGAGGCTCAAGCCTCCTTTCAAGAGGCTCAGGAAGCCTCCTTTCAAAAGGCTCAGAAGCCTCCTTTCAGAAGCTCAGAAGCCTCCTTTCAAGAAGCTCAGAAGTCTCCTTTCAAGAGGCTCAGAGCCTCCTTTCAAGAGGCTCGGAAGCCTCCTTTCAAGAGGCTCGGCTCCTTTCAAGAGGCGTGGGGGCCTCCTTTCAAGAGGCGTGGAAGCCTCCTTTCAAGAGGCTCGGAAGCCTCCTTTCAAGAGGCTCGGAAGCCTCCTTTCAAGAGGCTCGGCTCCTTTCAAGAGGCTTGGAATCCTCCTTTCAAGAGGCTAGGAAGCCTCCTGTCAAGAGGCTAGGAAGCCTCCTTCAAGGGGCTCGGAAGCCTCCTTTTAAGAGGCTCGGAAGCCTCCTTTCAAGAGGCTCGGAAGACTCCTTTCAAGAGGCTCGGAAGCCTCCTTTCAAAAGGCTCGGAAGCCTCCTTTCAAGAGGCTCGGAAGCCTCCTTTCAAGAGGCTTGGAAGCCTCCTTTCAAAAGGCTCGGAAGCCTCCTTTCAAGAAGCTCGGAAGCCTCCTTTCAAGAAGCTCGGAAGTCTCCTTTCAAGAGGCTCGGAAGCCTCCTTTCAAGAGGCTCGGAAGCCTCCTTTTAAGAGGCTCGGAAGCCTCCTTTCAAGAGGCTCGGAAGCCTCCTTTCAAGAGGCTCGGCTCCTTTCAAGAGGCTTGGAAGCCTCCTTTCAAGAGGCTTGGAAGCCTCCTTTCAAGAGGCTTGAAAGCCTCCTTTCAAGAGGCTCGGAAGCCTCCTTTCAAGAGGCTCGGAAGCCTCCTTTCAAGAGGCTCGGAAGCCTCCTTTCAAGAGGATTGGAAGCCACCTTTTAAGAGGCTTGGAAGCCTCCTTTCAAGAGGCCTCAGAAGCCTCCTTTCAAGAGGCTCAGGAAGCCTCCTTTCAAGAGGCTCAGAGCCTCCTTTCAAGAGGCTCGGCTCCTTTCAAGAGGCTTGGAAGCCTCCTTTCAAGAGGCTTGGAAGCCTCCTTTCAAGAGGCTTGGAAGCCTCCTTTCAAGAGGCTCAGGAAGCCTCCTTTCAAGAGCTCAAAGCCTCCTTTCAAGAGGCTCAGAAGCCTCCTTTCAAGAGGCTCAGGAAGCCTCCTTTCAAGAGGCTCAGAAGCCTCCTTTCAAGAGGCTCAGAAGCCTCCTTTCAAGAGGCTCAGAAGCCTTCTTTCAAGAGGCTCAGAAGCCTCCTTTCAAGAGGCTCAGAAGCCTCCTTTCAAGAGGCTCAGAGCCTCCTTTAAGAAGCTCAGAAGCCTCCTTTCAAGAGGCTCAGAAGCCTCCTTTCAAGAGCTCAGGAAGCCTCCTTTCAAGAGGCTCAGAAGCCTCCTTTCAAAAGGCTCGGAAGCCTCCTTTCAAGAAGCTCGGAAGCCTCCTTCCAAGAAGCTCGGAAGTCTCCTTTCAAGAGGCTCGGAAGCCTCCTTTCAAGAGGCTCGGAAGCCTCCTTTCAAGAGGCTCGGAAGCCTTCTTTCAAGAGGCTCGGCTCCTTTCAAGAGGCTTGGAAGCGTCCTTTCAAGAGGCTTGGAAGCCTCCTTTCAAGAGGCTTAGAAGCCTCCTTTCAAGAGGCTTAGAAGCCTTCTTTCAAGAGGCTCGGAAGCCTCCTTTCAAGAGGCTCGGAAGCCTCCTTTCAAGAGGCTCGGAGGGCTCCTTTCACGAGGCTCAGAGCCTCCTTTCAAGAGGCTCAGAAGCCTCCTTTCGAGAGGCTCAGAGCCTCCTTTCGAGAGGCTCAGAAGCCTCCTTTCAAGAGGCTCAGAGCCTCCTTTCAAGAGGCTCAGAAGCCTCCTTTCAAGAGGCTCAGAAGCCTCCTTTCAAGAGGCTCAGAGCCTCCTTTCAAGAGGCTCAGAAGCCTCCTTTCAAGAGGCTCAGAAGCCTCCTTTCAAGAGGCCTGAAGCCTCCTTTCAAGAGGCTCAGAAGCCTCCTTTCAAGAGGCTCAGAAGCCTCCTTTCAAGAGGCTCAGAAGCCTCCTTTCAAGAGGCTCAGAAGCCTCCTTTCAAGAGGCTCAGAAGCCTCCTTTCAAGAGGCTCAGAAGCCTCCTTTCAAAAGGCTCAAGAGCCTCCTTTCAAGAGGCATGGAAGCCTCCTTTCAAGAGGTTCGGAAGCCTCCTTTCAAGAGGCTCGGAAGCCTCCTTTCAAGAGGCTCAGAAGCCTTCATTCAAGAGCACGGAAGAAGCTAGGAAGCCTTTTTTCTATGAGGCTATGAAGCCTCCTTTCAAGAGGGTCACAAACTTCCATTCAAGACGCTTTGAAGTCTCCACCAAAGAGGCTCGGAAGCCTCTTTTCAAGAGCCTCGGAAGCCTACTTTCAAAAGGCTCGGAAGCCTCCTCTCAAGAGGCTCGGGATCCTTCTTTCAAGAGGCTCGGAATCATTCTTTCAAGAGGCTTGGAAGCCTCCTTTCAAGAGGCTCGGAAGCCTCCTTTCAAGTCCTTCTTTTATGAGGTTATGATGCCTCCTTTCAAGGGGGTCTAAAACTCCCATTCAAGAGGCTTTGAAGTCTCCACCAAAGAGGCTCGGAAGCCTCCTTCCAAAAGGCTCGGAAGCCTCCTCTCAAGAGGCTCGAAATTCTTCTTTCAAGAGGCTCGGAATCCTTTTCTCAAGGGGCTCGGAATCCTTCTTTGAAGAGGATCGGAATCCTTCTTTGAAGAGGCTTGGAATCCTTGATTCAAGAGGCTTGGAAGCCTCCTTTTAAGAGGCTTGGAAGCCTCCTTTCAAGAGGCTTGGAAGCCTCCTTTCAAGAGGCTCGGAAGCCTCCTTTCAAGAGGCTCGGAAGCCTCCTTCCAAGAGCACGGAAGAAGCTTGGAAGCCTTATGAGGCTATGATGCCTCCTTTCAAGAGGGTCTAAAACTTCAATTCAAGAAGCTTTGAAGTCTCCACCAAAGAGGCTCGGAAGCCTCCTTTTATAAGGCTTTCGATACTTTCAAGAGGCTCGAATATCTCCTTTCAAGAGGCTCGAAAGTATCTTTCCAAGAGGCTCGAAAACCTAATTTCAAGAAGCTCGAAAGATTCCTTTAAATACGCGTGAAATCCAACTTCATAAGGCTGTGAAACGTGCCTTTAAAAGGCTCGGAAACCTTCCTTTTTAGAGTCTCGTTCATATCCTTTTAGGAGGCCTCCTTTCAAGAGGTTCGAAAGCCTACTTTCAAAAGGCTCGGCAGACTCTTAAGCATCACACATATTGTAGAGAAGTTACAATAACCCATATGCAACGAAAAACCTTACGAAATCCTGTCTGGTATTCGCCGGTGAAAGACTCTTCAAGCGGTCTTAATCTATTGAACATTATACGGGACATAATTTAGTACGCTGAATTCAGGAGAGCTAAGGAGGGAAAGTGGGAAAATGAGGCTGTCCAACCAGCTAGCAGGCAATTCCTTCTATTCCCATATTTTCGACATAATATGGTGCAGAACTTTATAAAGCTGCTCACTTTAGAGGCTGAAGAAGCTTTTTTTTCTGTCTACTGTGGGTTCGTTTTTCGGCTGTTCTTGCTTCCATATACCAGTCTCTATTCAACCGGGTACCCGACACCAACATCCAACTCCTTGTTGTTGGTAGCGAACCCTACCAATTATATGACGGAAAAAGTCTTCTCTACCGACCTGAGCGTTAGCGTCTTCTAAGACATTACTGAAAGTGACATAGTTCTTCAAATATTCGATCATATTGTATAAGGGTTGTAGGACAAAGGTTAAAAAGTTAAAGGACATAAGGTCGAAGGTCAAAAGGTCGAAAGGAGAAAAGATTGTAGGATCAAGAGGTCGAAGGGGCAAAAGTTCGATTATAAAATTTGAGTCAAAAGATCGAAGGACTAAAGACAAAAGAAATTACGGTTGTAGAAATTACGAAGGTTGAAAGGTCGAAGTGTCAAAAGATGAGATGGGATAAAAGGTCAAAATTACAAAAACACTGATAGTGATAAGGATGAATTCTACGCACCTACCGCACACCCAGGTTTTTTACACAGTTTGGTTTTAGTCGTTTAAGACCTTCAGCGCCAATGAAACATTGAGTTAACCCCAAGAAAAAAATCACAAAAAATCAATTTGTTGCAGATAAAATTGCATGCACATCCCAAGCAACCAAAAGTTCACATTTTACTTAAATTTGTTCCTAACCGAACCAATAAGTTCACTCTTGGTTCACATCGAGTTCCAAGCACCTTAACTGAACTTTAAAGTTCACTTTTGCGCTCCAGCCATACAAAAAATTACTTAAAATGCAAGCTGATTAAGCCAAAACATCCCATCTTATCCGTACTTTTGGTTGCTTGGGATTTGTCCTTATCCTATGCAAATTGGGACAACAATTTTATCGCTATTATATTTTGTTGTTGTTTTTTGTTTTTTTTTCTGCGACATTTACTTTCTTTGCAGACTAATTGTCGTAATATGCAATCACAACGGCTACTGGAGGAGTACAAGGAATTAAAGTGAGAATTTACGACCATTCATCATTCTAAATTCCACCTACAAAGTGGTGATGCAGATCATCTTCTGTCGCCTGTCACTTATAAGTTATAGTAAACAAGTTTGAGTCCGAAATGTGAGCTGATAACAAACTGGTTCACGGTTCATTGGTACTCTTATTTTCCATGATTTGCAGCTTTTTTCATATATTTGAATAACACTTCTGAAATTGATGATAAACCGCTCTATTCGGATGCAGTCAATAATCCTGCAGAATAACTGACCTTAATAATAAATTTCCAATGCGATAACAAAATGCCAAAGTTGGCGAAAAAATATTACCCTGCTCTTACTGATTCATCGTGCGATGAGACGACGGCGGTCATCGTCGTCTTCGGTTTCGTCGGTCGCCCTCAATATGATGCATAGGTGTTGGTAAGTAGCTCCTTCACAGAGTTTATATTTCTGCTCGCAGTCTATCCCGTCGCGTCGTTGTCGTCATAGTCGTTATGATACCGCCAATCCTCGGGGGCAGAGATAATGTAACATGGATTTTCTTGAAAAGTTGCAAAATAAAACTATCTATCACTTGATATACTACGTGGTCGGTTTCGAATTCACACAAACACACACACACGCCCAGCTCATGTGAAGCTGTCCTACCCCACCATTCTTGTGTGGTAATCGAACGATCTATAACGCTGAAGCTCAGAAGTTCCAATTGCATCATACTCGTAATTTATTGCGTCGTTTGGCCATCGACAATGGTTTCAAGAATTGATTACACAGCGTTGCGAAACTTAACCCATTGGTGAAAAACGGAATCGGGTGATTAAATAATTTCCAGTACCGATTCAATCATTTCAACTTGATCATGTTTTGATTCATGGCTTTTCCAATCAAAACAAATCGCGTTATGGCATCAAAGAGGAACGCACTGCTTGGACACTTTGTATTACAATCATTGACTACATATGTGAGAACATCAATGATCGTTAGTTTAATAATTAAAAAAAAATGACAATCGTACATTTTGTTTTTCGATCAATAATTCGCCTAATTAATAATTTTCCCTATGACTAATCTTGATTAAAATCGACCAACAAAAGTGCCCGAGTGGATGTTTATGAAAGACACTTCTATTCAGCTAACCAGATGAAGCACTGGTTCGAGTACTTTGCATGACTTGTCCTTGCGCCAGGCTTCCAACCGCTTGACGCAATCCGCTCAATTCCGAAGCTCCATCGTGGACCATCTAAAGCATAGCACAAGGAATAGGGTTGATCAGGGACATTAGTTGAGATTCTCATACATATGACGTCATAGACATAGACACATGCATAATTTATTTCCTGACCTTTGAGCACCACAATTTCTCGGGACGAGTAAATGCAGGGTATTGTATGGCACCATTACAAAAAGGGTAACATGGCAAGACATTGGGTTGTTATGTGACGAAAACGACAAGCCTCATCGTTCGAGAATTGAGTGCATAGCAGGGATGGAAACAAAATTCACAAGTAAAAATTTGATTAAAAAGAAAAAAACCCAAGAATTACTACTCCTTAGCTAACACCCGGCTCAACCATAACCAGGAAATAAAACGAAGTTTTGAAATAGTACCCGCTTCATGTTCCTGACGATCTGTCCGTCATTGAATACTGTGAATGATTCTCAATTTCAGGAGATGTCGCACCTCTTCTTAATTTTTAATTCATTATACTCAATACATCGCATCTAACGTTGACTCCTAAAGTATTGCTCCATAGATGGGAGTAATTGACTGGCTCAAAGAAGGTTGGACTATGATTATTTAAATTAGTGTCTTACTTCTGCGTGAAGTTGGTTGGTTCCATTCAGTCGAGTAAGTAAGTAAATAAGAAAGTAAAGAAGTAAGTAAGTAATTAACAAAGTAAGTAAGAAAGAAACTAAGAAAGTAAGTAAGAAAGTAAGTAAGTACACTGAATTTTGTTTTTACACGATTTACACTTTGTTAATTTTTCGCCCATCCTAAATGCTTAACGCATATTAATTACGATGTGATTTTTCTTTGAATTATTTAGGTTTTTTTGAAACATGTTGCAAAGCTTTTAGTGGCAAATTGAAGTCACACGAACATAAATACGAGCGAAAAAAAATTCTGTGAAAACAAAATCATGTGTAATTAGATTTTAAGATTTTTAGATTTTTAGATTTTAATATTTTAAGATTTTTAGATTTTTAGATTTTTAGATTTTTAGATTTTTAGATTTTTAAAATTTTGGATTTTTAGATTTTTAGATTTTTAGATTTTTAGATTCTTAGATTTTTAGATTCTTAGATTTTTAGATTTTAAGATTTTTAGATTTTTAAATTTTTAGATTTTTAGATTTTTTGATTTTTAGATTTTTAGATTTTTAGATTTTTAGATTTTTAGATTTTTGATTTTTAGATTTTTAGATTTTTAGATTTTTAGATTTTTAGATTTTTAGATTTTTAAATTTTTGGATTTTTAGATTTTTAGATTTTTAAATTTTTAGATTTTTAGATTTTTAGATTTTTAGATTTTTAGATTTTTAGATTTTTAGATTTTCAGATTTTTAGATTTTCAGATTTTTAGATTTTTAGATTTTTAGATTTTTAGATTTTTAGATTTTTAGATTTTTAGATTTTTAGATTTTTAGATTTTTAGATTTTTAGATTTTTAGATTTTTAGATTTTTAGATTTTTAGATTTTTAGATTTTAGATTTTTAGATTACTAGATTTCTAAATTTTTAAATTTTTAGATTTTTAGATTTTTAAATTTTTAAATTTTGTATTTTTAGATTTTTAGATTTTTAGATAAGATTTTTAGATTTTTAGATTTTTAGATTTTTAAATTTTTTAGATTTTCAGATGTTTTGGTTTTTATTTTTTTAGATTTTTAGATTTTTAGATTTCTAGTCTTTTAAATTTTTAAATTTTTAAATATTTAGATTTTCAGATTTTTGGATTTTTAGATTTTTAGATTTTTAGATTTTTAGATTTTCAAAATTTTTATATTTTTTGATTTTTAATTTTTTAGATATTTAGATTTTTATTTTTTAAGATTTTTATCTTTTAAGATTTTTAGTTTTTTAGATTTTTTTATTTTTTGATTTTCAAATTTTTAGATTTTAAGATTTTTAGATTTCTAGATTTTTAGATTTTTAGATTTTTAGATTTCTAGATTTTAGGGTTTAGATTTTGAAATTTTAAGATTTTAAGATTTTAAAATTATTCTAGATTTTAAGATTTTTAGATTTTTTGATTTTTAGATTTTTAGATTTATAGAATTTTAGATTTTTAGATTTTAGATTTTTAGATTTTTAGATTTTTTGGTTTTTAAATTTTAGATTTTTTGATTTGTAGATTTTTAGATTTTTAGATTTTTAGATTTCTAGATTTTTAGATTTTTAGATTTTTAAATTTTAAGATTTTCAGATTTTTAAATTTTCAGATTTTAAGATTTTTAGATTTTTTGATTTTTAGATTTTTAGATTTTTAGATTTTTAGATTTTTAGATTTTTAGATTTTTAGATTTTTAGATTTTTAGATTTTTAGATTTTTAGATTTTTAGATTTTTAAATTTTTGGATTTTTAGATTTTTGGATTTTTGAATTTTTAGATTTTTAGATTTTTAGATTTTTTTAGATCTTTAGATTTTTAGATTTTTAGATTTTCAGATTTTAGAATTTAGATTTTTAAATTTTTAGATTTTTATATTTTCAGATTTTAATTTTTTCGATTTTTGAATTTTTTATTTTTAGATTTTTAGGTTTTTAAATTTTTAAGTTTTTAGATTTTAGAACTTTCAGATTTTTAGTTTTTTTGGTTTTAAATTTTAAATTTATAGATTTCTAGATTTTAGATTTTTAGATTTTTAGATTTTTAGATTTTTAGATTTTAGATTTTTAGAATATTAGATTTTTAGATTTTTAGATTTTCAGTTTTTAGATTTTTAGTTTTCAGATTTTTAGATTTTTAGATTTTTAGATTTTCAGGATTTTAGATTTCTAAATTTCTAGATTTTTAGATTTTTAGATTTTCAGGATTTTAAATTATTAGATTTTTAGATTTTTAGATTTTTAGATTTTTAGATTTTTAGATTTTTTTGATTTTTAGGGTTTAAGATTTTTAGATTTTTAGATTTTTAGATTTTTAGATTTTTAGATTTTTAGATTTTTAGATTTTTAGATTTTAGGATTTTTAGATTTTTAGATTTTTAGATTTTAAGATTTTAAGATTTTTAGATTTTTAGATTTTTAGATTTTTAGATTTTTAGATTTTTAGATTTTTAGATTTTTAGATTTTTAGATTTTTAGATTTTTAGATTTTTAGATTTTTAGATTTTTAGATTTTTAGATTTTTAGATTATTAGATTTTTAGATTTTTCGATTTATAGATTTTTAGACTTTTAGATTTTTAGATTTTTAGATTTTTAGATTTTTAGATTTTTAGATTTTTAGATTTTTAGATTTTTAGATTTTCAGATTTTTAAATTTTCAGATTTTTAGATTTTTAGATTTTTAGATTTTTAGATTTTCAGATTTTTAGATTTTTAGATTTTTAGATTTTGAGATTTTTAGATTTTAAGAATTTTAGATTTTAAGATTTTAAGATTTTTAGATTTTTAAATTTTTAGATTTTCAGATTTTTAGATTTTTAGATTTTCAGATTTTAAGATTTTTAGATTTTTAGATTTTTAGATTTTCAGATTTTTAGATTTTTAGATTTTTAGATTTTTAGGTTTTTAGATTTTTAGATTTTTAGATTTTTAGACTTTTAGATTTTTCGATTTTTTGATTTTTCGATTTTTCGATTTTTCGATTTTTAGATTTTTAGATTTCTAGATTTTTAGATTTTCAGATTTTTAGATTTTCATATTTTTGAATTTTTAGATTTTTAGATAATAAGATTTTTGGAATTTTAGATTCTCAGATTTAAGGATTTAGATTTTTGAAATTTTAGATTTTTTAGAAATTTTTGATTTTAAGATTTTTAGATTTTTGGATTTCTAAGTTTTAGGATTTTTAGATTTTCAGATTTTTAGATTTTAGCATTTTTGATTTCTGATCTTTGGATTTTCAGATTTTTAGATTTTAAAATTTTTAGATTTTTAGATTTTTAGATTTTTAGATTTTTAGATTTTTAGATTTTTAGATTTTTAGATTTTTAGATTCTTGGATTTTTAGATTTTTAGATTTTTAGATTTTTAGATTTTTAGATTTTTAGATTTTTAGATTTTTAGATTTTTAAATTTTTAGATTTTCAGATTTTTAGATTTTGAGATTTTCAGATCTTTAGACTTTTAGATTTTTCGATTTTTCGATTTTTAGATTTTTAGATTTTTAGATTTTTAGATTTTTAGATTTTTAGATTTTTAGATTTTTAGATTTTTGAGATTTTTAGAATAGTAGATTTTTAGGTTTTTAAATTTTTGGATTTTTGGATATTTAGAGTTTAAGATTTTTGAATTTTTGGATTTTAAGATTTTAAGATTTTTAGAAATGTAGATTTTTAGATTTTATGATTTTTGGATTTTTTGATTTTTCGATTTTTAGAATTTTAGATTTTAAGATTTTTAAATTTTTAGATTTTTAGATTTTTAGATTTTTGAATTTTTAGATTTTTAGATTTCTAGATTTTTAGATTTACAGATTTTAAAATTTTTAGATTTTTAGATTTTAGAACTTTTAGATTTTCAGATTTTTCAATTTTTAGCTTTTTTGATTTTAGATTTTTAGATTTTTAGATTTTTAGATTTTTAGATTTTTAGATTTTTAGATTTTTAGATTTTTAGATTTTTAGATTTTTAGATTTTTAGATTTTTAGATTTTTAGATTTTAGATTTTTAGATTTTTAGATTTTTGGATTTTTAGATTTTTGAATTTTTGGATTTTTAGATTTTTTAATTTTTTGATTTTTAGATTTTTAGATTTTTAGATTTCTAGATTTTTAGATTTTTAGATTTTTAGATTTTTAGATTTTTTAGATTTTTAGATTTTTAGATTTCTAGATTTTTAGATTTTTAGATTTTTAGATTTTTTGATTTTTGATTTTAGATTTTTAGATGTTTAGAATTTTGGATTTTTAGATATTTAGATTTTTAGATTTTTAGATTTTTAGATTTCTAGATTTTTAGATTTTTAGATTTTTAGGTTTTTAGATTTCTAGATTTTTAGATTTTTAGATTTTAAGATTTTTACATTTTTAGATTTTTCGATTTTTAGATTTTTGGATTCTTAGATTTTTGGGTTTTTAGATTTTCAGATTTTTAGATTTGTAGATTTTTAGATTTTTAGATTTTTAGATTTTTAGATTTTTAGATTTTTAGATTTTTAGATTTTTAGATTTTTAGATTTTTAGATTTTTAGATTTTTAGATTTTTAGATTTTTAAATTTTTAGATTTGCAGATTTGTAGATTTTTAATTTTTTAGATACTTGGATTTTTAGATTTTTTGTTTTTTAGATTTATAGAATTTTAGAATTTTAGAATTTTAGAATTTTAGAATTTTAGATTTTAGATTTCTAGATTTTTCAGATTTTTTAGATTTTTCAAATTCTTAGATTTTTAGATTTTTACATTTTTAGATTTTTCGATTTTTGGATTTTTAGATTTTTGGGTTTTTAAATTTTCAGATTTTTAGATTTTTTGATCTTTAAATTTTAGATTTTTAGATTTTTAGATTTTTAGATTTTTAGATTTTAGATTTTTAGATTTTTTGATATTTTAGATTTTTAGATTTCCAGATTTCTAGATCTCTAGATTTTTTGATTTTTTGATTTTTTTTTTTTAGATTATTAAATTTTTTGATTTTAGGATTTTTAAATTTTTAGTTTTTTAAATTTTTATATTTTAGATTTTTAGATTTTTAGATTTCTGAATTTTAGATTTTTAGATTTTTAGGTTTTAGATTTCTAGATTTTAGATTTTTTAGATTTTAAGATTTTAGATTTTTCGATTTTAGATTTTTGGATTCTTAGATTTTTGGGTTTTAGTTTTGCAGATTTTTAGATTTGTAGATTTTTAGATTTTTAAATTTTTAGATTTCTAGATTCTAAGATTTAAGGTTTTGAGGATTTTAAGATTTTTAGATTTTTTGATGGTTAGATTTTACGATTTTAGATTTTAAATTTTAGAATTTTCAGATTTTAGATTTTTAGATTTTTAGATTTTTTTGATTTTTTGATTTTTAGATTTTTAGATTTTTAGAATTTTAGATTTTTAGATTTTTAGATTTTTAGATTTTTAGATTTTTAGATTTTTAGATTTTTAGATTTTTAGATTTTTAGATTTTTAGATTTTTACATTTTTAGATTTTTCGATTTTTGGATTTTTAGATTTTTGGGTTTTTAGATTTTCAGATTTTTTGATTTTTAGATTTTTAGAATTTTAGATTTTTAGATTTTTAGATTTTTAGATTTTTAGATTTTTAGATTTTTAGATTTTTAGATTTTTAGATTTTTAGATTTTTAGATTTTTAGATTTTTAGATTTTTAAATTTTTAGATTTTCAGATTTTTAGATTTTTAAATTTTTTAGATTTTTTTGATTTTTTGATTTTTAGATTTTTAGATTTATAGAATTTTAGAATTTTAGATTTTTAGATTTTTAGATTTTTAGATTTCTAGATTTTTAGATTTTTAGATTTTTAGATTTTTAGATTTTTAGATTTTTACATTTTTAGATTTTTCGATTTTTGGATTTTTAGATTTTTGGGTTTTTAGATTTTCAGATTTTTGATTTTTTAGATTTTTTAAATTTTAGATTTTAGATTTTTAGATTTTTAGATTTTTAGATTTCTAGATTTCTAGATTTTTAGATTTTTAGATTTTAGATTTTAGATTTTAGATTTTAGATTTTAGATTTTAGATTTTAGATTTTAGATTTTAGATTTTAGATTTTAGATTTTAGATTTTAGATTTTAGATTTTAGATTTTAGATTTTAGATTTTAGATTTTAGATTTTAGATTTTAGATTTTTAGATTTTTAGATTTTTAGATTTTAAGATTTTTAGATTTTTTGAATTTTTAGATTTTAGATTTTAGATTTTAGGTTTTTAGGTTTTTAGGTTTTAGATTTTCAGATTTTAGATTTTTAGATTTGTAGATTTTTAGATCTTTAGATTTTTGAATTTTTAGATTTTTAGATTTTCAGATTTTAGATTTTTAGATTTTTAGATTTTAGATTTTGAATTTTTAGATTTTAGATTTTTAGATTTTAGATTTTTAATTTTTAGATTTTAGATTTTTAGATTTTTAGATTTTTAGGTTTTAGATTTTTAGATTTTAGATTTTTAGATTTTTAGATTTTTAGATTTTGAGATTTTAGATTTTTAGATTCTTGGACTTTCAATTTTTAGATTTTTAGATTTTTTATTTTTTATTTTCAGATTTTTAGATTTTTAATTTTTAGATTTTTAGAATTTTTTAGAGTTTTAGATTTTTTAGATTTTTAGATCTTTAGATTTTTAGATTTTTGGATTTTTAGAATTTTAGATTTTTAGATTTTGAGATTATTAAATTTTTAGATTTTCGGATTTTTAGATTTTTAGATTTTTAGATTTTTAGACTTTTAGATTTTTAGATTTTTAGATTTTTAGATTTTTAGATTTTTAGATTTTTAGATTTTTAGATTTTTAGATTTTTAGATTTTTAGATTTTTAGATTTTTAGATTTTTAGATTTTCAGACTTTTAGATTTTTAGATTGCGCCGGATGCGCAACCCATGCGGTAGCATATTGGAACGCGTCATACCGTACGGCTGCCTGATGACGACTGACAAATTGTTCTTCTCGGAGGCATTCCTCCAACGGACCCGGCTTAATGGCAACTGAACAATGCAACGATCATTGGATGCACGACATGCACAAACGGACACAATGGAATCAAGATAAAATGGGCTGGTAACGACAACAATAAAGAGCAATGGAAATCTAAAAATAGATTCTGTGTGGATTCTATACGGCAGAATACCACAGTAGATCTCGGCACAGTAGCGGTTAAGTAACACAGAGTGCCTAACAAATAAAGGAAGGAATAAAAAAAATATTGCAGTGGAAACTACCATTCCGAGGGTTAATTTAAAAATTTGCACAGATGATTTTCAGCAGATAACAAACCCGTTTGATTTTACCATGCGCGCATATTTTCAAAATGGACAAATTGATATTAGTCCCACCAAGACAGGGACTCGAACCCACAGCCTCCTACTGTGTATGTAGATAGGCATAATAACTCCTTTACAACAAGACCACAAGTCGCGTTTGCGTTAAATTCTGCAAATTGAATGACCAATTGTCACAAGTGCTTTACTGTTGTATATGAGTATTTCTTACAATGAAGACCTCCTCTCCTACAATTTTTCAATCAATCACTCACCGCTATATCAAACATTTGCTGGCTAAGGCATTTGATGGGTGTGATCGCAATCATAATGTGAATGAATAACTTTCTCCGATAGAAAATTCAAGTCATTAAAATTTTGCTTCTTAAACATGACCATTTTTTTATGAATATCAATGCCTAGCGTAATTATTATTATTACCACGACTGTAGATTAGCATGAAGCAAATAACTAACAAGAAATGATTGCATCAATGAATGCAATTATTACCATTAAAAGTAGAGCAGCATCGGAACAAATTTAGTCCTCGGAAGGCTAAATCAATGTTTATCCTGGGAAGAACTATTTTTTAACTATCGTTAATAAAACATCAACATGGCTGCATCTAACATAAAGCAATTCCAAACATAGTTTAATTACCATATTCAATAAAACATTTGCAAAGCCCTATCGGAATGATGACTTCTGTCACGCAAATATTGCCGCCGACCATCAAACTAGCAAATATGGGGAAGACACTCATGCAAGTCACGTACAATGAACTCGGAGAAAGCCCACCACGTACCCGATACGTGTGTGTATCATCGCAGCCGGCAACATGCAACACTTGGTTTTCCCGGACTGGAAAATTATCTACTTAATAATGGATGAACAACATCGGTTGCATTTTCCCAGTACACAAAATTCTTCCCTTTTTCCAGCCCGCCGCACCGCTCCGATTGGCAGCAGTGCCACCCACTGGCGGATGGGAGGGGTGGGTCCGATTCGCGAACACAACCGCCGGTGGAAATTTTCGCAACGGATGCAGCTTAGTCATCGTTCATTTGCCAACATGTAGGCTACCCTGATGATGGCCCGGAGTTTGGATCGGGCTCGTTGATTTCAGCTGAAATTCATCATGTTTACTAGCCACTGGCTACCGGCGGAATTCTCCCCACTCTGACGATCGCTGTGCGGACTGTTTGCGCTGGTCTACTGTCAGTCAGTCAGTCCATTCAAACGCAAACGAATGGCGATGGCACCTGATGGGTAGACCAACTGAGACAGCCAGCCGTAGGGAAAACCGCACCGAAATTAAAAGATCCGTATCGCTAATTGCAGATTCTACTTTCTAGGTATCATATTATTTTTTTTGCTACTATGGCGTATTCCGATGAATGTGCTCTGTCTGTGATGTCCACTCACTGCATACGGTCCGGTCGTCGGTGATGAATCTATTCATTTGCAAAAACAAGTTACAGCAGCTTCGTTTGAAATGAAAAACCTCTAACCATGTCGATCGGTGACCGGTGGCGATTTCTCTGAATGAATGGTTTCTTTTCCAGGACTGAATGTACTTCTCCATTTCAACGTGAAAGCAGGATTTTTTTCCCCGCAATTCAAGCGTCAGCAACAAATACGAATGTGCGGGATAAATCAAAATATTGAAGAATTATGAATTATCCGGTAGCTACTTTCCAACTCAGATTAAGTATAGTATAGTACAGAATTCCTTCGGTGTACCGAAAAAACTAATACCGTTTTTGGCTACAGAACAAAAAATTAATAAACGCATTTCCATGTACAATATTTTTGTCAACAACAATATAAACATTGCTTGTTGGTTTTTTTAAATTTCTATTCATGACTGAAGTGAGTAAAAACAGCAGAAAGATACCATCTCCAAATGGTGCCACCTTTCCCTACTCATCAATGCCATTGACAAAATCAAGGCTCTTGCGGGAGCTTAGCTTGTTCACAAATGCACTTGGTTCCAGAAAAAAATGTATGACCTCTGACCCTAAAAACCTATCGTCGGCGTCTCACGCGCAAAGCACATCGGTCAGTGCCTTATTGCGCCTAATTAGACTGTCTGCCAAACTGATACACCGAAAACGTACACTTGCAGTAATTGTCATCAGAACCTTGACTCGGCAGTAACATTTGGGTTTTAGCTTGGTTGGTTTTATAACACTTTTGTAGAGTAAATTATGCTCTTCAAGATCGTTTTAAAACTAAAAATGTTACTTGAGATGTCACATGTGTCACTAGTACCTAAGTACTTATTCGCCTTCCACAGTTGACTACAGCAGTGCACTACAGTTTTGAGCACCAACTGAAGCCGCACGAACTGGCACATTAAGAAAAAAATTTGAGGATGAAAACTTCAGAGCGAATCTTGAGATAGTCTAACCAGATCTAGATGAAGGTCACCCTACCAAATTGGGAGGCTGTCAGCGAACCACAAAAGGTAAATGGGGAGAAATTTGTGCCTACAAAACGTAGCAAAGGTTTGGTTTGTTCAGGATTATTCCAACGCGAGATCAGCTCATCGAATATTAGAAAATGCTGCCATAAAGATATTCAGCAAAGATAGCGATCAGAGGTGCAAACTTTGCCAAAGGTTTTAATTTTTTCCTGCAAACAGGAAGCAACACATCCAAATCCACACCCAGCGATTTTCTTATACAAAACAAAATACGGCACACTTCGGAAGGACCATCACTCAAACAAAACTTCCATCTTGATTGTCACTGCATCTACATCTAGCGGATCTGCTCCCCGTCTTTTTTCTCCTTTAACGTTTGCAAGAAAACATTCAGCTCGGCAAAAAAAACAGAAGGATTGTGTACAAGACACGACCGCAAGGTAGACGTTGGTAGACTAAGCGATCATGTTTTGTACTGTATAAATTTCTTCCTCGGATCAGCTTTCTTTTGCATAGTAAGTTGGTCTTAAAAAAACGGATTTATTTTAAATAATGCGCCTTCTCAATCACAAACATCAGCAAAATAAAATAAGAATATTGAAAGAAAACTTCACATTACGGCTACTGATGCCATCTCCATTTGAGGCGCGCTAATGATTCTGCTATCGACGGAAACTTGCTGCCGTTGTCACTTAGAACAAAACTCGCCTCGGCTCAACCTTCCCTTGTATAAAATGGTGGTCCTGAGAAGAACCGATTGATTTTCAAAAATGCGCCTTCCAAATCACTAACAGCAATCACTCAATAGTTTGGATTTGCAAGAAACTTGTGGCTTGAGAGCTTCAGACGCCACCGTTGCAGACTGCCATAGACGTCATCCTGGCCAAAGAGTCAACTGATAGACCGAATGTTACGAGAAAGTTTTACTGGAGTGATAACGCTGTCGGTGGAGATACAATTTCCTGCAGCAACTCCACCGATACTGGAATCGCTTTTCGCTTTCGGCGATATCTCGAACAAAAAACCCAACCAACACATTTTAGACACATTTGGTCACAGCAACTGTGATTTGACATCTGATATACATGGCAAGTATTTGGCTACACGACCCATCATCTATATAGTTTTTCAAATTAATTTTGAGGTTAATTTTGAAATAGGAAGTATTTTTGAAAATGTTCTAAAATGACCTGAGAGCCTTTTGCCGGCTAGTTCATTTTAAGAATTTTGATAACCTAACTACTATTTACACTAATACATACAAAACAAGTTGATAACCTAAATTGGAACTAGCGCCTTAATCATTTCCTGGTCCGGGTGTAAGCAATACACCCTAAAGAAATCTTTAC
This sequence comes from Armigeres subalbatus, assembly GCF_024139115.2. Taxonomy (NCBI): domain Eukaryota; kingdom Metazoa; phylum Arthropoda; class Insecta; order Diptera; family Culicidae; genus Armigeres; species Armigeres subalbatus. Next base: position 141,653,557 of record NC_085140.1, read on the forward strand.
ACTCACCAAAGAGCTCGTGCAGTGTTTTTATCCTGGCCAGACGATGGACCTCAGATGTTCTTGTTCTGGATGGGGTGTTCATGATCATCCGCAGGAATTTATTTTGCACCCGTTGCAGTTTGAGATGGTAGGGGGGACAGGAATGTTCACCTCGTCGATCACTTGAACACGGTTCCTCTTCGGATGGGCCTTGGTTGATGCTTTCCTTCGGATTTCCAGGAACTCCGCGCATTTCGGACAGCCTTTCGTAGTGGCCCGATATTTTTCGCCACAGTTGGCGCACTTTAGATCGGCCACCTCCATCTTGTCGCACTCATCCGTCGGATGCAGTTCGCCACACTTGTTGCAACGCACGGCCATGTGGCAATTTCGGGTGCCTTGCCCGAAGTTGAAACATTTGGTGCACTGCGACACGTCACGGTGCACGGGCCGGCATCGCTCCCAGCCAACGACGGTGTAGTTTATTATTCCGATCAGCTTCAGGTCCTTGAAGGAGCTCCAGATGGACCAAGTAAAGCTGATCTCGGTACTTTCTGACCTTGCCGTGGCGAGTGATTTTGTGCACGGCGATAGGCTTGAGTCCACTGCTTTCAGCTCGGTGATAAGCTATTCCTCCTTCATATAGTGAAGCCCTCGCAGCAAAGCTTTGGGCGACTTCATGCCGGGGAGGTCCTGTGGACCTGTAGGAACTCCACGATAGATTTGTGGTGATCTTGCTTTAAATCCAGAACGTGCACTTGAGGCCCTTCGCAATAAGCTGGCGGATTTTCGGCCGCAAATCCGATGGATCGCCCTTGACGAAAACAGGCGGGCACTTCTCCATCCGCTCAGTTTGCAATTACTGCTTCTACTTCTTTCTTTTTTCGGAGGACTTCCGGCGTCATCAAGCGGCAACGGCTCAACTTGACTAGCGATATTTGATTCTGGTTTGCCACCCAGTACCTTTGGATAAGGCGATATCCAATGTCAAAAGTAAACAAACACTTATGTTGCAAACAAGGACGAGCAAAGTATTGATGTCAAAAATTAATGGATTTCTCCAAATCCTATAAAATCACCCCAAAAATAAGTTTAATAGAAATTGAAAAGAAAATTTACTTGTCACAATATACCTAGTTATAAAAAACTGACGACTACGAACGCATCTTTGATCAATTTATTTTTAATCCTCTTTTGAAACTTTCGGAAAAACAATTAAAATTGTTCCTAACAAATTTTTAGTATATTTTTATTTTCTTAGAGTTTAACAAAAATCTCGTCAATAAATCTAAAAATAAATAAATTAACTTCTTAGCAGTAGACGTTAAAATTCCTAAAGTATCAAACTAGATTTTCCTACACATTGAATTACACCCAATATTAACTTTCTAAAAAAAAGATGAACGTGATTTTGATAATTTATAAAATAAATTTGGAAGTCATTTAATGAATAATAGAATGCTCATACCTCTCCTATTCGCGCCCTAATTTAGAACAACACAATCTCCTTCCCAATTTCTGAATTCTCACATACAAAATATCTCATTGCCGAGCACTCCCGATCGTTCCAGTGCCAATTCCAGTTGTGTCCCGGAATGAACCTAATTTCCACACAATGTTCAACGTTTTTGGCGTTATCGGGCTGACCAGTCTTCCAGTTCGTAAACTGCACCCGAGAACCGGTAGAGTGCCAATGAAAGTACGATTCCTGCGCCAAATCACTTGCCCCGATCCACATCTCGGTGGTAACATTGCTGAACTTATCCGTTGACGTGATCATCTGTGCCAGTTTCGATTGATCAACGGCGTTGTCCACAATGGCAAGCCGCATCCCCAAGTGGTTACAATACTCGTAGGCTTTGTACCAGTTTGCCTTAAATGGAAGCCGTGGTTTTGTTCACATTCACAAACATTATTATTAACGTTCGACTTACCGTGAAGTTTGGAATGAAATACTTCGAATTTAAAGTGCACTTCACCTGCTGGGCAAAACAGTTCACGACGGCCAACAAAAGCACACAGAAGATCACTTTACGCATCCTGTCGTTTGAGATGAACTCCGAAGACTGTGCTTCGGTGGAACCGGTATAAAGTTTGCAACGGTTTATTTACAGTCATTTTTCTCACTAGGGCCACAAACCGAATACTCGTCACCATTAGTCTCATGCATTGCAAGAAGCTTTGTAGAAAGGAATAAGCTCCTTTACCTTATCAGTTTGGTTTATATTATATGAACATGTGTAATGATAATGCCTTCGTTTATTCAGTGAACTCTTAATGGTGGTTCCCCGGACCAGCAACGACTTGTGGAATTCTGTTCAATGGTGAATCACACAAATGATACTTTTTCTGCCAAGATTTAAGAAAAAACAAAATTCGAAAATGGTGGCAATGCAAAAACATGCAAAATAATTGAAAAAATGTGATCTATTTCCCTAAAGAGTTTTTTTACCTTTCTAATGTGATTTTTTCAATAATTTTATAATGCACGAGAAAGGCATCATTACTGCTAGGTGGATTAATCTGGTTTTTTAAAGATCCGGTAGCGAAATGTGAGAAACCCCGAAAGTTACTTTGTGAAAGGTTCCGAATCGTGATTCGTAGCCGTGGGCTTAGTGCCGCGATCGTGGCTTCATTACTCGGTGTATCTTGCTGATAACAGACATTCATGTGCATCTGGCTGGCACCCTAAGCACCGTAGCCAACGAAAGCCTTCCTACTGAACTGTTTCCGTTATCACAAACGCTGAGACAAAGTCACCACGACCACCACCGGCGTGCCGGCTGGATTCCACGGTCCTCGAACCAGTATATCTCCAACTAGGCCACCATTATGTTTCCCGAAAGACGCCATCGCGGCTAACCTCCGTTGTTACAAACTCCGTGGCGGTTGTCAAGCTCTAATCATCGCTGCCTGTCTGCTCCCGCGATATTCAGTCATTATCAAACCGACTCTCATCTTTTGGGGGGCACCACCACGTTTTCCCGACACCATCTGGTCCGTCGCTAACGCGAATTGTTGAATCCACCATCATCGTCCTAATCCAAAGTGGCACCCACCGTCGCCTTGCACCAAGATCGCCATACATTATACCTTTCTTCCCACCGGTCTCCCCGGTGAAATACCGCAGAATTTATCGAAGCCTCCGCCTGTCCGTGCGGTTGTCATCCTCCTCAATCATACGATCGCTATCTTCGTCATCGCTACCTCGTCACCGCGCCGGGGGCCGTTCCGGTGTGGGGAGCAGAGTAGCCCAATAAATCGCTGTTTGACCGTGAGTATTACGTACAATATATGGTCCCGTGATGCGAAATCTCCCCTGCGTCCAAACGGCCTGAAACAAGGAACCAAAAAAAAGGTATCGAGCACCCACCCTAAAGGCTGCCGTTGACTCTAGACAAGCAGTCTGGGTTTTGCCAGCGGTTTCACTTAGAAACCGAGCTTTGTGGTTCCCGGATCAAAAGATGGTTTTATAAAGTACACGAATTCTTCAACCTTCTCAGTTTCGTCACCACCGATACAAACTCGCGGTGGGTGGGTGTATCATGTACTTCGGCTTCGACGTATCGATGATTAGCTTCCTTACCAGTCTGATGTAGGTTTCCTCCATCTTCTCAAAGTTACGAGCCATAATATCAATGTCGTCGACAAAACCAAATAGCCGAACCTTTTACTTTCTTACTGTCCTGTATACTCCCGGTGGGGCCCTCCTTAGCCGTGCGGTAAGACGCGCGGCTACAAAGCAAGACCATGCTGAGGGTGGCTGGGCTCGATTCCCGGTGCCGGTCTAGGCAATTTTCGGATTGGAAATTTTCTCGACTTCCCTGGGCATAAAAGTATCATCGTGTTAGCCTCATGATATACGAATGCAAAAATGGTAACTTGGCTTAGAAACCTCGCAGTTAATAACTGTGGAAGTGCCGAATGAACACTAAGCTGCGAGGCGGCTCTGTCCCACTGCGGGGATGTAATGCCAATAATAAGAAGAAGATACTCCCGGTGGTGAAAAGGGCCGACTTGAAAGATCTTCATCCTGAGCATTAACCAGCTATAGCTTTAACCTGTTGCCAGCTAAGATTTCAGTCGACCTTTTTTATTTCTTTAATGAGGTTTCGCCGCCATGAGCCTCTGGGTCTGCCTCTGCTGCGTTGTCCCGCTGTGTTCCAGTCTAATGCTTGGTTACAGATTTCGTTTCCACCCCTTCGTAATGTGTCGCCGACCCAGCCCGATTTCCGGTCCCGAATTTTTGTTGCTATCGGCCTCTAGTGGCACGATAATGGAGCTCATTGTTTGAGATCCAGTTGTGAGGCTATCAGTTCCGAATAATGTTGATGAACACCTGCAGCTGTTGAGTGTTCTCCACTGATACACACCATGGTTCGCTAGCGTATAACAGTACAGGTTACATGTTAACAATTCGGATTTTGACACCTGCAGCTGTGCGTTCACTTAGCTGTCTGTTTTTCCGGGTTTTTCTTAAGGTGAAGGTGGGTTGAGTACCAAAACAAAGCTTTGAAAGTATTGGTACAATAAAAACTGTCATATACTGTAGTAGTATTGGTGTCGTATTTATAAAAAAAAACAAAGAATAGTAGTAGGGTGGTTCAAAAAAACGACCCAGCTCCACCACGCTCACTCGATTCCGTCCCATGCTCCGAGTGTCCTCCAAAAACCGATTTGAACAAAAACTGGTTGAACACTAGCCGGTTCAAGTTTGTATGAAAACTAGTATGAGAAACTAAACTTTTCATTACTCTGGCTACAGCGCCTTCCCTCCAAACGCTGGCGAAAAGAGAATCCACATAGCTTAAAGCAACATTCCGGAGACTTCACTGAACGAAAACCGCACCGCAGGAAAGATCCATTGATTATGTAACGCAAAAAATAAGCCTAATTATCATGCTAAAGATTCGCAACTTCGATTAAAATCGACTCCCAACCATTGAAATCACCATTCAATGTCCACTGTCTATGGAATTAAAGCTCTTGAATATTTCATCCAGTCATATGGTCTCCCCCCTCGCCAGCGCCCAATGACGGAGTGCCACAATCAAAATAATGTAAAATTCAACCTCGCCATATCAACTGTCATACAAACCTGAAACGACCTGTGCACGGTAAGCCTCTATTCAAACCAACCCAAACCATCGGATGACACCCAAATTATGAATCATAATCGACTGAGCGCGGCGGAAATCATTTTTTGAACCACCCTATGCATTAGTTTGCTGCTGCCGCTGCCGGTGTTTACATTCGCTCCGCGGTCAGTTTTTAATCGTTTTTTCGGGCAAAAATAGCAGTTTATATTAGGTTTTCGATTCAAACTAGTGACTTATATCAAAAAGTGATGTTTAATTTGCATTATATCAACATTTTGTTCTGCTCATGTGCGGAGAAGTGAGTAAAAACTTGATTTTTCTATGCCCTTTGAGAAGAAGTGAAGTGCAGTGATAAGCCCACGGAATCACGAACGACTATTAAATTGGCACGAAACTGCTGATTTACAATAAAATTCGAGCCGAACTCAAAGGACTCTTTGAAGAAACATGTTAATTATCACGGGAAGTGAATAAATATGCTGTGGACAGGTTAGTAATTTGAATATTATACTTTTGTTCGATGCTGTTCGATGCATTCGAATGTTGGAGGGAGAGGAGTGCGGGAGGTGCGGGGTTGACCCGTGGAAGGTCCGGTGCCATATTGACTGCCATCGTGGAACTCCTCCAACTATGTCCTTAAACTCGCAAATGCAGCCCATGCTTTCTTGATCCGTGCGCCTATGTCAGTCGTCAGTCTTGGTAAAGCCGTCTGACGCCATTTGGCTATCAAGAAATTGGAACCTTTCAACATTCTCCACTGATTGCCACACAGTTCGAATAAAACATGTAAATTGCACTTCAACTTCAAGTCGATGTAACAAATCGACCTCGGTGTTTAACAATATAAAGTTATAGGTTGATTCAAATGTATACGTGCTCTAATTTTATGGTTCATATTTTTAATGGAAAATAAAAGAAAAGGGTCCACATGGCTCATATTTTTAATGGAAAATAAAAAAGGGTCCACACGGGGAATCGAACATCGGTTCGCAGTGTGAGTACCTATCTCGTAAGCTACTCGAGTATTACAACTATTTGAGAACGAGCCGATCCAGGTATAACAAATTGAGCGTTCTGGTGATTCATTTTTTTTTCATTGGACTAAACGACATTTTGAATTTCCTTGACACGGAATCGAGACGGAAGTGATAGAGATTGAGTTTGCTGAAAGCATATCAGATTTATCGCCGATAAACAAAAAACAGAGTTACTGCGATGAAATCCACCGTCATAAAGGCTGCTTGTTTTCATAGGCCAAGATACTCATTTTGCTTGATGCTTAGGGTAAGACGGAATAATATGCCCCCCCCCCCCCAACAAGGTTCACCAAGTCACAAATGCATTACCTGTGAGTAGTCATTTAAAAATATTACTGAGAACACGTAATAAAGCTGTTTTGAAAAGTCGTGAAAAACTGGATTTCAAAAAGTGCCTGGGCAATATGCCCCACCGTAACCAAAAACGTTTCATAGCCCTTCATTAGTATTTTATCTATCCCATAATAAAAAGGTTATAAATCCTTATGTGCTTGACATTAAAAAACCAACATAAGTCCATTTAAGTAGATGTGAATTACATTTCAATATTGTCCATACAATTTGGAAGCAACTGCTGCAGGCTCGCTGCACTTGTGTTCAGTTGGTAAGGGCATACCGTCCTGCCTACAGGGTCGTTTTGGCCAGTGAAACATGTTTTCGAAAATCGTTACATTTTTGAAGCTGGAAGCAACTTTATATCATATTAACCACTGATAGAAGTTATTTTGTTGCCCAACTGAGTGTTCCAGTGCAAGTTTTCTGGACAGTATGCTAGAGTCGCTCCAGAATGTTGAGCAAAAAAACATGAAAAGTTACATCAAAACTGTAACTTTTTGTATTTTGCTATTATTTTCATTTTGTAATAGAAAAATATTTCCACATTCACATAGTATGATGGTTTTACAAATATTTATAGATTCCAACTGATTTTTACCCTTAGTTAGGTATAGTTTTCTAGAAATCAAAGGGGGGCATTTTGGCCAGGTGGGGTGCATTATACCGTCTTTACCCTATATGAATAAAATATATGCTAGTTGCGGTTTACATGAAATCCAATGAAGTTTGTTTTGATTCGTTTTGACAATCACATGTCTGCTTACCAAGGTTTCCAATAGATTCATGTAAAATTAAAATAAATGTTATTAAAATTTCAATTATTTTATCATTTACATTACAGAAACCTCACACCAGCTACGACCCGGATAGGGTAATACAAGACCAATTATCTGCTGCAGATTTCACTTCTTTCAATTATCTGCTGCAGAACTGTAATTTAAACGCGTAACACTGCTGTGGATCCGCTCAAAATAGAAGGTGAGTAATATAATCACTCAGTCGTTCCACTCTTCTTCACCTCTTTCTCGGAGGCTTCCTGTATGGCGCGGTTCTAGAACTGATTGTTCTCGAAGCATTTGAGAATGGAGATCTGGCCATTCGTAGTTATGACTCCGCTGTCCTTTTCAACGGACATTCGCTACTTCCATCGCCGCCCGTAGATCACATTAGCTCTAAAATGGGAGGCAAGGACGGACCGTTCCGAAGCAACCACCACCCCTTTTTGGTATCTGCTCAAGCGTCTTCCACCCTACGCCTTTGGCCAAGTGAAACACGCCGGCTTAGTGTCATAAGACATTTTGAAAGCGCACAATCGCACCTGGACCCCTCCTTCCAGCATTCATTCACAACTTCTCTCACCTGTCTTTTCAAGTCCTAATCGGCAATTATACGTTTAGAACCTACCTGGGGAAAATAGGGTCCAGCAAGGTTCCGTTTTGGTGGTAGTCCTATCTTTAGTCGCCATGACCAGAGTCTTAATTGGTCTTTCCAAAAGCATTTTAACTTTTGACTACTCTGCAGACATCCCATCGCTGGGGCTCGTCATTTAGCTACACTATGTCGTTTGTGAAAAGTTTAAAGATCAACTTATCAACTTGGAAATTTAAAGAGGTCCTGGGTCTTTCATTGATTGAGGACTTACTTCATTTTAGAGCAGTTAAAACCGGCTCACAATCAACCTGATCAAAAGTCGCCACACATGTTATATCATCATATGTTGTTATGTTATACTAAATTTTCAAAACAAAATTTGTTATAAACTTGTACGAATAATTAAATTAATCTAAAAAATAACACTGGTTGTAAAAAAAAACTTTCAAATCTTGTTACAACATTATCACAAAAATAGCTTATTTTGTTATATACTTGAGATCAAAAATCAATAGTTTATAATAAAAGAATCAGATACAAAATATATTGTTTACTGTGCAGTGCATCAACAATCAGAAATTTGTGCTTTTGTCTGAACATGAAACTAAGCCCATTACAAATGAGGGAACCCTTTCAAATTATATCAGTGTTGTTATATCTTTGGCTGGGAAATTTAGAGCTACACCCAGTTTAAATGCCTACTTTTGAGCAATTCGGTGTTGATCATTTTTCAAATCATATTTTGATAAAATCTTGTTACAACATTTGAAAGATAATGGCTAGTTCGAACAAAATTCTATCAAAATAAGTTTTAAATATAATAATGTGTTAAAATTGTGTTCAGTTTTTGTTATGCTCTTCTGGTCGGGTTGCGTCTTCTGGCACGGAGCGAGGAGCTGACAAGCCGTAACGCTGGGTAGACACCTTTACGGGGTAAGATCTACCACGGTTACATTGCCAGCTACATTATCCTCATTATCCAAATCTGTGGTACATCAACACTTTTTTCCTCCTCCCTAGTTACGGTGATGATGGGCCTGGCCAAGAGTAGTAATCCGCATGCTTTTGTTATTTTTGTTTAAGACTGGAATCAAGGACCACTCCACTTCTTGATTTCTGATAGCATTCTAGACAAGGATCTCAAAAGTAAAACATGAGTTTCACTAGTGTCCAATCTACGAATTACACCGTAACAATGATAATGCTAGGAGACCCAGGGTTTCGAACTGGCTCCATGTTATTTTGTACAGATGGCTCGAACCAAAATCAAATGGCAGGGGCCGGCATTTCGATCTCAATGAGAATTTGGCCAACGGTTTTTCAAGCGGAGATATACGCCATTCTAGAATGTGCAGAAACTTGTTTAAAATGAAATTATCGAAATGAAAATATATATAAGTCAAAAATTCATAATTCAATGCTTGCTTGGGAATGCTCAAAGCTACTGCAGCTAGTTTCATATCGCAATAAGGTTATTCTGTATTGGGTTCCTGGCCATTGCAGAATAGAAGGAAACGAAAAAGCAGATCAGCTAGCAAAATATGGATCATGCAGAAAGTTTATTGGACCCGAACTTTTCATCGATCCATCACCTTGTGCTTTCAAAATGGAGATTAGGAACTGGGGAAAAAATACAGATACAGAATAACTGGAAAAGTACTTTAGATTCCCAGTAATCAAAACGATTTGTTAGTCCAAATGTTTCCAGTACATTACAACTGCTTAGCCTAACTTCACATGATTTGAGATTATACACTGGTTTGATAACAGGTCACTCTCCTCGTAAATATTACCAAAAAATCATTGGAAAGCTTCGTCGTCTTGCAATTTTGAGTGTGATAGCTCTGAACACTTATTATGCAATTTGTATTGCACTTTTTCACAAACGCCTTCAATTTCTTGACAAGGGGAAACGGGTCTTGGTAGTCATATGGCTACTGCTTCTGCCTCATACGCAGGAGGTCGTGCCTTCAATCCCAGATCCGTTCCTTTCTCCTACTTTGTATCTTTCTCTATATTTCTCATGTTCTAGCAATCGCTAGAACTGGAAATGGACTTCCATACCGTTTCCATTCCTATCCTACACCTTTAACTTGACTATTCTAGCAGTAGCTGCTAGAATTGGAATTTAATTAAAAAGCTCGTTTCCTACATCCAATTAGAAATTCCATCAGTTGCTTTCTTCTATCTACAACATTGGCAGCTCGTTAACGAAAATGAATCTCTGCCATCTCATCATTTCCTCCCCCTTCCCTATATTGACTTGCATTCTGGCGCCAGTATGATCTAACAAATGAGATCCCATATACTTGTACATTGAAGATGAGTGCTAGTCCCAAGCAAACATCTGTTGGTTCTCTGTGCAAGAACAGCTGATCTGTTCATAATAGAGTAGCAACTACGGGCAGTCAATCAAGCTTCGCTTCAAGCTCAAGCTCAACGGCTTCAATTTCTTGACAAGGGTATTGTTGAACCCTGGGAAATTTGGGCTATTCCTCACATTAAAGTACACCCAGGTTTTTTTTTTTACACGGTTTGGTTTTGGTCGTTTAAGACCTTCAGCGTCAATGAAGCAATGAGTTAACCCCACGAAAAAAATCACAAAAAATCAAAGAAAATTCAGGGGATATTTACAAAGCTGTGAAAGTTCAGGTTAACCGAGAAATTAATGAATTCCAACCGTGTAAAAAAAACCTGGGTGTAATACATTTTATTTGAAATGCTATTTCTGAATGGAAAGAAAAAATATTCTCATTCATGCGCAGATGGAATTTCAATTGACAGATATATTACCATTAGTCAATGTTCATTCTCCCAAATTTGTCCATCTCCCATTATTCATCGCTGCTTGATCGCTTCGCTATTGAACCTCATCTTCAACCGAATAAACACACGTGCAGTTAATTACCCCTGACCAACGCGGAAAACCTACTGCGTCTTTCGTCACAAACATGGGGCAAACCATCCTCAGCGGCACGTCGCGTCGTGACGACTGTTTACTACGGCGACGCAATACGATATGAAAAAATAGTAATTTTCATGAAAATTCCATCCCATCACCCCCGCCAAACAAAAGACACACAGCACACTCTTGCACTCTATACTATTGATGTTACCGACCAATGCCGGGCGGCAGGCCTAGCCCGGCAGGGAAAATTTTGATTAATCATCGTAAACACTGAATGGGCGATTAGCAAAAGTAACTCGGCGGACAGCGTCAACGAAAGGGGGAAAATAGATGGTGTCCCCGTGACGACGTTCAAGATTTTCTTTTCTCATCGCAAACCAAACAGTGCAAGTGTTCTTTAGAGTGAATGTAGAATAAATGTCCGAATGGCACTCGTCCGAATGTGAAAATATTTGTAACATGCAAATAAAACATTCAATTAAATTGGCTGCTATTCAAATCGAAATGAGTGCAAACTGTAAAGTTACGATACGAAAAAGTTTTCAAATTTATAACTGTGGCAATTCTGAATGTAGAGCAATAAGTTTTTTTTTTGCGGAACGACAAACTTTAATTTAAAAGATCATTTCGGGCGAAAAGATTCGGGCGTTAGATATAGATCCATATAGATGCCCCCCTGCTGGGAACGTTTGCGGGGACAGGTTTGCCATAATTTGTCGATCATAGGGAAATACACATAGCAAGCATTCATCAAACCTGGATGAAAAGCGACTGAACCTTTTCTCACTGTCCATGAATTACGCGTAAATTAGATTGGTTTTCACTTGATGCTTCCATTTTGAAGAATTTTCTGATCGATTAGTTCAATCGTTCGTTAAGGATCTACAATGTTTCAACAGGAAGTGATACTACATTCTCATTTACTCATAGCACCAGATGTAGTGGGTTGTTCACAACTAGAATGTGCTCCTCGTCGAATGCAATTGAAAGCAAAACATTTGTAAGCTGGCAGATCTTTGCGAAGCACCACGCATCCACTTTCCACCTTCGCATCCCCGTATGGTATGTTGGTGTCCTGCCTGATTACGTTTGTTTCGCAACAACGTATTATGTTTCATACAACATAAGAATTGAGAAATCAACAATGAGAGAAATAAGGAGCAAAATCGAGAAGTGGGAACCCATGTAACTAATTATTATTATTTGCGTATTCTGCCAAATATGGATATTATAGATCGTACGGCTTTTTTCAATGTTTTGGTCTACCTGAATATTTACAGCTTTAAAAATATCTTTTGATTTTTCTTTAATTTTTATCTTGCTTTTTTTTCTGTTTTGTTTGTTTTTTCGTTGGCTAAACTCAATGTCTTCCTTAGCCTAGCGGTAAGTTGCGTGGCTATAAAGCAATACCATGTTGAGGGTGGCTGGGTTCGATTCCCTGTGCCGGTTAAGGCAGCTTTCGATTTGGAAATTGTCTTGACTTCCCTGGACATAAAAGCATAATCGTGTTAGCCTTTTGATATACGGATGTAAGTAAAAAATAATAAATGGGAAGTAAGAAGTGAGAAATAGGAATCGAGAACTTTAAACTGAAAATGGAACATAAGCGCAGCGAAGTACACGAGAAGCAAGAAGCACGTAAAAGTGAAGCCATATTTTTCCGATAATGTGAATAACAACGATTACGCAGTATTGCAAACAATTCTGTGCGTGTATAAACGATGGTGAAATGTCTACATCAGCCTAATACTTTATTTCACCGTGTTTATCCCCGAGCTATTTTTACTTGGTTGTCTTTTTGTTGTTTCATTCACTGTTGGCATTGATATGGAGTGATGTAGGCAGCAGGCAGTAGTGATAATCAGCGTTTAAACAGATTAGATGGAAGTAAGTTCAAACGAAATTAATTTAATCGGTGAGCTTCAATGGTCTTCGATCAACACGCAGAATACGTACGTACCAGGCTCATACACTGAAAAAAATCTATGGTAACGGTTACTATTTTGTAGACTACGCCATGTTTTTAAAACAACCACAAATTTTCAGTTAAATTAACCACGCATTCGGACAAATTCACCACTGATTCAGTTCATGCAACAACATTCCACCAGGACCACAGTTTATTTTTACTGCGCCCATGGTAAAATCAAACGGGTTTGTTGTCTGCTGAAAATCGTCGGTGCGTATTCTTAAACTAACCCTCGGAATGGTAGTTTCGACCGCAACATTTTTGTGCGTGTAAGTAAACGATTTGGATGACAATATGCGTATGTAGAAACGACCTTCACGCAGAGAAGCATTTTGAACAGAACTAAGGGTGAACACTTAAGGAACGTGTTTGGTAGACATGTTAAAGCGATTATGGTAACTAAAGATCCTAAATTTAAAATTATGAACCACATTCAAGCATGCTTGATTTCTATTCGTTGATTGTCTCCCGTGTTTGTTTTTACAAATGCCTAGTATGCTACTCATAAGGAGAGCGGTCAAGGAAATTAGGCAGGAAATGTTATCCTTTGCCACAACACCCTGCAGCCAATTCCGTTTAGTACAATAATTATTAGTACAGCTTCCCAAACAACACACTTAGTCTCGAACGAATTTTTGCGACTTCTGCACGACCGAATTAAGTCGTATAAGAGTTTCTGCAACCACAATAGTCTGAACTGTGCTACTTGGGTTGTTTCCCATACAATACCACCCTGCAAGAAATAACAACTTTATCAAACAGTATCATAGAAATGGGACTTTCGAATAAAACAGTGTACTTAGGAGCTCAGATCGATCTTGTGCAGCAAAGAAAATGTTCTGAAAAATATTTAAAAATTATGCTGAGGCAACTGGGACCTTAAGAGCCCATAATGAGCCTGCAGGATGGTCGTACCACACTACCATGCAGCACAGAAATCGTTCTGAAACTTCTTCTTCTTCTTCTTCTTCTTATTGGCCTCGCTGCTTAGTGCTCATTCAGCACTTCCACAGTTATTAACCGCGAGGTTTCTAAGCCAAGTTACCATTTTTGCATTTGTATATCATGAGGCTAACACGATGATACTTTTATGCCCAGGGAAGTCGAGACAATTTCCAAACTGAAAATTGCCTAGACCAGATCAGCACCGGGAATCAAACCCTGCCACCCTCAGCATGGTCTTGCTTTGTAGCCGCACCTCTTACCGCTAGGCTAAGGAGGGCCCCGACTATACCTTTTATTTATAATTGTTGAAGGGCTACAGTCTTCTTTATTTGCAGTGGTCAGATTTTTTTTTGTTTTTATTAAAGACTATTGAGTTAAGTGAGTCAAAACTATTTAAGAAAACAATGCTTAATCCACCTAGCGGTATCGAGCGACTTTCTGGTGCATTATGGAAAAATAGTTTTTTTGACGTAGGACTACTTCTGTCTTTGATAATTTTGGGGTACACTTTACGATTGCCTTTAAACTTCAATATCTCAGCCGTTTCTCGATGGATTCTCAATTTTTTTGGACCATTCGATCAAGGATGAGTCAACGCTTCTTTGTATTTACATGAATATACTGATTCGCTAATAACAAAGTATAAATAACTGCCCGGTAGCTTGAAAATACGGTTCGATAAATTCCGATCAAGAGTTATTCTCACAGTTGGTGGTGTTATACACTAGTGTAAAGTGAAGAAAACACAAACTTTGTTCTACGAGCCATAAAAATCGGTGATTTAGTGCGACGCCTAAGCCAGCAGCAATCACTGCCCAGCAGGCATTGCAAACCATCCCATCATTCGATCTTTTGAGCAAAGATACTGATGAAATAATTGGATATCGATCTTAGTTATCTATCCGCTCAGTAAACAAAGTGCAATGTTCGTCATGGAGAAACATTTTTTCACAGTTTTTGTTGTAGCAACAGCTTCGCAACGCGAACAAACCCCGAATCGCGCTGGCTATCCGGATCATCATCGAACGCTCAAATGATAATATCTTTCCAGAGTGCTCTTCGGTTAGGGATAATATCTTTGCACAAGCAAAGATAATATCCTGTGCTCAGATGATATTGCAATGCCTGGCCCAGTCGCAGGTAAAACCAGTAGCAACAAAGACAATCGTTTCCCCCAGGAACTACCTCGCAGTACTACTTCTGGGGGGAAAAGACAATAGTGTGCAGTGTGTGAAGTGTATACGTGTATCGTGAATGATACCCGATTAAAAAGTTTATACCGTGGAAGTCAAATATAAATATATAATTTAACGAATTGCATAATTCAACTATGGCCTCCATGAGTGGAGGGGACCCGGGGGGTCTAACGGTAGAACTTTTCCAACGTTTTACGACAGTAGAAATGAGTTCGGAGCAGTAACCACACTGCTTCTTATGGCACAAGAAGGATCAAGTTTGCCTAGAAGTCCGTTCTACTTAGGCAAGTGCATTGAAAGCTGGGCAGGAACTTTTGAAAGTGCAAAAACGGAAGCTAAAGGTACGAAATACGTCATACGAACCAGAAAAGCAGCACAAGTCAATAGGCTTTTAGAACTCTCCGAGCTACCCGATGGTACAAAAGTTTCTGTACAACTCCACCCTGTGCTCAATACGAGCCGATGTGTTGTTTCATCTTTTGATTTATTTCACCTGTCAGAGGAAGAAATCCAGGAAGAACTTGCAGACCAAGGAGTCATCAATACGCGTCGGATCTTAAAGGCGAACAAAGAAAAGACTCCAGCCTTAGTTCTCACTTTTAATAGAAGCATTCCTCCAGCTGACATTAAAGTAGGACTGTTGAGAGTAAAAACCCGGCCGTACTATCCGAACCCAACTCTGTGCTATCAGTGCTTTGAATACGGTCATATTAAACAACGATGCCCAAATCCCACACGATGTAGCAATTGCTCACGACAACACGAAGATACTGAGAATTGTGAAGAAGAACCGCTCTGCATCAACTGCCAAAACAACCACAAGCCAACCAGTCGCCAATGTACGGTTTACAGGATGGAAGTTGAAGTTATACGGACGAAAATCAATCAAAATCTTTCCTATCCCGAAGCCAGACGACGAGTTCAACTAGGAAATACAAGCTACGCCCAAGTGACAGCACAGACACGATTAGACGATATCAGATTCAACGCGCTACAAGAAGAAATGGAGAAAAAACAAAAACGAATAGTTAATCTTGAACAGGAACTTAATAAAAGAACGACAATAGAGGACCAACTGAATTCAATCATTGAACAAAATCGTAAGCAGCAAGAAAAAAATCAACCAGCTGATGGAAGTAATTAAACAGAAGGACGAAAAACTTGAAAAATTGGAGACGTACAACTACAACGGCAAATCCTTCAAAAATGCCGTGAATACCAGGTCCCAACGCACCATCTGTTCGTTGATTTCAAGGCGGCATACGACAATATAGACCGCGTAGAGCTATGGAAAATTATGGACGAGAACAGCTTCCCTGGGAAGCTTACCAGACTGATCAAAGCAACGGTGGATGGTGTGCAAAACTGTGTGAAGATTTCGGGCGCACACTCGTTCGTTCGAATCGCGCCGGGGACCAAGACAAGGTGATGGACTTTCGTGCCTGTTGTTCAACATTGCGCTAGAAGGTGTCATGCGGAGAGCCGGGTGTAACAGCCGGGGTACGATTTTCAACAGATCCAGTCAATTTATTTGCTTCGCGGATGACATGGACATTGTCGGCCGAACATTTGCGAAGGTGGCAGAACTGTACACCCGCCTGAAACGTGAAGCAACAAAAGTTGGACTGGTGGTGAATGCGTCAAAGACAAAGTACATGCTTGTGGGCGGAACCGAGCGCGACAGGGCCCGCCTGGGAAGCAGTGTTACGATAGACGGGGATACCTTCGAGGTGGTCGAGGAATTCGTCTACCTCGGATCCTTGCTAACGGCTGCCAACAACGTTAGTCGTGAAATACGAAGGCGCATCATCAGTGGAAGTCGGGCCTACTACGGGCTCCAGAAGAAACTGCGGTCGAAAAAGATTCGCCACTGCACCAAATGTGTCATGTACAAGACGCTTATAAGACCGGTTGTCCTCTACGGACATGAAACATGGACAATGCTCGAGGAGGACTTGCAAGCACTCGGAGTATTCGAGAGACGGGTGCTTAGGACCATCTTTGGCGGTGTGCAAGAAGACGGTGTGTGGCGGCGAAGAATGAACCATGAGCTCGCCCAACTCTACGGCGAACCCAGTATCCAGAAGGTAGCTAAAGCCGGAAGGGCGGCCTCAAGGAGCACAGCATGCCGAGACACAGAAATTAACGACAAATACATCAGAAATGCCATCCCCTCCTCGAAAAATCTCAAATACTACAAGAAGCCCAATTGTCACTAGAAAATCAGGCAGTCAACAGTCTATTAACCTGCTAGATCAATCGGACACGGAAATCGACAAATCCGAACAACCACAAAACTCAAAAAATGGACCACCAAGACGAAAATAACAAAATGTTAACAGCACCCAACCACAAAACTAGCAACAATGACAATAACACCACCACCAATACCACCCAAAACCATCAAATTTGCCACCACTTCAAGAAATGCGAATTCACAGCACCCCCTTCACTTCGAAGTGAAGCACCATGCGTTTACACAGAGAACCAAGCAACCAACCATTCACCAGAAATCAGAAGATACGCAGATCTACCAAACACGAGTCAGCAAAAATCCAATCATCCCAACAACGGAGTGGGGTCCGTAAACCCCTGGCAAGTCCCCGTACCGGCCCCGACCTTAGATGTTCCCATTGCATGGACTGAGCCTAGGGCGGCCGCTGGTGCGGGAAGAACTTGCCTCCACAGGCAAGTACCTCCTCTATTTTGCAACAACGAACATCTACTGTCTTCGATTCTTATTCTGCAGAGAACCAAACAACCAGCCATTCACCAGAAATCAGAAGTCTCAATACACTACAAGACAGCAGACCGACTTCAAGTAGACTTAGCGACTCACAATCTACAATACCCAACTGTCATGAAACGTTGGTTTTGCAATGGAATATACGCAGCATGTGGCGTAACTATGCTGAATTCAAGAAAATCGTTGACGACAACCAGCCGATAACAATCTGTCTCCAGGAAATGATGACAGATAAAATCGACAATTGCCTCACAAATAAATACCACTGGAATATAATCAGCCGTCCGGAAAGTCTCGGAAAGGGAATTGTTGGTCTCGGAATCCGCAAGGACATCCCTTTTCAAGTAATTGGTAATCCATCCAATCTACTCGTTTGCATTGGAAGAATAGGATCCCCTTGGAACACAACCATCGTTTCACTCTATGCTCCTCACACACTCAACAGTCAAGAACTGACTGATGAATTGAACGTACTACTTCATACTCTTGAACCTCCTTTCCTTTTCTGTGGAGATTTTAATGCTGCCCATGAAGCATGGGGAAGTACAAAATCTAATCTTCGAGGACGTCTTTTGCTTGAATGGGCTGTAGATAATAACCTCGTGGTTTTAAATAATGGCGCTCCCACCCACTACCATGCGACATCTGGATCATTCACCGCTATAGATGTATCGTTCAGCTCCAACCACCGTGCCTCTACACTATCTTGGTACTGCGACGAAGATCTACATGGAAGTGACCACTTTCCAATTTATATTAGAACACGCCATCTGCTTCTAGTCGTCAACTCAACCAGAAGATGACTGTATAAGGACGCGGATTGGTCTAAATTTGAAACCAGTGTCTCGGCTAAAGTACCAGCTAGATCAAATGCCGATATTGAAAATATAACACGGGGTATACTGGAAGCTGCCCAAGAATCTATACCTAGGACAAAGGGTATTCCAGGGAATAAACGACAGTTTTGGTGGAACGATAGAGTAAATGAAGTGGTGAAAAAACGAAGGAAAGCATTGAGAAACTAAAAAATCTTAAAGATGATGATCCAGAGAAAATTGAGGCAAAACAAAAGTTCAACAAAGCGAAAATCGAATCGAGAGCCAGCATTTTTTTTTCCTCGTTTGTCGGGTGAAGATCACTGCGTCCAGATTTTAGGACTATTGTGATATACCCTTTTACTGTGAAATACGCAAGTTATCTCAGTAACATGTTTGTCACTGAGATACCTTGGTATCGACTGAACTCAAGACCATCTATTATTGATGAATAGAGATCCTGAGTTACAGTATGTGACTCCCCCATTCTGGCGAGACTAGCTTTATGAAGCCAACCACGTCCTTGGGGATAAGATCCATATGTCAGCAGGCCCTAAAAGGGCTTGCTGAGAACTTTGAACCTACGTTGGGTGAGTGCACTGCAATAGCAGAGGATGTGTTCTGATGTTTCTCTCTCCTCGTCACAGAAGCGGCAATTTGAGGTTTGGATTGCTCCGATCTTTGTAGATGGTATCTGCAGGGGCAGTGTCCAGTTATTAGACCGGTGTAGATGTTGAGATCCCTTTTGTTGAGACCTAATAGTTGTTGGGTTTTCTTGGGGTTAATCGTTACGAGCCTTTTGGATTGGCTCGTATGGGAAGTGCATTCCAGTTTGATGTGATTTGACTGACCATATATTTGTTCAGTTCCATTTTTACAGAGCAGTCTGAGATCCCGCAGAAGGGCTCAGGGCCAATGAACCTTTCATTAGATCCATTCCTGGCTAGCTCATCAGCAATCTCGTTTCCCTCTAGACCCGTATGTCCTGGGATCCAATATAGGTAGACTCTATTGCGTATGGATAAGTGTTTCAAAGCCAGAATGCATTCCCACACTAGCTTTGAGTTACAAGTGTAGTTATTAAGCGACTTAAGTGCCGCTTGGCTGTCAGAGAAAATACATATTTTTGCAAATCTATACTTTCTCCTCAGGCATAATAACACGCATTCTAATATTGCATATATTTCCGCCTGAAATACTGTGGGTCACTGTCCTAAGTGGACAGAAATTTTTGTTGTAGGGCCATAGATTCCGGATCCTGTCAGATTATTCATTTTCGAACCATCTGTGAAGAAATTTATAGAGCCTGTTGGAACGCTGGGTCCACCTCCTTCCCACTCCTGGCGGGAAGGAATGAACACATCGTAAGGTAAGTCATAATTGACTACCGTTTCCATCCAGTCACTACAAATTCCTTTTGCG
Organism: Armigeres subalbatus; assembly: GCF_024139115.2. Classification (NCBI taxonomy): domain Eukaryota; kingdom Metazoa; phylum Arthropoda; class Insecta; order Diptera; family Culicidae; genus Armigeres; species Armigeres subalbatus. The sequence goes on from NC_085140.1 coordinate 141,673,380, forward strand.
GGATTTATGGCAAATTCATTTAATATGCTGAGGTGACCCGTAAGGTCTCCCGACAGCAGTGTTTTGTTCTCTTTAACCTTAGAGCACTTTTTTCCGCTTCCAGCTTTATGAATTGATCTAACCGGGGCAGGTGAAGCATTGCGTCTAGGGCCAAAGTGGGTGTACTACGGACTGCACCAGTAATGGCTATGAAAGCGGTGCGTTGGATTTTGTTGAGCTTAGCCCTTGCAGCAGCCTCATTAGTTTTAGGCCACCAGACAAGGGAAGCGTAAGTTGTCCTGGGACGGACAATGGTTTTATATATCCACATGATCATACTTGGTTTTAGGCCCCATCTTTTACCAAGGGTTTTTGAACAAACCCAAAGTGTATTGAGACCTTTCTGCACAACTGATTGGAGATGAGAGTTCCAATTAAGCTTTGCGTCGAGTATGACACCTAGATATTTTACTTCACTTGAATAAACTAATTGTGTTTGATTCAAGAAAAGGGGTTTCAGTTGTACCTTTCTCCGTTTGGTGAAAGGGATAATGGAAGTTTTGTAGGATTTATGCCTAGTTGATACTTTTGACACCAGGAAAAAGTGTGATTTAGGGCAGATTGCATTCTTTCCACGATAACACTTTCGAATTTGCCTCGTACAATAATGACAACGTCATCAGCATATCCAACCACTTCGAAGCCTCTTCTCTCTAAGCTGTCTAGAAGCTCATCCACCACCAGTGACCACAACAAAGGAGAAAGCACTCCGCCTTGCGGACACCCCCTTGTTGCTTTAACAGTGATGTATGAACCGCTAAGCTCAGAGGAGATTTTCCGATTAGCTAGCATAGCATGTACCCAGGTAACAATGCATGGGTCGAATTTTCTCCTCAACATTGCTGACCCTATAGACGAATAAGAAGCGTTATCGAATGCGCCCTCAATATCAAGAAATGCTACAAGAGCAATTTCTTTTGCATTAAGTGTTTTTTCGATTTTTTGAACTACCGTATGTAGTGCCGAGATCGTAGATTTTCCACTTTGATAAGCGAATTGGTTTTTGACAAAGGCATTGCTTTCATAAATTTGTGATTTATGTACTCGCATAGTACCTTTTCCATAATTTTGAGCATTACAGAGGATAAACTTATCGGCCTGAATGCTTTGGGGTTGGTTTTATCTCTCTTGCCTGCCTTCGGAATGAAGACAGCCCGGATTTGACGCCAATCGTTAGGTATGTGCCCCAAAATCAGACTCGCCTTAAAAATCTCAACCAAGGGTGGAACCAGTGTTTTCTCCTCTTTTGGATCAACGCTGGAAATATTCCATCCATGCCAGGAGACTTAAATGGCTCGAAAGATCTCACAGCCCTCTCAACCCTGGCCCGAGTGAAAGCTTCCTTTGCAACCTTTATTGCGTCTTTTTAGACCCAGAAACCCATGATTGGATCTCTTGTGGATCTGAGACAGCAATTCCAGTGCCTTGGTCGCCGATGCTCGACTCAGGGATTGAATCAGGAAGTGGATCTTTAACAATTTGCTCAGTGTATCGCTAGGCTCTACAGTGAGCGAACCATCCGTCTTTCGGAGGCTACCCACACCATTGGAGTGGTCTTTTGAAAGAGTTTTTGGAGTCTGGCCACTACGGGTGTATTCTCTATGCTTTCACACATTAGAATCCACGATTTCCGTTTGGCTGACCTTATTTCTTTGTTGTAGTTCGTCAGGGCCTTTCTGTATAGGCTCCAATCGCCGGTTCGCTTAGCACGATTGAACTCCCTACGCGCAGTTTTCCTAAGCTTCTCAAGAGTTTTATTCCACCATGGAACGTCTCTACTCGAACTAGTTGATTTAGTTGGACAGCTCTCTTGGTAGGCGTTAAGGATTTTGTTTTAATGGATTTGGACGCATCTTCCAATTGTGTTATGGACTTGATGTGACTTTCTATGATGTACTCTTCGGATCGTAGGATAGCTGAGTAGGATTCCCAATCAGTTTTCTTAGGATCTTTAAACGTTTTTCCATCGTTAGACCCCTTCCCATTCGAAGATGATGTGTTTATGGTCTGACATTGATATTTCTTCAGAAACATGCCAGTTTTTTATTTTATCAGAGATAGACCGACTACATAGAGTCAAGTCCAAAACTTCCTGACGAATGGAGTTTTCAAACGTGGGCTTGTCACCAACATTACAAATGTCAATGTTCTTGGAAGAGAGAAACTGTAACAGGTACTCACCTCTGGTGTTTATATTGGTACTTCCCCATACGGTGTGATGTGCATTTGCGTCGCACCCTATGACGAAGGGGATGTTGTGTCGGTGGCTGTAGGCTACGAGCGCAGCTATTTCTGGAGGAGGGATTTCGTCCACGTCACCTGGAAAGTATGCCGAGACCACCAAGATCTCTCTACTCCCTCTGGCGGAAGGTACCTCCATCCTGACCGCTACGATGTCCCTTTTTATGAATTCTGAAATTGGAAAGTATTTACAGTTGTTATGTAATAAAATAGCCGCTCTAGGAGAAAGCTGGCTGTCATCATATACCAACTTACATGAGTGTTGTGGAATACCTTGTATTCTGGATTTATTGACCCATGGCTCTTGAATGAGGGCCACGGTTAAATTCTCTTTGGTGAACCTCCGACAGAGCACACCCGTGGCGCTCTCAGCATGGTGGAGGTTCACTTGCAGAACTTTAGTCGCCATTTCCGGGTTCCCGCTTTTTCCGGACGACGACTGTCCGGCTTTGGATGTTGCGGATCATCAGGATGTCGTTTGGTATTACAGTCTGGGTTTTCTCTCATCCCTGTAGCAACCTGGCCCGCCAGTTTCGCCTCTGTGGTCAAACTGTCGCTTTTGCACCCCCTTTGCCCTGTTTAGATACCTTTGGTTTGGTACCACTAGAGCAGGGGTCGCATGTAAGCTTCGAGCTTTTCCTTTAGAGGCGGACAGACTAACCTTTGTGGTGCTTTTGGGGTGAGATTTACTAACCTCGCCCGAACCGGAGGCTACCTCAAATTTCTCTTGGGTCGGCCTTCCAGTTAGCCGAACCTCGCTTGAACAGGAGGCCTCCTCAGATTGCTCTTGGGTCGGCCTTCCAGTCGGATTGGCGGTAGCGGTAGTCGGTTGATCTGTAATCTTCCTTAGTTGGATTTCACCAAATCGGTAGTTGAGGGTGTATTTGGACTTCTTCAACTTTTCCATCGACGCACCCTCTACTGTGAAGATCCATTCAACATGAATATCTTTCAGAATTGATCGTTTCACAATACGCCAATTAGTTGTTGTGATGTCATTTTGGCTTTCTATGAGAGCCTTTATTCGGTCGTCATCATAGCTGGAGCTTTGTGGGAAGAATGCTCGGATCATCTCTGGACGTGGAATCGCCACTTCGTCCATTGCCATCAGCTCTGCACCTTCCCAGGGTTTCATGGATGGGGATATTCTCTTTAACCACTCAGCAGTCTCTTGATCCTTACAGATTAGAACCATGTAACCGGACTTGTAGATGAGGTTGTTGAATTTGGGTTTTATTGGCTCGTTTCGCTGTTGAACTACTCTGAGCAGGAGTGCTTCTTGTAGAAGGTCTAGCTGGGCTGTAGTGAGTTGGACGGTGGGAAAGTCTTTGGGTATTATCCTTCACGCTTTTGGCCATATCACTGTAGCTGATACCAGCTGTTTTCCTCATGGGTGGGTTTTGTTGTCCAGACACGTTTTTCTGAGGCGCGCGGTTTGAGGACTGTTGGGCGCGCTCTCTCGGATCCAGATGGTGCTTCACCCTTTTTTGTTTGGGGTCCTCTGTGGCGGATTTGTCTAGGTCGTTTCTCGAGCGTTTTGAGGAAGTGGGCTCGCTCTCCTTATTCAGGATTATGGACAAGGCCTCATTCCGGTCTTTTCCTTTCTCCCGGAGAGTTCTAAGCTGCTTCCTCTGCGAGCGTGTGAGTGTGGGGATTTTCTTTCTCGGAGCACCCTTGGCTTCCGTAGAACCCTTGTTATCTTCGGATCCTTTGCTACTTTGCTAAAGATTTTTGGGGGTTGATGATGATCCTTATACCATCATCTTCGTTATCTTCCATGTCCAACAGGTTGGAGTCGGTCGATGAGGGGTTGTAGATCTGGATCAGCTTTGTCGAAACATGTGCTGCCCCGGGAGATAGGCGTTGAGGGCAGGATATTTCCATCTTCTCCTGCGAACTACTGAGTAGCTGGTCTTCGGTAAGGCCAAGCTGACTCAGAGTATTCTCCACTTCCTCTCACACGACTGAGAGAGGCAGTCGTCACCTTGAGGGTTGTTTGTAGAATTTGTACTCATTTTGGTCCCACGAGTAGCTAGGGAAATAAATGTCCGCTGCACCAGTGCCCCGCCGTAGTGCAGTAAGGGCTGCTTACTGGGGTGTTCGCCCTGGTGCACCCCAGGCTCCGTTCATGGTTGAGCATGTTTAGAACCCCCTCAACCATTCAGCCCTCAGCACGGGTGGCATGACACCTTAGCAGTGGGGTTTGTACATTTTTATTTACACGATGGCCATGAATAACAGCCATCGCAACCTTCCTCCTTTACCAGGGCTTAGGACCTGTAGCTCAAGTTCTCAATAGTTTCACAATCTTTCGGACATGCAACTACAGCGAACCTTCATTGCTAGCGGAGTTAAGAGCCAGCATAGATGCTGCCAAAAGAAAGTCCTGGGCAGATTTTCAAGAAATCTTTTCTAAGGGATCTAGCACCTCCCAGCTACGGAGTTTCACAGGAAGCCGTACTCTCGGTGTCCTTATTCTTGCTTGTGATGAACACACTAGTAAATAAAATTCCCAAAAACGTTAAAATATTACTTTACGCCGATGATATTGTCATCATTTCTTTTGGAAAAAGGGTCGGTTTTGTTAGGAATAGGTTACAAAAAGCCAGGGGGCAGCAGGGACTTTGTCCAAGGGCTTGACGATCCCTCCCCAGGCCATCTGCGAGTTGTGGCGCCTGCCTAGGATGTGGTGGGGTTTGACAGTGGGCCCTGTTAAACCTCTAAAAAAAGCTGCATGTATCCGCAAGTAGGCTCCGCCAAAGCGACCGTGTGCCGCTCAAAGCGCACAAGCCCAAGTCCTGGTGTTAGGTGGGACGCTAAACAGCCCTGACACGACGGCCCTCCGGCGAGACAGGAGGTTTGCGCAGGCCCAATAAGCCGCCTGGAAAACCAATAATTACGAACAATATAAGAGATAATGCGACTCGATATAATCGGCAAAGACCTAGGCGACGAATAAAGGATCACGATTGGAAGCATGGAACATGGAACTGCAAGTCGCTAGGTTTCGCAGGTTGCGACAGGATGATCTACGATGAATTACATCCCCGCAACTTCGACGTCGTGGCGCTGCAGGAGATTTGCTGGACAGGACAGAAAGTGTGGAAAAGCGGGCATCGGGCGGCTACCTTCTACCAAAGCTGTGGCACCACCAACGAGCTGGGAACCGGCTTCATAGTGCTGGGAAAGATGCGCCAAAGCGTGATTGGGTGGCAGCCAATCAACGCAAGGATGTGCAAGCTGAGGATTAAAGGCCGTTTCTTCAACTATAGCATCATCAACGTGCACTGCCCACACGAAGGGAGACCCGACGACGAGAAAGAAGCGTTCTACGCACAGCTGGAGCAGACATACGATGGATGCCCACTGCGGGACGTCAAAATCGTCATCGGTGACATGAACGCGCATGTATATGTATAGACCGGTTATCGGACCGGATAGTCTGCACACCGTATCGAATGACAACGGCCAACGATGCATAAACTTCGCAGCCTCCCGCGGAATGGTAGTCCGAAGCACCTTCTTTCCCCGCAAAAATATCCACAAGGCCACATGGAGATCACCTAACCAAGAAACGGAAAACCAAATCGACCACGTTCTAATCGACGGTAAATTCTTCTCCGACATCACAAACGTCCGCACTTACCGCAGTGCGAATATTGAATCCGACCACTACCTCGTTGCAGTTTGCCTGCGCTCAAAACTCTCGACGGTGTACAACACGCGTCGAAGTCGGACGCCGCGGCTTAATATTGGGCGGCTACAAGACGGTAGGCTAGCCCAAGAATACGCGCAGCAGCTGGAAGTGGCACTCCCAACGGAAGAGCAGCTAGGCGCAGCGTCTCTTGAAGATGGCTGGAGAGATATTCGATCCGCCATTGGTAGCACCGCAACCGCTGCACTTGGCACGGTGCCCCCGGATCGGAGAAACGACTGGTATGACGGCGAATGTGAGCAGTTAGTAGAAGAGAAGAATGCAGCATGGGCGAGATTGCTGCAACACCGCACGAGGGCGAACGAGGCACGATATAAACAGGCGCGGAACAGACAAAACTCGATTTTCCGGAGGAAAAAGCGTCAGCAGGAAGATCGAGACCGCGAAGAGACGGAGCAACTGTACCGCACTAATAACACACGAAAGTTCTATGAGAAGTTGAACCGTTCACGTAAGGGCCACGTGCCACAGCCTGATATGTGCAAGGACATAAACGGGAACCTTCTTACGAACGAGCGTGAGGTGATCCAAAGGTGGCAGCAGCACTACGAAGAGCACCTGAATGGCGATGTGGCAGACGAAGATGGCGGTATGGTGATGGACCTGGGGAACGCGCGCAGGACATAATTCTACCGGCCCCGGATCTCCAGGAAATCCAGGAGGAGATTGGCCGGCTGAAGAACAACAAAGCCCCTGGGGTTGACCAACTACCAGGAGAGCTATTTAAACACGGTGGTGAGGCACTGGCTAGAGCGCTGCACTGGGTCATTACCAAGGTTAAGAAGAAGGAGGTTCTGTCGCACGAGTGGATGGAAGGTGTCGTGTGTCCCATCTACAAAAGGGCGATAAGCTGGATTGTAGCAACTACCGCGCAATCACATTGCTGAACGCCGCCTACAAGGTACTCTCCCAAATTATATGCCGTCGACTAGCACCAATTGCAAGGGAGTTCGTGGGGCAGTACCAGGCGGGTTTTATGGGCGAACGCTCCACCACGGACCAGGTGTTTGCCAATCGCCAAGTACTGCAGAAGTGCCGCGAATACAACGTGCCCACATCATCTATTCATCGACTTCAAAGCCGCATATGATTCAATCGATCGGGACCAGCTATGGCAGCTAATGCACGAAAACGGATTTCCGGATAAACTGACACGGTTGATCAAAGCGACGATGGATCGGGTGATGTGCGTAGTTCGAGTTTCAGGGGCATTCTCGAGTCCCTTCGAAACCCGCAGAGGGTTACGGCAAGGTGATGGTCTTTCGTGTCTGCTATTCAACATCGCTTTGGAAGGGGTAATACGAAGAGCAGGGATTAACACGAGTGGTACGATTTTCAATAAGTCCGTCCAGCTATTTGGCTTCGCCGACGACATAGATATTATGGCACGTAACTTTGAGAAGATGGAGGAAGCCTACATCAGACTGAAGAGGGAAGCCAAGCGGATCGGACTAGTCATCAACACGTCGAAGACGAAGTACATGATAGGAAGAGGTTCTAGAGAAGACAATGTGAGCCACCCACCGCGAATTGGCATCGGTGGTGACGAAATCGAGGTGGTAGAAGAATTTGTGCACTTGGGCTCACTGGTGACTGCCGACAATGATACCAGCAGAGAAATTCGGAGGCGTATAGTGGCTGGAAATCGTGCATACTTTGGACTCCGCAAGACGCTTCGATCGAATAGAGTTCGCCGCCGTACCAAACTGACAATCTACAAAACGCTCATTAGACCGGTAGTCCTCTACGGACACGAGACCTGGACGATGCTCGTGGAGGACCAACGCGCACTTGGAGTTTTCGAAAGGAAAGTGCTGCGTACCATCTATGGTGGGGTGCAGATGGCGGACGGTACGTGGAGGAGGCGAATGAACCACGAGTTGCATCAGCTGTTGGGAGAACCATCCATCGTTCACACCGCGAAAATCGGACGACTGCGGTGGGCCGGGCACGTATCCAGAATGTCGGACAATAACCCGGTGAAAATGGTTCTCGACAACGATCCGACGGGCACAAGAAGGCGAGGTGCGCAGCGGGCAAGGTGGATCGATCAGGTGGAAGATGACTTGCGGACCCTCCGTAGACTGCGTGGCTGGCGACGTGTTGCCATGGACCGAGCCGAATGGAGAAGACTCTTACATACTGCACAGGCCACTTCGGCCTTAGTCTGAATAAATAAATAATAAGGTTACAAAAAGCCATAAACGCTGTAGAAGACTGGGCTAGTGACATCGGACTAGAACTATCATCCACGAAGTCAACAACGATGCTTTGTTGCAAAATGAAACGCCCCAAAAAATGGCACTTGGGGGGAGCTTATCTTTTATTAGGCAACACACCACTTCAAAAAGTGAAGAATCCACTTCGACCGAAAATGCTCTTTTAACCAACACATTTAAAAAAATTTAGGAAGACTGTCTATCTCGTCTGAACCTACTATAAGCAGTATCCAATAGAGCAGATCGTAAAACCCTACTGTACATAGGTGAAGCAACAATTGTTTCTAAGCTTCTCTATGGAGCAGAGGTTATGAGAAAAGATAACTTCATAAATCTTACGCCCATCTATAACCAAATCATTCGAATAGCCTCCTACCAATGCTCGTTGAATCAGGATGCCTACCTTTCCAGCACCTTGTAACAACTTCGCTTATTAAAAAAGCGTCCTCTATTCTGGAAAAATGCCCAAAAGTAGACAACCTTATTTGGAAAAAAGCTAACACAGCATTTGAAGAAATAACGGGGAAAATACTACCTCCTCTCCAAAAAGTTCAAACAAACCCTTCCAGACAATGGCACGAAAATGGACCTAGAATTGATTGGAGAATAAAAGCTGAGCTCGGAGCGGGCCAAGCTCCACAACGCGCATATGCGGTCTTCAGAGAACTAGTAGAACGGAGCTACATTCACCATTCGCAGTGGTATACAGATGGCTCACTAGCAAGGAAAAGTCGGACTTGGGGTGATAGGACCCTCAACAAGAATTGAAGCAAGCTTACCTGACCAATGCTCCGTTTTCACAGCTGAAGCTGCAGCACTAGCCATCGCCACGAGGAATGCTAACGTTGGTCATATTCAGTGACTCGGCCAGTTGTCTAGAAGCATTGGAAACCGGGAAATCAAATCAACCATGCATTCAACAAAATAGTACAAAATGAACGAGATGCGAAGGGAAAAAATCTGTGCTACTGCTGGATTCTTGGGCACCCAACCATTCCAGGAAATGGCAGTGCAGATGAGGCCGCAAAACAGGATCGGCTCAACAATCGACAGACGAATGCTGTGCCCAGGCAAGATATGCTGAAATGGTGCCTTGTGGAAATTTGGAACACTTATCAAAATACATGGCATGCTGCGCCGAGAAGCAGTCTGCGAATCATTAAACCAACATTGCTTAAATGGAAGGACAGATGCAACAGGAGGGAACAAAATATTCTAACGAGGCTACGTCTTGGTCATTGTTGGTTAACTAAACACCATATCTTCGAAAAACGAGAACCGGAGCAATGTGACATGTGCAACATAAACGTTACCGTCCATCATATCCTAGCAGCTTGTCCAAAGTTTATTCTGCAGAGGAACAGGACTCCCTATCGAAATAAATAATATACATACTAGATAACAATCAGAAAACAGAAGAAGTTGGTATGAACTATGTCAAAGATATAATAATGTATAACCAATTATAGAGTAAAATTCAAAGATGTTTTAAGAGACGAATACCCAGGTTGGGTAAAAACTCAATAAAAAAAAAAACAAAAAAATATATATACTGATTTGTAACTTTTTTGGAATAGATGTTTAATTTTGATACACATAGTTAAGTTTGCCATTTTATGGTGTTTTTTTATGAGATATTGCGAAAAAAGATTCGGCTGCCGGTGGGACTTGAACCCACACTTCTCCACTAAATACACGGATGTATAACCAATTATAAAACAGCTAATTTGTAACTATTTATTATCATTTTAAGCTCTTTTTAGTGGAATGTATTCAACCGTCTAAGACGAGTTTTGTACTCTCCATTTAATTCCACCAATTATTTCGATATCTTTGCAGATAAGTCGAGTCAAGTACGAGACACTGAAGACGACCGACTGGTCGAAATACGTATCTGCAAAGATATCGAAATAATTGGTGGAATTGAATGGAGAGTACAAAACTCATCTTATACGGTTATTTATTATCGATAATTGATAAAAAGCTTAGAAATCAAGCAACTTGCGGGTTTGGACCTAATCCTCAGTTTGAACAAGATTTCACGCAGAGCGGATGGATCAAAGTGATCGCAGCGGAGTGGGCACAGCATCACGGAGGCGCTGGTAACATTTTCAACGGAAATCCATCGCATTTGTGGTGGTCCTCGGTGTGTTGCTGCAGATCATTCAACCTCAACGAACCAGCATTTTATATGATGAAAGGGTTGACTACAAAAATAGCACTGTTTTTATAATTTGTGGGGTCAATTAGTTGTTGGAAAGGCGCATTGGGGAAAGAAAATTGGTTCTTCTCAGGACCAGCATTTTATGGAAAGAAAGAGTTAATTGCGAAAATGGACTGTTTCGGTGGGATCGGGTTTGGCGTGTATGGGGAATAAAATGAGCCTGGAAAAAGCATTTGCAGTTTTTGGTTACATTGATAAATAAAATAGAATTATCATTTTATAACGATTTTGAAATTCTATCGTAGTAGGCATTTGAAGAGGTCCTCCTTAGGGGCCCTCCTCAGCCGTGCGGTAAGACGCGCGGCTATAAAGCAAGACCATGCAGAGGGTGGCTGGGTTCGATTTTCGGATTGAAAATTATCTCGACTTCCCTGGGCATAAAAGTATCATTGTGTTAGCCTCATGATATACGAATGCAAAAATGGTAACCTGGCTTAGAAACCTCGCAGTTAATAACTGTGGAAGTGCTTAATGAACACTAAGCTGCGAGGCGGCTCTGTCCCAGTGTGGGATGTAATGCCAATAAGAAGAAGAAGAAGAAGAAGAAGGCATTTGAAGTAGGCAGCTAATGAGAAAAAATATGAAATTGAATCTCAGTAGGCTGACAGGGAATGCTAGATTGTTAGAAGGGGGCAAAGAAAATAAATGAAGATCATTCAGTGTTCGTTTCATGAGGCGTGAACACGCCATTTGTTAAAAAAAAGGCAAGTTGGAGAACGGATTTGCTTGGCTACGACAGCGTGGTAGTTTGATTGCTGTTAGTGATTCCACCCGTTGAAATTTATTGCATCATCTCACTCCGACGCGCTTTCAAATTCGCTAGTTACTATTGAGTTATGCACTTTGTAGAAAGTTCCGTTCGAATAGTCGGATCAACCTTCTTTTGTGTAAAATGGTGGCTTTTGTATAAAATCGATGAAGACGCTACCTCAATGGAAACTATCTACAGCTACCACCCATCGACAAACGTCGCTCGGACAGATAGATGCCAAGAGTTAATGTTTTGTAATATGAAGAAACTTCGTCTTGAGTAAAAAAAAACTCTCCGTGATAATTCCGATGCTTTTCATGAAAATTTCATGCAATTCCCGCTGAACGGACATCCGTTGGAATCCGAAGAGTTTTCTTTTAAATTCCAAAAGTTTTCCCGTTCCTATAAATTTTCCGTGAAAATTTAGAATTATTTCTCAAAGTGATTTTAAGTATAACGGACATACCAAAATATTTCCCATGGAACTTTATAATGGTTTTCAAAGATATTTTTACCATGAATATTGCAAAGAATTTTCCGAGTAATTTTCGGTGGAAATTATGGAAAATTTTCAGTTGAAATTTTGGTCAATTTTGAAAGAAATTTCATGAAAATTACGAAGGCTGTTTTACAAAAATTGCAATTATTTTTTTCATGGAAATTCAAAGAGTTTTGGTGAGAAATTCTAATAATTTGTCGTGGAAGCTTTCAACAATTTATTTAGGAATTCCGAAGTTTTTCCATCGATAATTCCAAAGAATTTGCATTGCTGCTCCTAAAAAAATTGACGTGAAATTTACGAAAAATTTCCCATGGGCATTTCGATAAATTTTGCTTTTATGTCCAAAGAATTCTTCGCGATAATTTCGAAGAATTTCCGAAAATAAGAAAAAATCTCTTACCAGATTTCCCAGAAAATCTTCAGTTTCAAAAGAAGTTCCTGCCAAACATCAAAAGAAATTCTAGTAGATTCTACAATAAAATCCAAGTTGAAATTTTGAAATGTTTTCGAAAGTTTTTATAGAATACTTTGGAGAATTCTTCTGCTCAACACAGAAGAATTTCCTGTCGAGATCCATGATAGTTTTAAGCCGTAGCTCAGACTATTAGTTCATTGAAATTCAAAAGATTATTTCGGTGAAGTCTTGCAAAAAACGGAAAAATCCTTCTAAAAAAATCAAACAAGTGAACTTCGCACAAAGCTGCTGTATAAAGTGTTTAAAAAAAATAAATAAATATGTCTACGTAGACTTTTGGAATACCCCCTCCACCGTCACCCCTCCTTAAGAGTATACGTGGTTTATGGACAACCCCCAATTAGATCTCAAACAGTTTCATCGTCGGTGTCAGAAGCCGATAGCAACTGGAATTCGGTTACGAAGAGGGCGCCAGGTCCGTTACATCTAGCAGAAGAGCGGAGACGAAGTTTACAAACAAGCGTTAGATTGGATTCGTTAGATTGGACTTCGCAACATAGATAGACCTAGGATTTAAAATTAATAAAGAAAATGCTTCTTCGAACCGTATAAGCGTCTTGGCTTTTTTTAGCCGTGCGGTAAGATGCACAATGCTACAAAGGACTTCACTGGGCATAAAAGTATCATCGTGTTCAGCCTCATAATATACGAATGCAAAAATGGTAACTTGACTTAGAAACCACGCAGTTAACAACTGTGGAAATGCTTAATGAACACTAAGCAACGAGACGGCAATGTCCCAGTAGGGGATGTAATGCCAATAAGAAGAAGAAGAAGAAAGCTTGGCTAAATGCAAAAAAGGCTGTATCACTACTCGGTGAATTAAGTTGGGTTGTTCTTATCTTTTGAGCACACACAAACCCACGGACGAACAAACTCTGCTCAGTTCGTCAAGTTGAGACGATTTATATATAACAATCCGAGTTTTTTTTAAATAAAATATCAATTATCATGAATCTTGAATCTATCACCAAAACTATTATTGGTATGTACAGCTCACATTAGATCTATTTATAATTCAAGATGTGATTTTATTCGTGAGCGTAATACGTAATACCTAGTTAGGAACTGTTTACCAAACGCGAAAAAGATTTAGCGATCATTTGGGTAATAAACTAGAACAGAGGAAAATCGTCGTCCTAGCGAAACACATGTTTCAACATCGACCCAACAGAGTGAGATGCCGAGTGCCACCGCCAGGAACAGTAAATGATTAGATGCGTGACAACAACAACTATTGGCGCCAGAACATGATTGCGAACCACAAAAATAAATTCCTTGAATTGGTTAGGTGTGTACATGCTGGTGCGCAATACTCTCTGGTATCTTTGAATGAAATTGGAGTAAGTCCCCACACTCCTTCGTACATTCTGGGTCACAAATTCAACTGTATTCAAACTGACAAGTTTTCCGAAAAGGCTACAAAAAGCTGCATTTGAAAACTATTGAAAGAGTAGCACGTGTTTTTCAGAAGCACGACGACTGTGACGTACGGGTTGGATTGTACGCCTTAGGCACGTCTCAACTATACAGCCGGGTGCATTCCCATCGCACATCCCACAACACCGGTTAAACTTATCTCGGACGTGACAAATTCGTTTCTTTTTTTCTCTCTCCATTACAGTACTCCACATGTGTCAGCAAATCAGACTGGTCACAATCGCACATCGCTTACGTAACTTTTTTTCAAATTCAAACTCGAATGCAATTCTCACCAGCAGCAGTAACAATAATGCCACCTGCCTACCTTTTGTGAAGCCCTATGCCTCAGTCGAGGGCTCACAATTCACATAGGGTCATACATTGGCGGCTATTCAAATTCAGAAAACCAACCTCCAGCTCGGACTGACCGGGTTCCATTTGTAATGAGCTCCAGTGCCAATTAGCGCAAATTCAAAGAAAATGATAATCAGAACTAATAATTTACCGCGAGCTCGGCTCGCGGCAGCATGCGGCACCGCAAATATACGTCTGGTCGCGTCACATCATAGAGTGTAGATCACCTACGTACGTACTACGTTCGCTGGTTAGTTGAAATGTGCATTCCGTATCGTTTTACTCCAGTTGACCATTTCATTCGCTAATGGCAGTAGCATCGGAATGGCATCAGAAGCGATACGATGACGATATTTCAAATAGCTTATCTCGGTATGCTGTTTCAGAGAATTCCGTCGAACGAAAAGTGACACGTTTCGATAATGGATAGGTACGAAATGGATCACCAGATGCGGTTAATTCATAGAGCGTGTAATAATTAGTAAAGGTATGGTTGGTTCACTTGAGTTCGAATCCAGATCATGCCGCAAACCCAATGGTAGCTTGCTTATCTAGTCACGAAAACTGGATGTAACGATGGCACCGCTTAAGTCTTTTTGTAACTTATAACTAAGTCATATTATCAATGGAAAACTTTTTTCTCTTCTCTGAACTAGGCGTAAGCAATATTCATAAACGGTCTAATTCTATCCATTTATTTGTTTAGTCATGCGTAGCATAAAATGCATACACGTTGTTCTGAAAAGCATAAAACTGTGCCCGATCTTTAACCCAAGAAGAGTTTACTTCTCTTCGTTGTTCTGCCCATAAAATCTTAACTGGCCATATTGATATGAAAGGTATCAGTATATGATGTTTATAAGGGACTTCTACGGTTATCAACTGCCAGATACACAAGCCAAGTTATCAATTGAAACAAATTTAAGCATTCTCCACTGTCATTACACATAAAATAGCTTTTAGATTATGCAGCTTTTCTAGGAGGAAAAAACTCACTTACAAACTAAAACTGTAACGGATAGGTTTAGAAAAGTTACATAATAGACACATTGATTCTAAAACGCATAGATGAATTATATTTATATCCGCCATTAGCTAGGTAAAAAATGAAAGGGATAGCAGTGCTTTCGAAGTCATGTACGGACATTTAGACAAACAGACGGCTCAAGTTAGACTAAACACACGACGAAAAACAACAGAAATATTTTCCCCTTCAAAAAGGCACAATTCCCGGGTCAAAATGTCGGGCAGATAATAAACTCTGACTGAGTTAAATCTAATTGTGAAACACATTTTTGCAATTCCTGATCTGGTTTACAGTTCGTTTTTGAGTGATAAAACGGCCTACTTGTCCATACCAATGAAATCTGGCTTAACTTTTCAAAAGGACCTAAGTAACATTTTTTTTCACGAATTAATTTGAATAGCGCAATTAAAAGAACAACATGAAAGCTTTTGATTGCAGTACACCCGATTCTTTTTTTACACGGGGGATGCGTTCCGTGTAAAAAAAGTTTTCAGTTCAAAATTTGAAAATCCGTGTAAAAAAAGTTTTATGATTTCTCGACAAATCATGCAAAATGGAGCAACTTTGCAAAAATTTTGTATGGGATTTTTTTTACACGGCCGTGTAAAAAAAATCCGTGTAAAAACAGAATCGGGTGTATTCAAATTTATTCATGAAAAAAATGTTACTTAGGTCCTTTTGAAAAGTTAAGCGAGAAATGGGTGCTTTAATGTAAAACCAACATTAGAACAGTGGTTACATAACTACATTTTGCTGAATTAGCTTGGGTAAGTGCTCAAATAGTGTATTCTATGCGCCCCGTAATAAATTAAATAGTTTGGTGGACATGACATCAAAAATATGCAAAGGCAAGTACATCTATCGGTTCACGGCTTGTCGAAGTATGCATTGTGGCACGGTAACATGGAATCTGGTTGTTTTCCGCAGCAACATAATTTATTGGCAAGAATGATCATGTGGAGTAAATTAGACTGTACAATTTTGGTACAGATTTATCAATAGTTCATTTTTCGTCATTACAAAATATAGCGTGTGCAACTCGTTGCAAAACTCGATTTTTTCTGCACTCGTAGTGTCTCGTACAACGTACAACTCGTGTGCTGAAAAAATCATCTTTTTGCAACTTGTTGCACAAACTACTATTTTAATATTTGGCAAGTATTATCTAATGTCAATCTTGCTATGAGTACGATGAGATTGCTGTATATAGTTAGGCTTGTAAACTTATTATCAGTACGATGAAAAGAGTGTATGTTTAAAACAGTATTAGATTTGGATTAGTCTACCCTACTTTTTCTCTTCATGATTCTAATATTGAAATTCTTCACAAATGTCAGACTATCAAATTATATTTCTACTTGTCAGACAGCAACAGCAAGGCTCAATATAAGTATCCGTTAAGTTACGATCAAATGGTGAAATTAAATAAGGTAGTACTCACGACGTGAAAAATTTCGTCTCAAAAGCTCTAATTAATTTTCTAATTAGATTTTAAATAATTTACCATTACAATCAATGTATCGAGTAGCAGCACTACAGTATTCTCTTCGATTAGCCAAAGTAAATACCAGCAAGCCAAACGAAAAGAAAAACTTTTCCCCGCACTGTCATTCTTTTCATTGCCTCCATCCAACCCGCACTACAAAGTGCGCCGTACTTACTTCATAATCACTCTGACGCTTTCATGATAGTGTGCCGAGCGCGGAAAACCCTTCTTTTCATTCGAATGACGAAGGCGGACGAATGGAAAACCTAACGACGAAGAGAGCAAAGCTCAGACGGAAGCAACAACTAGGCACGATGGGCCGGACGGCTGCCACACGACGAAATCTCAGCTGTTTGCTCAGTTTAAAAGTTGATCGGCAGACGAAAGACCTACTGTGCGGAGGGGCTTGCTTGCGAGTAGCAGTAGGCATAGGCTCGAAACAGAGCCGCTCTGTTTCACGTTTCATTATGAGAGACGCAACAGCACGGCGAGATGTTAGTACACGGTAAAACTTGCCTTCATTATGAAGATGCCGTTCCATGTTGAACTAACATTTTGCGTTGTAGATTTCAGGTGGACATTTCCTTTCGGAATAATAAGCCCATTTGACGGACAATTCAGTCATGCTTTTCATGTTGTTCAATCGAAATGAATATTAGAAAATCTTTGTGCAACGCACTTGTGGACATGAATAATCGGCAGGCATCAAGGCTGATTTTAATTTAAACTAGGCATGTTTGAGGATCGAAATATCGATTTCTAGAGATTTGATTGAGTTCAAATCAGAGTACCAACTTGAACTTTAAATCAATTACTTATTTATATGATTATTCTTGAGCCAATTTTATGAGTAAAGTCTATGACCCCACTTCAGTTGGAATAAACTATTTAGTAATATTACTTGTGTAAATACGTCCGATTATACCCCAATACACTACCCAAGTAATACCAAGCATTACATTTTTGCACAAATATCAATCACAAATCGGCATGCTAAATGCATTAGATCAGTTTTAATGATGTCAAGTTGCATTTATTTAACTGATAGACAACGATACTCTAAATAGCTCTAAACCAGCATTACGCATGCAGCTATACGTTCTTCTTCTTCTTCTTATTGGCATTACATCCCCACACTGGGACAGAGCCGCCTCGCAACTTAGTGTTCATTAAGCACTTCCACAGTTATTAACTGCGAGGTTTCTAAGCCAGGTTACCATTTTTGCATTCGTATACAATGAGGCCAGCACGATGATATCTCTTTATGCCCAGGGAATTCGAGACAATTTCCAATCCGAAAATTGCCTAGACCGGCATGGTCTTGCTTTGTAGCCGCGCATCTTACCGCACGGCCAAGAAGGCTTCCCAGCTATACGTTACTGATGCTTAATTTCAACACGTCAAAGTAATGAACCATTAATTCGGTCTTATAAGTGCCCTTTTCCACTTTAAGTCAACTTTTAAAATTGTTTTTTTACAAGCATATAAAGCCTCATGGTTACTAGGGTATGGTCCAGGGTACAGATTTACTCGGAAAGATGCATTTTACGCCAAAACTGTATTTTTTAGAAAAAAATTTGTTCTATGAAATTGTTTATGGTTCTACAAAAAAAAAAAGGTGGCCCATTATATAAAAAAATAAAAAATATTGCTTTATTTCACGGAATACTGACATGTAATGTTCTACAAACTTGTAGCGCAGCCTATTCCAATAAATTTTGCTGAAAAACCTTTTTGTGTAGATCTGAAGTTGGCTTAAGCTTAAGTTGGTGAATAGGACATATGGCCAAACAGGACATTCGGCTGACCAGAACATTTGGCTGAATAGGACATTTCGCCGAAAGGGACATTTGGTCGAACAGGACATTTGACCGAACAGGACATTTGGCCGAAAAGGACATTTAGCCGAACAGGACAGCCGTCTCACTACTCACTTCTCATTTTTCACAGTGAGAAATGAAAAACGAGGAGTGAGAAGTAAGACGTCTTACTACTCTCTTCTCATTTCTCACTGCTCACGTCTCACTGCTCATTTCTTACTTCTGATTGTGAAAAATGAGAAGAAAGAAGTGAGTGAGACGTCTGTCCTGTTCGGCCAAATGACTTTCGGTCTAATGGTCTGTTCGGCCAAATGGTATATTCGGCTAAACAACTTTCGGCCTAGTGGCTTTCGGCCAAATGGCATTCGCCCGAACGGTATTAGACCCTTCCCCGGCATATGAAGTCATCCAACCAGCCGATAGCCAGTTCTTCGTTCTCCTATATATTTTTTGCCTTTCTCGTGTACCAATGTTGTACCGAAAAGCTATTTGATCCCTCCAAAAACGAATTTTTGATAGAAGGCCCGGAGATCCATAGTGTTATATACCAATCAACTCAGCTCGATGAACTGAGATGATGTCTGTACGTGTGTCTGTGTTCAAATTTTTGTAGACACACTTTTTGGAGCTTTGCATTGCCCGAATTTCTAGCAACAGGTTCCATTCAACGGGGAATCCTGCCCCGTTGTTTGCTATTGAAAATTTGCCAGGTCGAATAATGTGATCAGAAGTCGTGGCCACAATACTATTTTTATCCCCAAAGCACGCTAAAAAATACTCATTTTTATTTTTTAGTATTTTCTGCACGAGAAAGGCACCAACACCGCTAGGTGGATTAATCAGTTTTTTTTAATAAGGTTGTGGATCGATTGATGCAGCTGCTCACTTCTAGAGTTGTCACAAAATAATCGATTACTTCGATTAATCGATTCATCGTTGTGATAATCGATTAATTTTGAATCGATTACTTCTCAACAATTAATCGATTCAATAATCGAGAGTAATCGATTAATTACTAATCAATTAATTGGGATTTTACGACATCTTTAGAATGTCACAATTTTATCGATTACTTCGATTAATCGATATATTGTTGTGATAATCGAATAATGTTGAATCGAGTACTACCCAACGATTAATCGATTAAATAATCGACAAGAATCGAGAGTATTCGATTAGTTATTAATCGATTAATCGGGGTTTTACGACATCTCTACTCACTTCCGAGTTTGAGAAGCTCGACCGGGATCTCGTCGTTCCCAGCAGCTTTACTGGTTTTCAGCTTTTTTAGAAACTTCTTAATCTCATCCAGCGTTGGTGGCAGGAATAAATGAAGAATAAACAAAGAAAATAAAGGAGAAAGACGAATGAAGGAAGAATCAAAGAAGAAGGAAAAAGGAAAAAGAAAAAAGGAAGAAGGAAAAAATAAGAAAAAAGAAGGAAGAAGGAAGCAGGAAGAAGGAATAAGGAATTAGGGGGAATGAAGAATGAAGAAGGAAGAAAAAAAAGGAAGAAGGAAGAAGTAAGAAGGAAGGAGGAAGAAGAAAGTAAGAAGAAGGAAGAAGAAAGAAGGAAGTAGACAGAGGCAAGAAGGAAGGAAGAAGAAGGAAGAAGGGAGAAGGAAAAAGGAAAAAAGAAGAAGGGAGAAGCAAGATGGAAGAAGGAAAAATAGAGAAGCAAGAAGGAAGAAATAAGAAAGAAGGAAGAGGGAAGAAGAGAGAAAGGAAAAGGGAGAAAGGAGAAAGGAGAAGGGAGAAGGAAGAAGGAAGAAATAAGAAGGAACAAATAAGAAGGGAGAAGGACGAAGGAAGAAGTTCTCTGTTCTCAGTTCTTCACTTTTCACATCTCAATTCCTACTTCTCTACTTCTCATTACTCACTATTCACTACTTGTAGTCCTTCAACTATAGCCTGATCAGCAGCTATGCCCAAAAGAACGATAAGCCTGATGACGTCAAGGTTGAGTTCTATGAGAGCCTTGATAAGGTCTACGGAGAGTGCCCAACACACGATGTAAAGATTGTCATCGGGGATGCAAATGCGCAGATCGGAATAGAAAGTTTCTTTCGCCCTGTCACCGGTACGGAAAGCCTCATTCCGCTTCCAACGATAATGGTCTGTGACTTGTAACCTTTGCTGCTGCTGTAGGCATCGCAATAAGCAGTACCTACTTCACACGTAAGAATATCCGCAAACACACCTGGCAACATCCGAGTGGAGACACTTGCTCACAGATAGACCACGTGCTGGTTGACGGACGACATTTTTCGGATGTTATAGATGTATGGTCCTTCAGAACATCGACTCGGATCATTATCTTGCAGCTGGAGGAGTTGCTAAACAGTACCACCAGAAGATGGACGGGAGGATAGGAGATGCCGGATCTGGCGATGTCAATCAGATTGTGAGAAAATATCCACGAAGCTGTGACTACAACAGCGCAGGAAGTGTTAGGCACTGCAAGTGACGCCAACAAAATGGTTGGTTTGATGAGGAGTGCCGACGAGTGATGGACGAGAAAAAAGTTGCTAGGAGACGTGGCTAGAAGTCGTGGCTGCTTGTGGCTCGTACCCGTTCCAACAGAGAGCGGTACAGTGTAGCAAGGGCATGAGAGAAATGAATCCACCGCAGAAAAAAGGCAACACGAAGAGAGTGTAATATCTGAAGCGCAGGAGAACATGGATAGAAACGATATGCGGAGGTTTTACGCAACTGTCAATGGCGCGCGGCATAAGACTGCGCCAGTGCCCGCCATGTGCAATGACCGAGAGGGGAATTTGCTGACAGACAAGACTATGATGGCAGCCAGGTGGAAGGAACACTTCGAAGATTTGTTGAACGGTGAAAATGAAGGTGTATTAAGGAGCAGAATGGACATAGTCAGCAACGGTCAAGCTGTGGAACCACCAACGCTGGACGAGGTAAAGAAGGCTCTGAACGAGCTGAAAAACAGTAAAGCTAAAGAAAAACAGTAAACAGAAAGACGAGATCCCGGCGAGCCTTTACAACACGGAAGTGAGCAGCTGTATCAATCCCACCACATTATCCAGAAAATATGGGAGGATGAAGAACTGCCTGCCGGCTAGTTGGATAGCCTCATACGCCCAATTTAAAAGAAAGGGCACAGACTAGAGTGTGTCAATTACAGAGGGATCACTCTTCTGAACTCGGCGTACAAAATTCTGTCGCGTATCCTGTTTAACAGACTGAGACCGCTTAAGGAGTCCTTCGTTGACGAATACCAGGCAGGTTTTCGTGAGGGCCGATCTTTGACGGATCAGATCCTTGATAAATTCTGGGAGTACAACTTGCAGACTTACCATCTGTTCATTGATTCAAAGTAGCGTACGAACATGATTTTCCGGTGAAACTGATTAGACTGATACGTGCAACGCTGGATGGCTCGAAATCAAGCATTCGGATTGAAGCAGGGTGATACTCTTTCGAATTTATTGTTCAACATTGCACTCGAAGGCGCTATTAGGAGATCTGGCGTGCAGAGGAACGGCACTATCAGCACACGGTCGCATAAGCTCCTGAGCTTTGCGGACGACATCGACCTTATTGGTACCCGGGCAGAAGCCACGAACAGAATAACAAAATATGATATGGACTTGATTGATATAAGAGATAAAAGAACAGGCAACAATATCAAATATTTGCACCGAAATATAATTTAAATTTCAAGATATGCTATGGATAAGAACAAATCAATGACACATGATATTGATCACTTATTACAAATAACATAACTTGATCTCCTCATGATATTTTAGTGCAAAATGTTGATATTGTCGTCTGATCTTTTATCTCTTATATCAATCATGTTCATATCTCATTTTGCTATCTTATCAACATTTGATATTATTGAGATATTTTCTTCTACTCGGGTATCGCTCGCAGAGCAGTAGTGGAGGCTTTTGTCCCACTGAAGAGGAAGACGGCGAGGATAGGCTTAACCATTAACTCTAACAAGACAAAGTACCTGGTGGCAGGTAGAGATATGAGAAGACCTAGTGATGTTGGAGCTAAGGTAGTGCTTGATGGGGATGTGTTTGAAGTTGTTGAAGAATTTGTTTACCTTAAAACGCTTGTGACATGTGACAATGACGTTTCCAGTGAAGTGCAAAGACGTATTGCTGCTGCGAATAGGGCCTTCTACGGATAACGTACCCAGCTTAGGTCTCGCAATATGCAGACGGAAACAAAATTTGCTCTATACAAAACTCTGATATGTGATTTGTAATAAGTGATCGATATCAAGTGTCATTAGTTTGTTCTTATCCATAGCATAACTTGATATTTAAATGATATTTCGGTGCAAATTTTTGATATTGTTGCCTGTTCTCTTACATCAATCAAGTCCATATCATGTTTTGTTATTCTGTTCATGGCTTCTGCCCGGGTAGTTGCGCCCGAATTTTTCAACTACGAGAGTGAACCGAATCAATGTTCAGACCTCTGAAGGACCTTACATCTATACTGCCCATAATTGCATGTTTGTAACACTCGTATTTTGGTTCATTTTGTGAAAAAAACCTGTGAATCATTCAGAAAGCTCAATTAACCAACTATAATCTCCACCCGTAGAGCCCAACCCTAAAATTCCGCATGAACTTGTGGCAAGTGCAGACGTATATTCGGCTTGCAGTGAGCGAGTGATTGCATCATCATTCCCTCCCTACCCCATACATTGACTTGCATTCCAACGTGGCAGGCGCCAGTGTGACCAAACAAATGAGATAACCAGTAATTGTACATTGAAGTCCTGGTCCTAGTCCCAAGCATCTGTTGGTTCTCTATGCAAGAACAGCTGATCTGGTCATAATAGAGTAGCAACACTAGCAACTACAGGCAGTCAATCAAGCTCAAGCATTATAAATTAGTTCATCACCTTATCAAATGTTCCTTTTGAAGCTGCTTCTTCAGGGTTTTGGTATGCTCATCCAATTCTAGTTTTCTGAAAATTGAACAGAATGTTTTTTTAACATTTTTGCTATACAAAGATTTGTGAATTCTTCAATAAAAAATATCTACATGTTTTATCAACATGTATCCGAAGAAATGAAGAAAAATCTAGTAAAAATACTTTTTTATTTCCGGAAGCTAATCTGTACTTTTTCCGTTACATGTACCTCAGGTTGAAAATCGCTGGAATCTTTCCCACCCGAAGAGATACCAGGCCGGACAGAGAATTGATATCGCCGTGTCAAGATAAGCAACCCTTTCGTTTCCGCCGGCAAAGTTAAACGACCAACGCGACTATGCATCGTTAGAATTTGTCTTCGCTAAACACTTTCTTCGAATAATCCATTGTCAAAATATGTATCTGGTGACCTTCATGAAACATGGAAAATGCTTACTAGAAAATGAGAAAAAGTAAATCGTAAAAAAATGATTTACTTGCACCTCCTCCTTTAAAATAAAATAGAATCACTTGCTTCATGGTTAAAGTACGAAATAGCAGTATTTGGAATTCAGCAACGACATCATTTCAGTTCGTTAAGCAGAGTCGATTCGTGCACAAAAATCGACTCTCCCAGCCCTGAACCAAAGATTTGTTTTTGGAGCGAGTCATTAGGACCCTTATCATACGAGCAAGGCTGAATGAGAATCGAGTAACACCAATTATATCGATAGCGTAAAATAACAGTGGCATTGAATCAGACTAAAGTGAAAAAAAAATCTGCAATCGAAGCGCAGTTTGCCTATATTGCGATAAGTCATGTAATAACTCATTTGTTAATTTGAGCTCTTTTGTGTGAACGGAATAATGACTCATGATAATGCAATATACACCACATTTTATTACTGCCATTTAATGCATTTCAAATTAATATATTTGCGTATCAGGAAACATTCGTTAATGGCTGAATGTTTATCGTAACAAAAAAAGAAATGTTCCGGTGAGCTGCGGATAGAAGCGTTTCAATTTAGCAATTACCGATGCAACAATATCGTTCCCATCATCATTTGAATTCTCCATTAACGGCAGTATGAGCACTGCATCACTTCAATGACTGTCAATCACCTCTGAGGGGCGCGCAGAGACAAATTATACCGTCAATGCATCGCCAACTGATTATCACCCTTTAGCACCTTTGACTGCGGTCGTTGCCAGAGACATCCACAATAATGGTCGCAACTGCACTTCGCTAATGCTTTATTGTATCTATCACGCTGCGCGGCTGCTGGTCGAATGCCGAACAAAGACTTCTTCATCAGCAACGGGGCGGAATGGGGCAAAACCATATTGTAAGCTCCCTATTATCCATCACTTCCGTCACCGATCCGATCCGCTGCGAGAGTGGGAATTTTTAATTATCCTTGGACCTTGTCCTTGAGTATTTCAATCACATTCCGTGATGACCGGTAGCGAATCGCGAAAGCCCGGTAGCAGCACCACCGCCAACACGGCAGGCGAGGCGGCCGGACAAAACAGTGCTTAGAGGAGCAGAAAAAAAAGCGCGAACGACTAGGAACATTTATTATCCATTTTATTCGCTGCCAGCTGGCTGGTAGGAATCTGTCGTTGAGATGATCGTTTTTGTTGTTTTGGCTGCATCAGTTGCCATTGCACAAACGAATTAGATCTCTTTAGTTGATGTTCTATCATTCCACACAGTCGGTATATTTGGAGCTTAGGGGTATTTCCTAAAGCCAAATACAGGACATAATGTAAGATTCTTATGGAAAATAGAAACAGTCAAATCAAATAAAATTAAACAAATATGGATACAACGATGGAGGGCCAGAAGGCCAAACATTTGAGATGTAAGAATATTGCGTAAATCGCACCTACTAGACCAGCGGTTCTCACCGTTGTTCCTGAGAGGTACCCCTTTGAATTTTTACATTCATTGAGGTACCCCCTGTTTATGAAAATAAGCATAACTCATGAATTATATGAGAAACTGACATAGAAACTAACGATATATATGCCTGAATGCAAATTAGTTTTATGCATCAAGCTTCCTATAAGACTTGGGGACTTTTGTAGGCTTCCGAGCCTCTTGAAAGTAAACTTCCAAACCTTAAGAAAGAAAGTATCACGAGCATATTAAAAGGAGGCTTTAAAACCTCTTGAAAGAAGGCTTCCAAGACTCTTGAAAGGAGGCTTCCAAGACTCTTGAAAGGAGGCTTCCAAGACTCTTGAAAGGAGACTTCCGAGCCTCTTGAAAGGAGACTTCCGAGCCTCTTGAAAGGAGACTTCCGAGCCTCTTGAAAGTATGCTTCCGAGCCTCTTGAAAGGAGGCTTCCGAGCCTCTTGAAAGGAGGCTTCCGAGCCTCTTGAAAGGAGGCTTCCAAGCCTCTTGAAAGGAGGCTTCCAAGCCTCTTGGAAGGAGGCTTCCAAGCCTCTTGGAAGGAGGCTTCCAAGCCTCTTGAAAGGAGGCTTCCAAGCCTCTTGAAAGGAGGCTTCCAAGCCTCTTGAAAGGAGGCTTCCAAGCCTCTTGAGAGGAGGCTTCCAAGCCTCTTGAAAGGAGGCTTCCAAGCCTCTTGAAAGGAGGCTTCCAAGCCTCTTGAAAGGAGGCTTCCAAGCCTCTTGAAAGGAGGCTTCCAAGCCTCTTGAAAGGAGGCTTCCAAGCCTCTTGAAAGGAGGCTTCCAAGCGTCTTGAAAGGAGGCTTCCAAGCCTCTTGAAAGGAGGCTTCCAAGCCTCTTGAAAGGAGGCTTCCAAGCCTCTTGAAAGGAGGCTTCCAAGCCTTTTGAAAGGAGGCTTCCAAGCCTCTTGAAAGGAGGCTTCCAAGCCTCTTGAAAGGAGGCTTCCAAGCCTCTTGAAAGGAGGCTTCCAAGCCTCTTGAAAGGAGGCTTCCAAGCCTCTTGAAAGGAGGCTTCCAAGCCTCTTGAAAGGAGGCTTCCAAGCCTCTTGAAAGGAGCTTAAAGGCCTCTTGAACGGAGGCTTCCAAGCCTCTTGAAAGGAGGCTTCCAAGCCTCTTGAAAGGAGGCTTCCAAGCCTCTTGAAAGGAGGCTTCCAAGCCTCTTGAAAGGAGGCTTCCAAGCCTCTTGAAAGGAGGCTACCAAGCCTCTTGAAAGGAGGCTTCCAAGCCTCTTGAAAGGAGGCTTCCAAGCCTCTTGAAAGGAGGCTTCCAAGCCTCTTGAAAGGAGGCTTCCAAGCCTCTTGAAAGGAGGCTTCCAAGCCTCTTGAAAGGAGGCTTCCAAGCCTCTTGAAAGGAGGCTTCCAAGCCTCTTGAAAGGAGGCTTCCAAGCCTCTTGAAAGGAGGCTGCAGAGCCTTTTGAAAGGAGGCTTCCGAGCCTCTTGAAAGGAGGCTTCCAAGCCTCTTGAAGGAGGCTTGAAGCCTCTTGAAAGGAGGCTTCCAAGCCTCTTGAAAGGAGGCTTCCAAGCCTCTTGAAAGGAGGCTTCCAAGCCTCTTGAAAGGAGGCTTCCAAGCCTCTTGAAAGGAGGCTTCCAAGCCTCTTGAAAGGAGGCTTCCAAGCCTCTTGAAGGAGGCTTCCAAGCCTCTTGAAGGAGGCTTCCAAGCCTCTTGAAAGGAGGCTTCCAAGCCTCTTGAAAGGAGGCTTCCAAGCCTCTTGAAAGGAGGCTTCCAAGCCTCTTGAAAGGAGGCTTCCAAGCCTCTTGAAAGGAGGCTTCCAAGCCTCTTGAAAGGAGGCTTCCAAGCCTCTTGAAAGGAGGCTTCCACGCCTCTTGAAAGGAGGCTTCCAAGCCTCTTGAAAGGAGGCTTCCAAGCCTCTTGAAAGGAGGCTTCCAAGCCTCTTGAAAGGAGGCTTCCAAGCCTCTTGAAAGGAGGCTTCCAAGCCTCTTGAAAGGAGGCTTGCGAGCCTCTTGAAAGGAGGCTTCCGAGCCTCTTGAAAGGAGGCTTTGAGGCCTCTTGAAGGAGGCTGAGCCTCTTGAAAGGAGGCTTCTGAGGCCTCTTGAAAGGAGGCTTGAGCCTCTTGAAAGGAGGCTTCCGGGCCTCTTGAAGGAGGCTTGAGCCTCTTGAAAGGAGGCTTCGAGCCTCTTGAAAGGAGGCTTCCGAGCCTCTTGAAAGGAGGCTTCTGAGGCCTCTTGAAAGGAGGCCTGAGCCTCTTGAAAGGGAGGCTTCTGAGCCTCTTGAAAGGAGGCTTCTGGGCCTCTTGAAAGGAGGCTTGAGCCTCTTGAAAGGAGGCTGAGCCTCTTGAAAGGAGGCTTCCGGGCCTCTTGAAAGGAGGCCTGAGCCTCTTGAAGGAGGCTTCTGAGCCTCTTGAAAGGAGGCCTGAGCCTCTTGAAAGGAGGCTTCCGAGCCTCTTGAAAGGAGGCTTCTGAGCTCTTGAAAGGAGGCTGGGCCTCTTGAAGGAGGCCTGAGCCTCTTGAAGGGAGGCCTGAGCCTCTTGAAGGAGGCTTCTGAGCCTCTTGAAAGGGAGGCTCTGAGCCTCTTGAAAGGAGGCTTCTGAGCCTCTTGAAGGAGGCTTCTGAGCCTCTTGAAAGGAGGCTTGAGCCTCTTGAAAGGAGGCTGAGCCTCTTGAAAGGAGGCTTCTGAGCCTCTTGAAAGGAGGCTCTGAGGCCTCTTGAAAGGAGGCTTGAGGCCTCTTGAAAGGAGGCCTGAGCCTCTTGAAAGGAGGCTTCCTGAGCCTCTTGAAAGGAGGCTTGAGCCTCTTGAAGGAGGCCTGAGCCTCTTGAAAGGAGGCTTCCGAGCCTCTTGAAAGGAGGCTTGAGCCTCTTGAAAGGAGGCTTCTGAGCCTCTTGAAAGGAGGCTTCCGAGCCTCTTGAAAGGAGGCTTCTGAGCCTCTTGAAGGAGGCTTCTGAGCCTCTTGAAAGGAGGCTTGAGGCCTCTTGAAGGAGGCTGAGCCTCTTGAAAGGAGGCTTCCTGAGCTCTTGAAAGGAGGCTTCTGGGCCTCTTGAAGGAGGCTTCTGAGCCTCTTGAAGGAGGCTGAGCCTCTTGAAAGGAGGCTTCTGAGCCTCTTGAAAGGAGGCTCTGAGCCTCTTGAAAGGAGGCTTGAGCCTCTTGAAAGGAGGCTTCTGAGCCTCTTGAAAGGAGGCTTCTGAGCCTCTTGAAGGAGGCTTCCGGGCCTCTTGAAAGGGAGGCTCTGAGCCTCTTGAAAGGAGGCCTGAGCCTCTTGAAAGGAGGCCTGGGCCTCTTGAAAGGAGGCCTGAGCCTCTTGAAAGGAGGCTTCCGAGCCTCTTGAAAGGAGGCTTCTGAGCCTCTTGAAGGAGGCCTGAGGCCTCTTGAAAGGGAGGCTTGAGCCTCTTGAAAGGAGGCTTCCGAGCCTCTTGAAAGGAGGCTCTGAGCCTCTTGAAAGGAGGCTGAGCCTCTTGAAAGGAGGCTTCTGAGCCTCTTGAAAGGAGGCTTCTGAGCCTCTTGAAAGGAGGCTTCTGAGCCTCTTGAAAGGAGGCTTCCGAGCCTCTTGAAAGGAGGCCTGAGGCCCTCTTGAAAGGAGGCTTCTGAGCCTCTTGAAAGGAGACCTGAGCCTCTTGAAAAGAGGCTTCCAAGCCTCTTGAAAGGAGGCTTCCGAACCTCTTGAAAGGAGACTTCTGAGCCTCTTGAAAGGTGACTTTTAAGCCTCTTGAAAGGAGGCTTCTGAGCCTCTTTGAAAGGAGGCTTCCTGAGCCTCTTGAAAGGAGGCTTCGGGCCTCTTGAAAGGAGGCTTCCGGGCCTCTTGAAGGAGGCTGAGCCTCTTGAACGGAGGCTTCTGAGCCCTCTAGAAAGGAGGCTTCAGGCCTCTTGAAAGGAGGCTTCTGAGCCTCTTGAAAGGAGGCTTCCAGAGCCTCTTGAAAGGAGGCTTCTGAGCCTCTTGAAAGGAGGCTTCTGAGCCTCTTGAAGGAGGCTTCTGGGCCTCTTGAAAGGAGGCTTGAGCCTCTTGAAAGGAGGCTTCTGGGCCTCTTGAAGGAGGCTTCTGAGCCTCTTGAAAGGAGGCTTCTGAGCCTCTTGAAAGGAGGCTTCCTGAGCCTCTTGAAAGAAGGCTTCTGAGCCTCTTGAAAGGAGGCCTGAGCCTCTTGAAGGAGGCTTCCAGGCCTCTTGAAAGAAGGCCTGAGCCTCTTGAAAGGAGGCTTCCGGGCCTCTTGAAAGGAGGCTGAGGCCTCTTGAAGGAGGCTGAGGCCTCTTGAAAGGAGGCTTCTGAGCCTCTTGAAAGGAGGCTTCTGAGCCTCTTGAAAGAAGGCTTCCGGGCCGCTTGAAAGGAGGCTTCCGAGCCTCTTGAAAGGAGGTTTCTGAGCCTCTTGAAAGGAGGCTTCTGGGCCTCTTGAAAGGGGGCTTCTGAGCCTCTTGAAAGGAGGCCTGAGCCTCTTGAAGGAGGCTCTGAGGCCTCTTGAAGGAGGCTTCCTGAGCCTCTTGAAAGGAGGCTTCTGAGCCTCTTGAAAGGAGGCTTCTGGGCCTCTTGAAAGGAGGCTTCTGAGCCTCTTGAAAGGAGGCTGGAGCCTCTTGAAGGAGGCTGAGCCTCTTGAAAGGAGGCTTCTGAGCCTCTTGAAGGAGGCTCTGAGCCTCTTGAAAGGAGGCTCTGAGGCCTCTTGAAGGAGGCTAGGGCCTCTTGAAGGAGGCTCTGAGCCTCTTGAAAGGAGGCTTCTGGGCCTCTTGAAAGGAGGCTTGAGGCCTCTTGAAAGGAGGCTCTGAGCCTCTTGAAAGGAGGCTTCTGGGCCTCTTGAAAGGAGGCTGGGCCTCTTGAAAGGAGGCTTCTGAGCCTCTTGAAAGGAGGCTTCTGAGCCTCTTGAAGGAGGCTTCTGAGCCTCTTGAAAGGAGGCTTCTGAGGCCTCTTGAAGGAGGCTCGAGCCTCTTGAAGGAGGCTTGGGCCTCTTGAAGGAGGCTTCTGAGCCTCTTGAAAGGAGGCTTCCGGGCCTCTTGAAAGGAGGCTTCTGAGCCTCTTGAAGGAGGCTTCCTGAGCCTCTTGAAAGGAGGCTGAGCCTCTTGAAGGAGGCTTGAGCCTCTTGAAAGGAGGCCTGAGCCTCTTGAAAGGAGGCTGAGCCTCTTGAAAGGAGGCTTCTGAGCCTCTTGAAGGAGGCCTGGAGCCTCTTGAAGGAGGCTTCTGAGCCTCTTGAAGGAGGCCTGAGCCTCTTGAAAGGAGGCTTCCTGAGCCTCTTGAAGGAGGCTTCTGGGCCTCTTGAAAGGGAGGCTTCTGAGCCTCTTGAAGGAGGCTTCCTGAGCCTCTTGAAAGGAGGCTTCTGAGCCTCTTGAAAGGAGGCCTGAGCCTCTTGAAGGAGGCTCTGAGCCTCTTGAAAGGAGACTTCTGAGCCTCTTGAAGGAGGCTGGAGCCTCTTGAAGGAGGCTTCTGAGCCTCTTGAAAGGAGGCTTGAGCCTCTTGAAGGAGGCTTCTGAGCCTCTTGAAAGGAGGCTCTGAGCCTCTTGAAAGGAGGCTTCCGAGCCTCTTGAAAGGAGGCTTCCGAGCCTCTTGAAAGGAGGCTTCCGAGCCTCTTGAAAGGAGGCTTCCGAGCCTCTTGAAAGGAGGCTTCCGAGCCTCTTGAAAGGAGGCTTCCGAGCCTCTTGAAAGGAGGCTTCCGAGCCTCTTGAAAGGACCCAAGCAACACCTCTTGTTTCTCAGTGAGTAACAACAACTGTGGTGCGACTTACTAAAGGTCTGACTTATGCACAACGCGTCGTATTTGGAACTCCTTTGTGACACAAAAAGCGCAAGAGGTGGAGCCTGTTTGCAACATCTTGCGGCTACAATGAAAATAAAAACACAAAAACCCACCGGGAATCGAACCATGGACCTTGAGATTTGTAGCCTTCTACTATAACCATCACATCAACAATTCTATTTGGAGATTCTGCTACAAGTGCACTACATAAACAAGAAAGTCATTTGTAACTTCATTGTACCTTATACGGAACATGCAGGGGACTGTCAAAAATAAAATACTGCTCAGCTGAGCTCAAAGTGTTTTGCAACATACCGTCGTGCGGGGCTTCTTTTGACAAATCAGGGGCTACTTTGGACATTTTAAAACAAGAATTTTAACGAAAATTACTATAAAATTGTCATTATCACCAATCGGGTGTCTTGTTGATAGTTGGACGGCAACTTTCTGTTACAAATTTGGTATTTTTCGCGTTTATTTTTTTCAAAAAATCAAAAATCCAAAGTAGCCCCCGGAATCAAAAGAAGCCCCGCACGACGGTATCAGAAACATTGTCGTAACAGCAATGAACCGAAGTGTTAATAATTCTGCAACTTATCTGTTTTGTTTCTGATATGAAACACATCGAATTTTAAACCACCCAAGAAGTCAGATGGGTAGAATATTGCGACGCCACTCAAACGGAAATGAAACATTGTGATTTGTTTCAGAAAATGGGAAGTGGCTTTAATGTGACTCGATGTATTGTCAGTGTCTTCAATGCAATTTATTAGAAACAAACACCTATTTGAAAGATGTTGCGCGTGCTGCTTGGGGAGGCTTCCGAGCCTCTTGAAAGGAGGCTTCCGAGCCTCTTGAAAGGAGGCTTCCGAGCTTCTTGAAAGGAGGCTTCCGAGCCTCTTGAAAGGAGGCTTCCGAGCCTCTTGAAAGGAGGCTTCCGAGCCTCTTGAAAGGAGGCTTCTGAGCCTCTTGAAAGGAGGCTTGAGGCCTCTTGAAAGGAGGCTTCTGAGGCCTCTTGAAAGGAGGCTTCTGAGCCTCTTGAAAGGAGGCTTCTGAGCCTCTTGAAAGGAGGCTTTTGAACCTCTTGAAGAAGGCTTCCGAGCCTCTTGAAAGGAGGCTTCCGAGCCTCTTGAAAGGAGGCTTCCGAGCCTCTTGAAAGGAGGCTTCCGAGCCTCTTGAAAGGAGGCTTCCGAGCCTCTTGAAAGGAGGCTTCCGAGCCTCTTGAAAGGAGGCTTCCGAGTCTCTTGAAAGTACATTTCCGAGCATCTTGGAAGGAAGGCTCCGAGTCTCTTGGAGGGAGGGCTCCGAGACTCTTGAAAGAAGGCTTTGGAGCCTATCGAACAAAAGATTACGAGCTGCTTAGCAGAAGACTTCCGAGACGCTAATAAGGAGGCTTCAAAGTCTTTTACGACGAAGCTACTGAGCTTTATCGGAAAAAGCCTTCATGTCTCTAATATAAAGGCTTCCGAAACTTTAGATTCTAGATTTTAGTCAATCGACGTTTTGTCCTTTTGATCTTTTGTCCCACAGCCCTTCATACACTGTGCTTGTTGTGGTGGGTAGAATTCAATAGGCAATATACTGATCGCCATGTATTTTATGTAAATCACAAAGTTCAATCATAGAAAATCACGCAATAATAAAAAGTCTATAAGTTTTTACTTAAATTGTAATACATCCGCCATTACACATTTGGGGCCAGCAAAGACAGTGGAAGTGGCGGTGCATCGGTGAATAGAATAAACATTAGTGACGATGGACAAGCTGTGGAGCCGCCTACACTAGATGAGGTTAGAAAAGCCATTAAAGCGCTGAAACACAATAAGACTGCGGGGAAGGAGCCGCTCCCGGCTAAACTTTCCAAATATGGCAGTCAGCAGCTTTAAGAAGTTCTGCACCATATTATAACAAAATTCGTCACCATATTATAACGAGGAGTTGCCTGCTAGCTGGTTGGACGGCCGCATTTGCCCACTCTCTAATAAAGGGAACAGGCTGCAGTGTGCCAATTACCAAGGAAAAACCCTTATTAATTCGGCGTGCAAAATTTTGTCCCATATTTTGTTCAACAGATTGAGACCGCTTGAAGAGTCCTTCGTCGGCGAATATCAGATAGGTTTTCGTGAGGGCCGATCGACGACGGATCAAATGTTTAACATTAGACAAATCTTTCAAAAATACCGGGAATACAACTTGCAGACACATCATTTGTTTATTGATATCAAGGCAGCGTACGATACAGTATAACGAAATGAATGATGACAAATTCAGCTAGAACATGGTTTTCTGGTGAAACTGATGCGGCTGATTTGTGTTACGTTGGAGCAAGTCTTTGGCATAGCAGAGTGTGATTGATTCACACTCTATACAAATCCGCCCACCTCGTTGCTGGGGAAATAGTGTGTGAGGTTTTCGATAATTAACAATGTAGGCTCGCTTGACTGTGGATGACAATTCGGCAAATCAAGCATCGGAAACATATTCAATTTGCAATTGTGAATTCTGACGACTTTTCCGCAAGCGTGACCTTTAGAGTGGTCTTGTTGTGCAGGATTTATCACGCCTATCTATAGAGTAGGAGTTTGAGGGTTCGAGCCCCTCCAGGACACGTGGATTCTTTTTCGCATATTTCATATCAATTTGTCCATTTCGAAACATGTGCTGTGCATATGCGCAATCATGATATTTAACACCTAAGATCTAGTTATACTAAAGAATTAATATATCAGGGTTTTTCTAAAAGTCGTCTTCCCATCTAAGGTCTCTATGGGACTTTTCCCTCATGGCAAAAACATATTTCTTGTTAACGAGTGCACTGCACATCATGCTCCTAGAATTTTTCTATATTCCGTCTCCTGAAACCTAACATAAACCAATCTGTTTAAGAAATGGAAAATGCACCATAAATCTTTCCCCGGACACCGGACACTATCCACTTGTCCGGGTAATGCAACATCACTGGCGAACGAAACCCAACAACAATCCAACCGATTTTCCCCATGAGCTGTTTGCCAAAAACTAATAATTGGCTGCATTGTAAATCATACACTTTTCTGCAAGTCTCTGCACCTTTTCATATCGGGCTTCGGGTTCACGTCATTGGATGCTATTTGAACGGAATGATGCTGCCGTTGCTGCTACTTCCGTGTCTTTTTCCGTCCGAGTGGAAATGCACACACACATGAACTAACACGGCCACATTTCTTCCAAAACGGAAATTGCTGTATTACGACGAATCCCGCACACATGCTTTCCGGAAGGGCAAATTTCCGTGCATTCTCCCGTAGTTCCTTCCCCATGTCAGGCTGGCGAACGGACGATGCACCGCACGTGTGGCAACATATCTTTTCTTCCCGTTCTCTGTATATTGAATCAGGATGCAGGAAATTTGTGTAACCTACCTTGAGGGGCACGATGATGATCGTCTCACGTTGTTGCCTGGAAGGGCTGAATCGAGTTTTCCTATTTTCGCCCGTCTCGCACGGAAAAGTTATACTGAAAGGCTGTAATTTCACTTAGGAAGAGAATTCTTCAAAAAGGCGCACCAGAAGCATATTTTGCGTGATTGCTTATGTAAGGTAAACAAATCCAAACTTTGTACGTCAATCCTATTACTTAAGATGCCAATGCATAACACAGAGTTGATAATTACATAAATAGCGTTAGGCCGAATCTACAGACAAAACTTTATATAATCTGGCTTGTATTTTAAAAGTGGTAATCCCCATACCTATTTACAATGTCAAGTTTCTAGGAAAAAAATAGAGCACATTCGGTGGAAATTTAGTTGATCCACAAATGAAAACGGTCTTATGAAGTACTTTGATCTGTAAAGCTCTCTTATCAATTTCCAATCATCATTGTTCATGGATCATTATCCAAAGCGAAAATTTAAAATTGTCATTGTGAATTGTGAAAACTTTCTTGTTTCATTTTTTTAATACGCGAAACGAGGAAACGATCATTACTAGGAGGTTTAATCCTTTTTATTATATTTGGCTAGCCTGACTCAGAAACTATGGCAAATACAAGGAATTGGGAATGAACGGCATCGAATAAATTCGTTGTGACATACGTTTCGAAAACCGGGAAGACAAACTACAAAGACCCGTATAAAGATAAAATCTGGAAAATAAAGTTATGGATTATCGTTTGACAGGAGGTTAATGTGCCAATTTAGTGTTATTTTTTTCTACGCCGTACCTACCGGCGACCAGGGCCTGGCCGAGCGGTGGATATACGAGTTGAGCTCTATTTGCTGGGAGAGCGCAATCGAACCGATGACAGCTTATGATTTACCACCATTGTGTGACCGGGCCGAAGCACATGGCAAAGACCATCCAGCCCCATCGTATCAGAGGGCACAGAGATGAACGGATATGTCGATTGTTTTCGACAAATTTTATTATTTGAGCGAGATAATTAAATGAATTATGTTTTTGGTGGGCAACCGATTTCGTAATCAATTTCCTAATTGTGGAAAGCTGGAGAACTATGCGGTTCATCTATCAAATGTTCAATGATTACGACCGATTGCACTAACAACGGCTCTATTGAATGTTGGCAAATTAGAATTGGAATTACGACGGATATGGTATGTAGCATTGCCGCGCAAATTTACCGAAAGGCTGCTTAATGGCTTTGTGAGATTAACATGGTCTTGACACGCAAGCTATTGACCTTTCAAACACAATAAAATTCGAAACATGAGGGACACAATATATGGTTATCTGTGCAATATTTATTTCTCTCCGATGAGAAAATTCACTGCCACGTTAC
Organism: Armigeres subalbatus; assembly: GCF_024139115.2. Taxonomy (NCBI): domain Eukaryota; kingdom Metazoa; phylum Arthropoda; class Insecta; order Diptera; family Culicidae; genus Armigeres; species Armigeres subalbatus. The sequence continues at coordinate 141,708,915 of NC_085140.1, forward strand.
ATATTTAGGCTTTTATTGAAGTCCAACTTCGGACAAGCAATGATTCATATTTCGGACACTTCAAACTCGAACTGCGGATAGCAGTTTTACATTAAACAGGAAGTGAACATTTTATTTCTCCTCGCAAATCTGTCACTGTCTTTTGAATAATTAATCGATTTGGAGGATACGGTGTTGACTAGTCTCAAAACTAGTCCTATCCGGTACCGGATGTCCTTGTTGCTTGCTCGGTGCGATTTGGATAGGTCTTGATTAAGTTGATTCTGGATCTAAACCCGCCTTTGACAACCCTGAAGTGGAAACTGAAAGTCAGCCTCCGATCGATAGAGATCCCGATGACCTTGATGAGCTTATGGTTAGGGAACATCTTGACATAAATAGTGCAATGTCTCTGTACCCCGATATATATTGATCCGGGTGGTACTGTCAAGCCAGAGCTTAACCGCATCAGTCAGAAACAATTACGCCTAATAAGTTCCTAGAAATATGATATTTTTGTGCTGACGGAATTCTACGTTTCTGCATCTCGGCACATTTCTTTAGTAATGTTCTCTGCGTTTAGGATAGGCATCTCTCTCCGCACTGCTTCAAATCTAGGGCAGTCGATCGGCAGGATCGCTGTTCTCAAGTCCATGTTAGAGATTCAGTTCGGACCAGGAGCTTAATTCACTTTTAGACCTTTCGCTATTGCACGGAGCTCTTCATTGGAGACTACCCTGTCACCAGTAGAGTCTACATCAGCATACGGCGTCGACGGCCACACTGTCGGATTATGCTTCGGAAAAAGGTCCTCTACAATCATTCTCAGCTTATCTGGGCACATTTCTAGTGGCGTCATAGAACCTCTCATTTTTGTCATAACGAAGCGATAAGCATTGCCCCATGGATTGGCATCAGCTTCACGGCACAACTGCTTGTAGCAGTTCGACTTGCTCAACCTCATTTTCTTTTTAAAAGCGGCCCGGGCCTCTCGGAGCGCCACCTTACGCTCCTCCCTGATTGCTTCGGTACGTGATCTCTTAACGCGTCACCTTTGTACGACCCTCTCAAACGAATCGACATTGGAACTTCTCCCAAGTTGCACTTCCCTTAGTTTGTCTGTGGTAATCTCGTCTAGATCTCTACATTCCACAACCGCTTCCTGGGTAAGAGCTCTCACTTTCGCCTCCTCACCCAACGATTTTGCAATGAGCTCCCGGTATGTTGAGCTATTGACCGAGGGATCTTTTTTCCAGCTCGAATAGCATCTCACCTTTCTGAGTGCGCCTTGTTCTAACCACGATCTCTCCAAGCTCCTTCAGGTCAGGGTACTCATGCACTTACCTGAGCAAAGCACGAGCATACGTTGTTTTATCGCTTGCTTCGACGATTAGCGCGTCACCTTTGACCCTCTCCCGGCGGGGCCGGGGTTTCTCCTTGACCTTCTCGACCATTTTCTTCTCGCCTTTCTCTCTCTCTGTTTTTTTTTTTAATTTCCTTATATTTCCTTCTCCACTCCGCCTTTCAGATCTTCCTTGAACACTTTTCTGCTTTTTCGGGACTTCTTCTGCTCCTGGGGCATCCCTTACTCGTATTTTCCGAGCGTGTATTTTGGTGACGCTTCGGAGTCACCTGCGTCTTGGTGGCCTCCAAAAGCGCCTTCTCGGCAGTTTCAGTTCGCATCCACAGCGCCCTCTGTTCGCGTTCAGCGGCTATCACGACTAATTTAATACTCGTCGCTAGTTGTTCGATCCTAGTGTGTACGTTGTTCTTGTCTTTTATGAACTCATAGAGTTCGTTGAATTTCTTCTGTGTGTGTATGTGTGTATGTGATAAGGATGGATAACGATGAGAGCATCTTGACGGACGAACGTGTGGTGATCGAAAGGTGGAAGCAGCACTACGAGGAACATTTGAATGGCGCTGAGAGTACAGACAGCGGAGGAGATGACTACGTCAGTTCTGCGGAAGCCAACCAGCCCCACATTGAGGGAAGTTAAGGATGCCATCCAACAGCTAAAGACCAATAAAGCAGCTGGTAAGGATGGTATCGGAGCTGAGCTCATCAAGCTAGCCACTTGCCTGCACAAACTGATAGTCAGAATCTGGGAAACTGAACAGCTACCGGAGGAGTGGAAGGAAGGGGTTATATGCCCCATCTATAAGAAAGGCGACAAGCTGGAGTGTGAGAACTTTCGAGCGATCACTATCCTTAATGCCGCCTACAAAGTGATATCCCAGATCATCTTCCGTCGTCTGTCACCATTAGTGAATGAGTTCGTGGGAAGCTATCAAGCCGGCTTCATTGACGGCCGCTCGACAACGGACCAGATCTTTACTGTACGGCTAATCCTTCAAAAATGCCGTGAATACCAGATCCCAACGCACCATCTGTTTATTGATTTCAAGGCGGCATATGACAGTATAGACCGCGTAGAGCTTTACAAAATTATGGACAACGGTGGATGGTGTGCAAAACTATGTGAAGATTTCGGGCGAACAATCCAGTTCGTTCGAATCGCGCCGGGGACTCAGACAAAATGATGGACTTTCGTGCCTGTTGTCCAACATTGAAGAAGGTGTCATGCGGAGAGCCGGGTGTAACAGCCGGGGTACGATTTTCAACAGATCTTTTTTTTTACTTTATGGATCCTGTACACCTCCGGTGGTGCAAAGGGCCGACTTGAAAGATCTCCACCCTGAGCGTTGCCCTGCTATCGCTTTAACCTGTTGCCAGGTAAGATTTCGGTCGACTTCTTTTATTTCTTTATTGAGGCTTCGCCACCATGAGCCTCTGGGTCTGCCTCTGCTGGCCAACCCAGCCCCACTTCCGATCCCGAATTTCTGTTGCTATCGGCCTCTGGTGGCAACGACGATGGAGCTCGTTGTTTGAGATCCAGTTATGAGGCCACCAGGGCCGAATTATATACAGCAGGCATCTGTTAATGAACACCTGCAGCCGTTGAGTGTTCTCCACTGATACACACCATGTTGCGCTAGCGTATAACAGCACAGATTTCACGTTAGAGTTTCAACAGATCCAGTCAATTTATTTGTTTCGCGGATGACATGGATATTGTCGGCCGAACATTTGCAAAAGTGGCAGAACTGTACACTCGCCTGAAAACGTGAAGCAACAAACCTTGGACTGATGGTGAATGCGTCACAGACAAAGTACATGCTTCTGGGCGGAACCGAGCGCCTGGGAAGCAGTGTTACGAAAGACGGTGATACCTTCGAGGTAGTCGAGGAATTCGTCTACCTTGGATCCTTACTAACGGCTGATAACAATGTTAGTTGTGAAATACGAAGGCGCATCATCTGTGGAAGACAGGCCTAATACGGGCTCCAGAAGAAACTGCGGTCAAAAAAGATTCGCCACTGCACCAAATGTGTCATGTACAAGACGCTAATAAGACCGGTAGTCCTCTACGGACACGAAACATGGACAATGCTCGAGGAGGACTTGCAAGTACTCGAAGTATTCGAGAGACGGGTGCTTAGAACCATCTTTGGCGGCTTGCAAGAAGACGGTGTGTGGCGGCGAAGAATGAACCACGAGCTCGCCCAGCTCTACGGCGAACCTAGTATCCAGAAGGTTGCTAAAGCTGGAAGGGTACGATGGGCAGGACATGTTGCAAAGATGGTGTTCGCTTTCGATCCGGCAGGTACGAGACGGCGTGGAGCACAGCGGGCAAGGTGGGCAGACCAGGTGCAAAACGACTTGGCGAGCGTTGGGCGTATTCGAGGATGGAAAGATGCGGCCTCGAACCGTGTATTGTGGCGTAAAATTGTTGATTCAGTGTTATCTGTTTAGATGTAAACTAAATAAATGAATGAATGTGTGTATGTGCGCTAAAATTCTGGCTCGCTTGATTAGCACTAACAAATAACCGATTTGCTCGCAACAGGATGCATTCGAGTGGGAATCCTATCCTGTTATTCCATATTCAAAATTGGCCAGATCTGACTATGGGCTCAGAAGTTATGGCCAATATACAATTTTAGCAATTAGCGGATCGGACTATGGGCTCAAAAGCTATGGCAAAAATGTGATTTTCACAAAACTGCTTATTTTTTGCTCCTACTCTTAACTGTTATACTGTTTTCAACTTCATGTTCATAGAAGTGTGCGTTTTTCAATTCCGTTTAGGCCGATACAAATATTAAATTTATTTTATGTCCGACAGCTCTTGGAAAACACGAGGGGGGGGGATAAAAAATAACAAGGAAACGAAAAAAAGTCCAAAATGGGAATAATTGCATGAAAAATTTGGAATTTTAATGGAAAATGATAGCAAAGAATGTTTAGAGAAATCAAAGAATATGGATATCTGCTATACAATAAAAATGAGTTGAGTTTTCCTTCCTGACGATTTAACTCGCGAACGGGTTGTCCGATTTGCAAGATTTTTTCCTAATCGATTCGTTTTGGGATCCGCAAGGTTTGTATATACAAAAAATTGATGAATTTAACGGGGAAACGTAAAAAAATCATTAGATTACAATTTTAAGTCAGCTGTTGAGGAAAACAAAACAAACGCACGGAAATTGATCTAGAGTGCGGTGCTGCAAATAGTTAATCGTGACATTTGCAACACCCGGGCAAAGCTGGGTTTCTTTCGCTAGTTTGTAATATATTAACGCATTTGCCCACAAGTACACGCGGCCCCACAAGAAACGACGCGACGCGCCGAGCTTTTTGCTGCCGTATACTCGGTTCTTATGGGGAGATAACATTGCGGCGTTTCCTAGGGTGCGGTTGTTCCTTTCGAGTGTGAAACGCCGCGTGGAATCTTGTGCAAATGCGCTTTTGGAAACATTCCAACATCCGCGCAATGTATCGGATTGACAGCACCCTACAATATTTATGCAGTAATGAACTTCGTCGCCATACGCTGTGAAAACCACCATAAAATTTGTTATAATCATCAAAATTGATTAATCCATAATAGGAACGCATGCACCTGTTATGGCACTATTCTTAATTTTGGTTCCTTATTTGGCAAATCCCATTGGTTTCTTATGGGACTGGCCAAATAGGGACCACTAGTGCGACAACTGGTGCAAAGGACGTCAAAAATTAAGCAAAATCATTTTTTACAATTATGCTTTGCTTGTTTTGGAGGAGATCAAATATTTTATCGTATCATATGAATATGATTTATTGATATGAACTTGATTTGCAATGATTTGATTGGCCATTTGACATATAAAGCACTAGTGCGATAACTGGTGCTATAGCCACAACTATATAACAGCCTATATAATTTAAAAAAATACTGGAACTTATTTCCGTAGAAATTTTAGTTTTTCTTTTTGGAAAGTTTTGCTTTTTGGAACTGTTGAATCCATAACACCAACATTTTTAAAGTACGGCTAGAATTATAAGTTTTTGTTTAAGGTGATTATAGAATGAAGCCCGTGGTGAATTTCAAATTCACCACTCGTTTATCTAAATACATTTCCAAAATCCCAAATCTGGCGTAATAGTTTTCGTACAGAGTGCCGAAAAACAAATTATGATTGTTCAGCATAACTAAGCAAACGATCTACCAATATTTCATCCCCATACGCCTTAGGGTTCTTTCATCTCGTGCTCTTGAAAAAATATTGGAAAAGCACGTGGTTTACAAAATGGCCGATTTCTGGCTTAATTGTATGATCACCTTAAGTTAAGTATGAAGCTCAAATTGGTTGTACTGGGGCAATGATCAAGTGTACTTTTGAAATCAGAGATGTGTTGTCTGAACATGGATGGTTCGGAATTGCAGACTTCCCGGACTGTACGGAATAAATAGGTGAAGTTTGAAGTAGAATCGGTAAAGCACGTCTTATCATGCTCACATTCCTAACATTATTGAAATGCCATGCTACTTGTTAGCGGAATAGATACGGTCTCGGATAAACCCGTAGAGAGAATGCAATGGATGTTGAACTTACTCATGCAAGAAATATGCGTGGATCAGCTGCGGGGGTTTCTGTATAGTCATAAGGAGGCCATTTCGGCTCATTCACGTCGATTGGCGTTCATTAAATTGGATCCAATTCTCACCCACCCACTCTTGTGTTCTGAGCACCTTTTAGGGTTAACGATCTCCATCCTTCGCTTGAGCCTAAGTCTGATTCCCATCGACTTTGTTTATTTCTCTGTTAGGGTTTCCTGGGTCTGCCTGTGCTGCGATGTCCTGCCGGATTCCAGCGCTTGCTTGCAGATTTCGTCTCTACTCTTACGTTGTCTGTGGCCGGCCTACGCCCATTCACACTGTGGAGTTGCCGTTCATATTGGATCATCGATGGGGCTCAGTATTCGGAATCCAGTTGTGAACCCACCAGGCCCGAGCAGTAAAACACATAGACATCGGGTGATGAATACTTGCAAATCTATGTGATCTCTGCCAATACGCACCAAGTCTCACTGGTGAATAACATTACAGATTTCATGTTAGAGTTGAGTATTCGAGGTTTGGTGCATTGCCTGGACAGATTGGATTTCCATGTTCTATGTTGATCTTGATCCGCCGCCCGACGTTGGCTCTTTTGGTTTCGACCTTCTCCAGTTGGAGTAGTTGGTAGAGCGCTGTGGCGTTAGTAGAGCAGTATCATCAACTCGTTCGATTGCTCTATGGAGGTAGACTGCTAGTAAGGTCCATGATTTGGTCGACTACGATGGGAAATAGCAACAGAGGTATAACACATGCACCGTTGTCTCACTCTTGTACTCAGTCACGATTCCGTGGTCAATCAGTACCAAATGGAAGGACTCTTGAAATTAAATAACCAGCTCCAGCATGAAGCAAAGCATGACAGAATAGCTATTGTTTTCATTTGAAATACTCTTGGTGACAAATGTATGGTCTATAAATGACATATTTTGTACCAAGATAACAACAGTGCTGCACACGTTCAAAATTAAAATAAAATTAAAATCGCAAAAAAAAAATTTTCGCCCCTCAATATTTTTGGAAAATTGAAGGGGGGAGTGACATAAAATAAATTTAATATTTGTATCGGCCTATTTGTCTTAAATTTTTCGAATAATATTATTCATAACTCCTTTAATTCGAATTCCGTGAACATAATTGGAAATATAATTCCAACAGTCACTCGACGCAAATTTAAAAAAAATCCATAATTCGCTAGCTCAGATGGTAGAATTTTAAAACCTTTTTAAGGAATAATTCATAGTTAACTTTCTAGAAACAAATTAGTTTGTGAGTTAGGAGATGACGAGTTCTGCTTTAATCAGAGCAATTCTAAGTATCAAATCGCCCAGTTCCCGGCGTAACTCACATCTGTCTACCACTAGTTTCTCATACGCAAGTATTTGCGCTAATTTGTCGTAGTTCAAATTATTGTTAAACGAATAAATTTCATAAGTAACGAGCATTTGTGGTTTTAAGGAAAATCCGATGATGGTGAAGAAGACCCAAATAATAATTTAAATAGCATAAACTGTCAAAAATGCTTACACCAGTACTCCCCAGTTTCGAAACGATGACCAATGTCCCCAAAACTAAAGGAACTCTGTGATCGATTGCTTAAAACAGAACCAATTTCCGATGTAAGACTGCTGAAAATTGAATTTTCTATTAGATTGAGGGTCAGGCACGGAAGTGGTAATAACAAAAGATATTTTAGTTACCAGATAAACATTGTCGCTGTCGTCGCTGTCCGGAACATCTTTTGCTGGCGAGGATAAGGGATCTAAATGTCAATGAAGGAAAAATACATACGATTTGACAGTTCGGTACCCAACATGTTTCGGACAGCAGAACAAAGGGAACCGAAGCGACAATCTTTATCTTGTAACTAAAATATCTTTTGTAATAACAGTGGAAATGCTACTAACAGAACACTAAGTTGATAAGCAGACCAAGTTCTAGTTAGAATGTAGAGCAGGGCTGCCCAAAGTACAGCCCGCGTTCATTGTACATTGTGTTCCAATAATTACTTTTATTTGAATTTGAAACAAAAAATAATATTTTACATGCATATTTTGAAATGGCTGCATTGAGTGAACCGAGTGACCCAAGAAACGAAATAGTGATGTGGAACATCGCCTTTTCTCGTTGATCAAAGGAAGGCGGTTTGCTTAATTTGTTCGGAAAGCGTTTCTGTATTTTAGGAATATAATCAGAAACGACATTACGAAACCAAGCATTCTATGGACTCTGAGGTGAACTAGCCTAGGGCTAAAAACCTCACTAATAAAGATTTTAAAAAAATCTATGAGATACAATGTTTACACTGAACCAGGAAAAAAACAAATGTTAAAAGAACTTTGTTCAAAGATAATGTGCTCATTTAATTTAAATTCCCATTATTAATTTAAATTATTGGTGGAACAGTGGATTATCGAAGCAACAAACTCTCTTCACTCTGACAAACACGAAGCCGGAAAATGCAGTACGGGCCAGTTTTGCTGTTAGTGAGATTTTGGCAAAACGAATGAAATTATTCTAGGACGGAGAACTTGTTAAGGAATGCACATCAGCTATTGTCGGCATCGTGTGCCCTAACGAAAAAGTTTCCTTCAGTAGCATTACACTCTAACTTTCACCTACACTGAAAGAAGCGTCATGGTAATATTGACCGAATCGAGGGTAAAATTAAAAACATTTTACCACTTGATTTGTGCAGACTACACATACCGTTTGAATCAACCATAACTGCAGTTGATTTTACTATGAAGCTTTTTTTGACATTCCGCCTGGTTGACCGTATATTGTTGTTAAATATACCATGGGCAGCTGTAAACATTGTAGTAGATTTTACCATTTTACTATACGCATTGAATGATCGTAGTAATATTAACAACAAATATTTTTATTTCGATTCAGATTAAATGATTTATGGAGATTTGTGTTTGTTTAATTTTATTTGTTCGTTCTCACTGGTTGAATATTTATTATTTCACATTGAATAACAATATTCCGTTTGGAGGAGCGGCCAGAGTACATTCAAAATCTACATAATCACAGAATTTCATTTCATTTTGATACGGATCCTGTTAAGATTGCTTCTCCTCTGCGGGAAAGGATCTCTTTGTCGAACCAGAGGATAAAGATACCGCAAAGAATAAACCACCTGCCAGGCCATTTCGCTGCATGAGTGGCCATTCCGATGCTCGTTGAAATCGAGGTGGAGATTGCAGGTGCAAAATCTTCCTGTGAATGTCTGGTTCCAAATGCCGAGGGAACCCTTGAAAAAGTTGTAAACATTCGTTTGTCTTATCAAGAAGTACACAATCTACTTACCTGGCAAACCAAGAAGACGTTTTCATGTTTAATAATTTAATTGAAAAATCTCTGAAACCCGAGACAAACACGTTTACAATAGAGACATTTCTATAGAATGTTCGAAGGAGTTAACTATCAGAGACTGTCGAAAATACTATTTTATTATTGACATTTCATAGTAGAATCAAAAAAATTTTAGTTAAAATAAGAATTACTTTAGTTAATATTACTATGTTCTGATATAGTAGAATTGAACATGTTTGCGCTGTTAATTTTACCACAAGATTATTTTCAGTGTAGGCAACAGTTCCATGTTTCCCATTAAATTTTCGACCAAAAGACCCGCAACTCAAAAAATCTAATTTTGAACGCAATTCAATCGTGTTTAGTTTTTCTCTGAAGATTTTTTTGGCTGTTCAGGAAGAAATAGAAATAACATTGATTATTTTAAAAATATATTTAAAAAAATCTTGCCGAACAATTGCTGGCACGCCAGCAGATGGTAGGTAATACTGAAAATTGGCCCGTTGCTTGAAAAAGTTGGTCAGGCCTGATGTAGAGCCATTAAATAAGAAGGAGAAGAAGAAAGAGAAAAGCACGTTATACCTGAAACGAGATAATATTTGGTTCGCTAATTTCAACACGGCCTTGTAAAGCTTAGGATGTCCAATTGACGTAAACAATTATGTTAAATAACTTGATCTTTTTTGTTGAACATAATTTTGTATTCTTCAAGCCACATATTCACTTTGGATCACAAATCAACGTCATCATTCCCTTCCGATAATTGGCTCAACGTACCAAGTGAACCTTGATTTTTTCCTCGTTTTGTTCGGCCCAGCATCCACGGATCGGAAAAAGCATCACCGTATTCGTCTGGCTCCTTGAACAGAATCAAATTCTTGAGCTATGTGAATCGCTACTACCGGTAGTCCAGGTTTGAGCATTTCCGAAGAAACGAAAATCATTTCAACCACTCTCCTGTTTGCCGAGGAAATGAAAATGCTTCTCTGTTGAATCGTCAGACGGTACCCTGCTAGAGTTGGACTGTGTGTAGATTTGCACTATCAAATAAATTCGTTATAATCTCAGCTGAAGGATCTTTCCACTTGGGAGACGGAACTTACACGTGGTTGCATTAGCTTCGGGATGGAGCTGATGGAAACGAATCCTTTGTCGGAGCACGATTTAAAATTTAATCCCTACACTACTGGAGGGGACATGATGATATGGCAACAACGATAAAAGCTGTTAAAAAAGAAGCAATTTTAAATATGCATGATACGAACGACAACGACGACGACAGCAGCAGCAGCAGCCGACTTTGAATGGAGCTTTTCTGCACTTGGGAAAATATGGAAACGAATTGTGAAACAAAATCATGTATTATCTGCGGTGCCCCCGGGCGACAAAACTGTCCACTCTAGTTCTGCCCGAGATTGTGACAGGAAATGGGATGACCCTTTTCGGAAATGTCTGATCTTATCGGTTTTATGGAAAAAGTTTCCACCTCCGGTGTAAAGAAATGTCCGTATAGTTTCGGATGGTTTGCTTATTGTGAACCTGTTGCCCGGTTATACATTTTTGAGAAATGATTTCTCGAGTACAAAACATCGCTATCTTCGAAATTAAATCGGAAGAAGCTTTTCAGTTTTGGGAAATCGGCACAAATGATACCGCACAAACGCTCGATGCTATTAAATTTCAAAGGCGTTTGAAAAGATGTCTTGTGCACTAGCGATAGAAATACTTGACCGAATTGGCTCACCAAGGTACTTGGATCCTTCGGCGGTTAAAATTGCATTTATCCTCTCGCAAGGCATTCGTCAAAGTACATGGTGCCAAGTCCCTTTGGAGTACCGCAGGGCAGTCATCTAGGTCCGCTCACCTTTATTCTATTTGTTAATGACCTTTGTAATAGCCCAAACTGCTTTTGCGGACAATCTGAAAATTCTGCCTATGTCTAGGTCTAGACTACCGCAATGCTCGGATTCTAGCGGCATAACACAGCACAGTTCGATGATGTCCATGCTCTGAAATCGCTGTATTGTGCATTAATTCATAGCATATTCGAGTACGGAGTACAAACCAGGGCTTGTATCATTCCGATCACATTGACAGCATCGAGAGAATACAGAAACGCTTCATCAGCTACGCTTTGCACCGCAGCCAACCTTCATCTATACCAAAATCGATGTGCTTGCAGCCATTGGCAGACCGTCAACATCAAAATCGCCAATTGCTCTGGATCCGAGACCTCCGAAGCTATTACGGTCAAAATAATACATTATGCAGACTATTGCAGACTATTCAATGAAGAGTGTTGTTTTCTCGATTGCAATAATAGAAAATATTTACAAATAGGATTAAGTCAAACAATCAACCTGTGCTATTTATAAGTGAAGATGCTGTTCAATAAACGAATGTATTACTGCATAGTTTCACAGTCGGATATGGTGAAGCTGACTTGATAAAATTTGAAGTCGTCGGTGAAAGGAAGTTTTGACGACGAAGAAAATATTTGATCAGTGATCCATTCCGGAAACCCCAAGCGCATGATTTCATCAACCAACCACTAAAATATTTGCCACAGTGTCGAAGGTTTTTGCGTAATCTACATACACTTAATCAATTTACCGTCTTGTTTCAATTTATCGTGACAACGCAGCCTTGTGGTTTATCAAGTTAGCAGTAGTTGGGCTACGAAATGGTGAAACGACATCTGGGAAGGAGCGTCCAACATAGCTCTGGTTATAAATCACAAGTATCAATTTTCTCACTTCCTCGGGTCTGCCGATGACAAAGCTAGTAGTGCAGCTTGGGCGCTGTTGTCCTTCTGACATCAGCGAGAGAGATGGGGTTGCCTTGGATGTGGTGGGGTTTGATAGTGGGCTTTGCTGAATTTCTAGAAAAAGCTGCAAGTATTCGAAAGCTGGCCCCATAAAAGCTACCGTGTGCCGCTCAAAGCGCATTAGCCTAGTACTGGTGGTGGGTCAGACTTTAATTAAAGTTGACCCGACTGACCGAGCGTCTGTTCATAAAGGAGGTGAGGCTTCAACAGCGTCTGTTCTAGCATCCCGATTTCAAAATACTACACGCCGGAGCCATGCAAGTGCGCGAATTGAAAATGCCCCGGCGTAGCTCCGATGTACACTATTTTGAACGATCGAAATGGCATTTACCAAATTCAAACATTGATCTATTAGTTGTACTGACTGAATGAATTTTATTTAATTACTAGCTGCGCGTACCCGGCCTTGGGGGCAGCAGGGACTATGTCTATGGGCTTGACGATCCCTCCCCAGACCATCTGCGAGTTGTGGGGCTTGCCTAGGATATGGTGAGGTTTGATAGTGGCCCCTATTAAATTCCTATAAAAAGCTGCATGTATCCGCAAGTAGGCTCCACCAAAGCGACCGTGTGCCGCTCAAAGCGCACAAGCCCAAGTCCTGGTGTCAGGTGGGACACAAAACAGACCTGACACGACGGCCCTCCGACCTCCAAACAGGCCCAATAAGCCGCCTGGAAAACCAAAATTACGAACAATATAAGAGATACTACGACTCGATATAATCGGCAAAGACCTAGGCGACGAATAAAGCATCACGGTTGGAAGTTTGGAACATTGAACTGCACGTCGCTATGTTTCGCAATTTGCGACAGGATGATCTACGATGAATTACATCCCCGCAACTTCGACGTCGCGGCGCTGCAGGAGATTTGCTGGACATGACAGAAAGTGTGGGAAAGCGGGCATCGAGCGGCTACCTTCTACCAAAGCTGTGGCACCACCAACGAGCTGAGAACCGGCTTCATAGTGCTGGGTAAGATGCGCCATCGTGTGATTGGGTGTCAGCCAATTAACGCAAGGATGTACAAGCTGAGGATTAAAGGCCGTTTCTTCAACTATAGCATCATCAGCGTGCACTGCCCACACGAAGGGAGACCCGACGCACTGAGGAGTATTTCAACCCAAATCCTGACCAAAAGTCAAAAACAAAAATTTTAGATATTTCCATATTATTTATCGTTTTTGAACCCTCAAATAGTGATACTAGTTTGCCATGGGATTTTTGAAACAATATTGTTTACTTGTGAGCGATTCTGGCTGTCAAAACTTCACCATAATTTCAATGCTAGTTTTATCGCAATTGTGCATTGAAAAATGTTTACGTTTTATCATGTTTTTCTAGATTTATAATAATTTTTAAGATGAAAATCAATATAGGTATCAATAATGAGTATATTTAAAACGTTTTCAAGCATGATTCGATCTGACACCGTTTTCAAGCGATCCATAATCATGATATTAATTGCTAGCTTTTTTCTACCTTTTCACAATAATATGTTTTACAAAATGAAACTTTTGATTATGTTCCAAACCAGTCTAAGCAACAAAATTGTCAGCGTTGGAAAGATTGGAGTTTCCTTAATACGCCCCATAAAAAACATTTCACGCATACTCACGCAATCATGACTAATTTTTATTTTAATATAGTGAAGTTTGCTTAAAAATGCTAGTAAAAATCATGGTTTTGAGCAGAGTCTCTTAATTCTCGTGTATACATGGATGAGACAGTGTGCCATGAGCTACAAAAGCTCACGTAGCACCGATTCTGTGCGACGAGAGAAGCTAGCGCGCGCATAAAATAACTGAGTGCGCGTGTCTCAATGTACGTCTCATGAGACTCATCTCATGCGCTAGGAATGCATAGTTGGCGTTACTTAGGCGACGATATTATTGAATGAAAATTTCCCAGCCAAGCTGTTTTACGCACCTCCGCTGTTGTTTGCAAAGGTTTGCCATGACAAACAGCGCATGAGCTGATCGCATTGAGATATCTCAATGCGACTCACCAATGTTTATGTGAGGCACACAAGCTTCGTGAGACTCGCGTGCGCTTAATTTTATGTGCGCGTAGCAGTCGTTGCTCAATCTCATCTTTTTTTGTACGCGTGCATGATGTCTGGTTTTGAGTGCCAAACCGCACATAAATTATGTTTCGCTGCCAAAAAAGAGTGAGACTTTGATGAACACACTGATCCATAAAAGCATGCAAATTTTTCGGATGTTAAGATCAAGATGAATACACCACTAGGTGTTCCAATGTGCCAAATTCACGATTCAGCCATCTTGAATTTTTGTGTGGGAGAGCCAGCGGGTTTGTTTATGTTTTGCACTGCAAATGAATTTTTCATCCCCGCCTTCTTCTCTTCCACAAACTTGGCAGATTGAGACACCTAGTAGTGTATTCATCTTGGTTAAGATTATTAAGAAACATAGCGATTGATTTGCATGTCGTATTTATTAGATTTGCTCCATTTGATATTACAATCATTATCCAGGAACTTCAACATGAACCGATGACAATTGTATGTAGTCGAATTAAACAAACAAAGTACATCTTTTCGGAAAATTTAATAAGTAATAATCGAAGAATGAAGATTAACATAAGGAAAATCATACTTAATGACGGAGTCAGATGTGGGCACCACTCGTTGCAAGCGCGCTGTAGTTCTCAAAGCCAGCGTTCTTGCGCCAAGTGGTACTCTATAAAATAACAACAACTGACGCCGCCAGTGATCATACTTCACTGCTAGATTAATGTAAACAACATAAAAACAAAAAATATACTTTACTGTTTCTAATGAATGCATTTACAGACGACAAAATGATTGACATACTTTTGGCCACGCTTTTACACTGCGTACTCCTATGTGCGACGACGAGAAAAAAGCGTTCTACGCACAGCTGGAGCAGACATACGATGGATGCCCACAGCGGGACGCCAAAATCGTCATCGGTGACATGAACGTACAGGTAGGAAGGTAGGAAATATATAGACCGGTCATCGGACCGGATAGTCTGCACACCGTATCGAACGACAACGGCCAACGATGCATAAACTTCGCAGCCTCCCGCGGAATGGTAGTCCGAGGCCTTCTTTCCCCGCAAAAATATCCACAAGGCCACATGGAGATCACCTAACAAAGAAACGGAAAACCAAATCGACCACGTTCTAATCGACGGTAAATTCTTCTACGACATCACGAACGTCCGCACTTACCGAAGTGCGAATACTGAATCCGACCACTTCCTCGTTACAGTATGCCTGCGCTCAAAACTCTCGACGGTGTACAACACGCGTCGAAGTCGGACGCCGCGGCTTAACATTGGGCGACTGCAAGACGGTAGACTAGCCCAAGAATACGCGCAGCAGCTGGAAGTGGCACTCCCAACGAAAAAGCAGCCAGGCGCACCGTCTCTTGAAGATGGCTGGAGAGATATTCGATCCGCCATTGGTAGCACCGCAACCGCTGAAAATGGCACGGTGCCCCCGGATCAGAGAAACGACTGGTATGATGGCGAATTTGAGCAGTTAGTGGAAGAGAAGAATGCAGCATGGGCGAGATTACTGCAACACCGCACGAGGGTGAACGAGGCACGATATAAACAGGCGTGGAACAGACAAAACCCGATTTTCAGGAGGAAAAAGCGCCAGCAGGAAGATCGAGACCATGAGGAGACGGAGCAACTGTACCGCGCTAAAAACACACGAAAGTTCTATGAGAAGTTGGACCGTTCACGCAAGGGCCACGTGCCATAGCCTGATATGTGTAAGGACATAAACGGGAACCTTCTTACGAACGAGCGTGAGGTGATCCAAAGGTGGCGGTAGCACTACGAAGAACACCTGAATGGCGATGTGGCAGACGAAGACGGCGGTATGGTGATGGACCTGGGAGACCGCGCAGGACATAATTTTATCGGCTCCGGATCTCCAGAAAATCCAGGAGGAGATTGGCCGGCTGAAGAACAACAAAGCCCCTGGGGTTGACCAACTACCAGGAGAGCTATTTAAACACGGTGGTGAGGCACTGGCTAGAGCGCTGCACTGGGTCATTACCAAGATTTGGGGGGAGGAAGTTTTGCCGCAGGAGTGGATGGAAGGTGTCGTGTGTCCCATCTACAATAAGGGCGATAAGCTGGATTGTAGCAACTACCGCGCAATCACATTGCTGAACGCCGCCTACAAGGTACTCTCCCAAACTTTATGCCGTCGACTAGAACCAACTGCAAGGGAGTTCGTGGGGCAGTACCAGGCGGATTTTATGGGCGAACGCTCCACCACGGATCAGGTGTTCGCCATTCGCCAAGTACTGCAGAAATGCCGCAAATACAACGTGCCCACACATCATCGACTTCAAAGCCGCATATGATACAATCGATCGGGACCAGCTATGGCAGCTAATGCACGAACACGGTTTTACGGATAAACTGACACGGTTGATCAAAGCGACGATGGATCGGGTGATGTGCGTAGTTCGAGTTTCAGGGGCATTCTTGAGTCCCTTCGAAACCCGCAGAGGGTTACGGCAAGGTGATGGTCTTTCGTGTCTGCTATTCAACATCAATAAGTCCGTCCAGCTATTTGGCTTCGCCGACGACATAGATATTATGGCACGTAACTTTGAGAAGATGCAGGAAGCCTACATCAGACTGAAGAGGGAAGCTAAGCGGATCGGACTAGTCATCAACACGTCAAAGACGAAGTACATGATAGGAAGAGGTTCAAGAGAAGACAGTGTGAGCCACCCACCGCGAGTTTGCATCGGTGGTGACGAAATCGAAGTGGTAGAAGAATTTGTGTACTTGGGCTCACTGGTGACTGCCGAAAATGACACCAGCAGAGAAATTCGGAGACGCAAAGTGGCTGGAAATCATACGAACTTTGGACTCCGCAAGACGCTCCGATCGAATAGAGTCCGTACCAAACTGACAATCTACAAAACGCTCATTAGACCGGTAGTCCTCTACGGACACGAGACCTGGACGATGCTCGTGGAGGACCAACGCGCGTTTGGAGTTTTCGAAAGGAAAGTGCTGCGTACCATCTATGGTGGGGTGCAGATGGCGAACGGTACGTGGAGGAGGCGAATGAATCACGAGTTGCATGAGCTGCTGGGAGAACCATCCATCGTTCACACTGCAAAAATCGGACGACTGCCGTGGGGCCGGGCACGTAGCCAGAATATCGGACAGTAACCCGGTGAAAATGGTTCTCGACAACGATCTGACGGGCACAAGAAGGCGAAGTGCGCAGTGAAGGAGGTAGATCGATCAAGTCGAAGACGATTTGCGGACCTTTCGTAGACTGCGTGGTTGGCGACATGTAGCCATGGACCGAACCGAACGGAGAAGACTCTAATATACCGCACAGGCCACTTCGTCCTTAGTCTGAATAAATACGCTCAGGATGGAGATCTTTCAAGTCGGCCCTTTGCACCACCGGAGGTGTACAGGATCCATAAGTAAGTAAGTAAAGAGGGATGGCCATCAGTAGCACCTACTTTGCACGAAAGAACATCCGAAAGCACACCTGGAGACACCCAAATGGTGAAACTTGCAACCAGATAGAGCATGTTCTGGCGTATGGGCGCCATCTCTCGGATGTTATCGATGTGCGGGCATTCAGAGGTCCGAACATTGACTCTGACCACTACCTCGTTGTCAGTGAAATTCGATCACGGTTGCCAACTGTATCGAACGAAAGATCACAGCGAACGATGCGTTACAATATCCAGCGATTGTCGGCGGAAGGAGTATCGGCTGAGTACCGCCAGAAGCTCGACGAACGGATAAGTGCAATCAACGTTAGCGACAACATCAACGATCTATGGGAGTCGATCCATTTAGCGGCAAGCACAACAGCACGAGAAGTGGTAGGCACTGCACAGAGGCGACCCAGGACGGGTTGGTTCGATGTAGAGTGTCAGAGAATGTCAAACGAGAAGAACGTTGCCAGACGCCGGATGTTGGTGTCGCCATCTCCCGTCATGTGCAACGACCAACAAGGGAATTTGTTGACAGATAAAACCGAAGAGGCTGCCAGGTGGAAGCAACATTTCGAGACTTTGTTGAATAGAGGAAGTGACGGTGCATCGGTGAACAGAATAAATATTAGCGACGATGGACAAGCTATGGAGTCACCTACACTAGGTGAGGTTAAAAAAGCTGTTAAAGAGCTGAAAAACAATAAGGCTGCGGGGAAGGACCAGCTCCCGGCTTTATGAAGTTCTACACCATATTATGTCAAAAATATGGGAAGACGAGGAAATGCCTGCTTGCTGGTTGGACGGCCTCATTTGCCCTCTCTTTAAGAAAGAGCACAGACTGGACCCGAGTAGCACACTTGTCACATATCAGTCACTGTGACTCATATGCGACCGAATCTAGTCACATTGGAGTTGCTGCAACCAAATCGATCTGAATCTCCTTAATTCGGTGTACAAAATTATGACCCGTATTCTGTTCAACAGATTGAGACCGCTTGAAGAGTCCTTCGTCGGCGAATACCAAGCAGGTTTTCGTGAGGGCCGATCAACGACTGATCCCTGTTTACCCTGAGACAAATCCTTGATAAATTCCGGGAGTACAACTTGCAGACACATCATCTGTTTATTGATATCAAGGCAGCGTACGATTCAGTGCAACGAAATGAATTATGGCAAATTAAGCTTGAACATAGTTTTTCGTTTACGTTGGACGGATCGAAATCAAGCGTAAGGGTTGCGGATGAAATATCGACGTCATTTGTTACCTTAGATGGATTAAAGCAGGATTGGACTCACGATCAATACCAGCAAAACGAAGTACATGGTCGCTGGCAATCAACGTGGGTTCATTAGTGGTGGTGGTAGCGAAATGGTGCTGGATGGTGAAAAATTGAAGTGGTAGAAGAATTTGTGTATCTTGGAACATTAGTGACGTGCGATAATGATGTTACCCGCGAGGTGAAAAGGCGTATTGCAGCTGCAAATAGGGCTTATTACGGACTTCGTAACCAGCTTAAGTCCCGTAGTCTGCAAACGAAAACAAAACTCGCGCTGTATACTACTCTGATTCTTCCGTTGATTTTATACGGCCATGAAACATGGACGTTAAAGGAGGCTGATCGGAGAGCTTTCGGAGTGTTTGAGCGTAAGGTGCTGCGGACAATACTTGGCGGTAAGAAAAAGAACGGTATCTGGCGGCGTCGCATGAACCACGAATTGTACTAGGTGTATAAAAGGCTGGATATTATTAAGCTTATTCAACACGGCAGACTACGGTGGGCTGGTCACGTTGTTCGTATGCCGGAAGAACGTCAAGCGAAGATAATATTTAGCAGAAGGCCGGAAGAGGCCGCAGGCTTCGTGGAAGGCCGCGTACACGATGGCTTTTGCAGTTGAGTAAGTAAGTATACTCTGCAATATTTGGGATATTTGAATTTTGAAAATGTCATGTCAAAATATCAAAAAAATACACGCCGGAACCACACGATTATTAACGCACACGTAATTTTATATTTATTATTAGGTGACATAGACAATCATATATTCAACATAACTTAGATAATCAGGACATAAATTTGTGATAAATTCATGGCTATGAATCATACATTCCTTACCAGATAAAATAATTGTATTCAATCAATACAACGCACTACAGCGTGAAATTCCTTAGACTTAATTACACGCCCCCAGAATACCACTTTTTCTCATCCTTCTGCATACACCAACCATGCCATGACTACTTGCACTTGAGCAAAAAGAAACATTTCCCCTTGCTTCTTCAAGGAGAAGATCGGTTAAACACCGGTACAACCTGTTCAAATTAAAAATGAATCATCGCCTTACTGATTCATCATTTTTAGCGCTGGAATGGTTTCACCTATCGTCGATACCTAATAACAACAACGACAACGACGGTGGTGGTAGCCAACTCTTTCGAAGGCTGAAGATGTTCTCTTCTTGCAAACGAAACGCTTCCATAATAATCGAGCGAGGATGTTTGCGATCCTAGTCTTTCTTCGTTTGATATGTCATAGCACTAATTGTGCGATTGTGTTCGAAGAAAGATGATACCAGTCAGTTTGACACCGACTGTACGATAGTCAGTCTTCCTATTCACGACGAAACGCTTGTTTGTGACTTCAGTTCAACCATATTCCAAGTGCTCTATTATTGTGAATAAAAGAAACTGTAGACTGTCGTGGTATGGTGCACGCTTCAAAAACATTGTTCTTAAACTTTATGATGAAAATGATTCGTATAGAAAGTTGAGACAAGCCAAAAAACTAATACTGGATTATTAAGTTATCCAATTCTCTTTTGGCGAAAGTTGTCCAAAACTACCACATTGCACATTACACACGCATAACTGCTTCGATATCTGATCATCATGTGCATGGACAAGGGACAGCCTCGGTAGAGTCCCGCGCGATCATGCAAGTGTGCTGTTGTTGTGCAGTGAACCGATCCGCCCGCCCATGCAATGGTTCGGTACTGCGGACCATGGTGCTGAGTAAGGATGAGTCATTGTGGTTGATGATGATCGCTGCAGGGGGCAATCATGGAGTGGAGGAACAGTGAGATGATTTTTATTTTGCATGAGTCATGGATTTGTATTGGCGCTTGTTTTGCTTTTCACTAATTTGTTTTACCTCTCACCCAACTGAAGACAGAGGCGATGATAGCGTCCTAAGCCTTTGGAGAAATGAATTTTGGGATTAAGAACTTTTTCTTCTAGGCTTTTGGCTAGCTTTTGATTTATGGCAATTAGTTCATAACCGACTCTAAATTTTGATAAATTATCACGACGATATATTTGGATGCTAATTTATGCATGAGTTTGTATCTTGTATCTCGCAAAACATTGCATATAATTCTCTTCAAATTAAAGTCTATTTACAACTCGTTGCTTACAAAAATTTCCATTATGTCCAATTGTTCATTTGTCAAAATAAGTGCCGAAATCTTCATACAATTTTGCACACCATCCATCGCTGCTTTCATCAGTTGTGTAAGCTTCCTTGGAAACCTGTTGTTGTCTATGATTTTCGGGCGCCGCCTTGAAATCGATTAACAGATGGTGCATTGGGACCTGGTGTGCACAGCATTTTTGAAGGATTTGCCATACTGAAAAGCGGCACGAAGCACACTTCATAACTTACCACAAACTAATTTACTGCGGGTGGCAGATTATGGAAGATGATGTGGGATGTCAGTTTGTAGAAAGTATTCAAAGCGAGACTTATCCAGAACTAAATTCAGAACATTTGACAAAAGAGAGCCGTCCTATCAATAAGCTATTGATCATAAGGAAGTAGCTGAGTATTGGAATTAATTTTTAGTGATGCGCTCCCTTACGTATTTCGTCATCATCGATTTTTGGTTAGCAGTTCATCACCGGTCATGCCATAAGCTAATAAATCATAAGATAAACTATGCTGAGTATTATATTGTACAACTTATCTGGCATTTTTTGCTCTTTTATAAATAAACCCGTTCAGCAATTTATTGCGTTATTATATGATGTAATAGATTATAAAAAAAGTCAGACATTGAAGGACAAGGGTAAATTATTTAATTCAGTATATAATTCCGAACGTTGTACTCTTGATTTGTTATGGCAGTTTGCTTCTCCATTCAGTAGATATTTCCATGAAAGAAATTGAGACTTGTGCACTTTCATTCTTAGTAATTCAAAGTGAATTACATCTCATGAAAGCGCAATGAAGCTTATGGCAACTTGTACCACTTTTCATTTAATAGCAGTTGGAATGTTTTTGCTGGAACCCTTTTCTCTTACCCGTATCGGCTACATTACCCAGTGCTGTTTAGCCAGAAGTGTTCCATCATATTTACTTTAGCTATTTGTTCGACGAAACTTCCTTATCTCTCACTCTCCAGGAAATAACTTAGCCATAACATACCCAAGGTAAGAATCCCTTCACCCTATCCTCCAAGCTGACTCCGCCCTCACTGCACCCAGCTTTCACCTTGAAGTGCACGTTTCATAAAACTCGATCTTCGATGATGACGAAGACGTTGTCGAAGACGAGGACGTCGACGACGATACTGTTCAGGAAAGCTCTCATTTCTCGTTTATTTATCCATCTAAGAGTTGAACCCATCAACGCTTGAAGAAACTTTTTCCCATTGCACACGTTCGGTGCTGCATTTGAAGGATCTGAATTGCACCCATCAAGGTACCTTCGTTCGGTTTCCTACCAGTCACTTTTTATTGCACTACCACTGCGAACAGCATCAGCAGAGTGTGGATCTCCGGCATTGACTAGCTGGCATGGCTGACTGCTGCAGCAGGTGGGTGCAAAATGTGCACTTGTAATTTTAAAAACAAGGATAAGAGCTTTATACTTTCCTCTTGATAGTCTTCTTGTGCTGCCTCTTGCCCGAGTGACGGTGTAGAACGAACGATATGGGGGGTGACGACAAGTGATGGGAACGGGATGATAAAACCTGGGTAGCTATTATGCAGTATCCATTGGGAGGGAGAGTATCAGCATCATGGCATTGACGGAGGACACTTCGTACATGGGGTGAACCGTCAATGGAGACGGTAATTACGATGAAAGATGCATTGTTGATTCCTTTATTTGGTTTAACCAAACTAGGATATTAAATGATGATCTTTTTTGAATAATTTTGTCCTGTTTTTAATATTTTGAATCCAGTTTTATGCTCTTGTTTCGTCTTGACATACATTAACATAGCCTACATAACATAGTAAACGAAAAAAATCCCGAAAATATGTTTGATTGTAGAATGGGACAATATCAAATCGGTCCTTATGCATGCTACATTATAAGTTACGTAGTATACGGAGGGTCTGCAAATAATATTCCAACTTTCT
This sequence comes from Armigeres subalbatus, assembly GCF_024139115.2. Taxonomy (NCBI): domain Eukaryota; kingdom Metazoa; phylum Arthropoda; class Insecta; order Diptera; family Culicidae; genus Armigeres; species Armigeres subalbatus. The sequence continues at coordinate 141,731,835 of NC_085140.1, forward strand.
TGGTCCAATCACTGTCGAACATTATTTTTTCTGAGTCATCGCCTAACATTCTGGATACGATGCGATGCTTGACAAGTATGAAAATACAGTTCGCTTCCACGAAAGTCGATTATCCATAGCTAATGTAACCAGCAAGCATCCTGCGAAACGCGGGACGCCTATCAGTATTACGTCACTGGCTTGGAAATTTATATATTTAATATAGTATTTGTGAAACCGTATGAATTGGAATAACCTTGGAAAATGAAGTTCAAAATGCAGCGTCCCGCGGACGTCTGGTCACATTATCCACAGCTCTTCGAATGTATAAATAAAGTCTTTATTGGATTTAAATAACTGCCAGCGATTCCGTCGCCTGATTTTGAATCTTGAATGCCGCGTACAATAGTTGATATCCCAGACTAGATCATCTACTATCGCACACAGGCGTATTTTGCTAATCTATTTCTATATTAATTCCTATTTATTCGCTATTGAAAATGGGCCCAATCGGCCATTGCGTCCCGGAGTTATTGAAAAAAAGAATTTCAAAATCGAAATTTATTTTTTCAAAAACTGATGCAATGCATTCAAATGAACGCAAATAAATGTGAATTAATGGAAATAACTGAATCTATCTCCATAAAGTGCAATTTTGACCTCTCTTATGTGCTTTGCTTGCTACATAAATAATACACGAGAAAGGCACCATCACCGCCAGGATTATTCTGGGTTTTTTTTTTTGAAACCCCTCAAATTACTTTCTTTTTTTTTTTGTTATTGTGTTATCGGTTCGTGGAACTGCAAATCTCTCAACTTCATCGGGAGCACACGCATACTCGCCGATGTGCTCAAGGACCGTGGATTCGGCATCGTAGCGCTGCAGGAGGTTTGTTGGAAGGGATCAATGGTGCGAACGTTTAGAGGTAATCATACCATCTACCAGAGCTGCGGCAACACACACGAGATGGGAAGAGCTTTCATAGTGATGGGCGATATGCAAAGGCGCGTGATCGGGTGGTGGCCGATCAATGAAAGAATGTGCTGGTTGAGGATCAAAGGCCGGTTCTACAACTTCAGCATAATGAACGTCCATAGCCCACACTCCGGAAGCGCTGATGATGATAAGGACGCATTCTACGCGTAGCTGGAACGTGAGTACGACAGCTGCCCAAGCCGACGTCAAAATCATCATAGGAGATTTGAACGCTCAGGTTGGCCAAGAGGAGGAGTTTAGACCGACTATTGGAAAGTTCAGCGCTCACCGGCTGACGAACGAAAACGGCCTACGACTAATTGATTTCGCCGCCTCCAAGAATATGGCCATTCGCAGCACCTACTTCCAACACAGCCTCGAGGAGGACTTGCAAGCACTCGGAGTATTCGAGAGACGGGTGCTTAGGACCATCTTTGGCGGTGTGCAAGAAGACGGTGTGTGGCGGCGAAGAATGAACCATGAGCTCGCCCAACTCTACGGCGAACCCAGTATCCAGAAGGTAGCTAAAGCCGGAAGGGTACGATGGGCAGGACATGTTGCAAGAATGCCGGACAGCAACCCTGCAAAGATGGTGTTCGCTTCCGATCCGGCAGGTACGAGACGGCGTGGAGCGCAGCGAGCGAGATGGGCAGACCAGGTGCAAAACGACTTGGCGAGCGTGGGGCGTATCCGAGGATGGAGAGATGCGGCCTCGAACCGTGCATTGTGGCGTCAAATTGTTGATTCAGTGTTATCTGTTTAGATGTTAACTAAATAAATGAATGAATGAAGGCCGAAGTGGCCTGTGCGGTATATAAGAGTATTCTCCATTCGGCTCGGTCCATTGCTACACGTCGCCAACCACGCAGTCTACGGAGGCATCTTCCACCTGATCGATCCACCTTGCCCACTGCGCACCTCGCCTTCTTGTGCCCGTCGGATCGTTGTCGAGAATTATTTTCACCGGGTTACTGTCCGATATTCTGGCTACGTGCCCGGCCCACCGCAGTCGTCCGATTTATGCGGTGTGAACGATGGATGGTTCTCCCAACAGCTGATGCAACTCGTGGTTCATTCGCCTCCTCCACGTACCGTCCGCCATCTGCACCCCACCATAGATGGTACGCAGCACTTTCCTTTCGAAAACTCCAAGTGCGCGTTGGTCCTCCACGAGCATCGTCCAGGTCTCGTGTCCGTAGAGGACTACCGGTCTAATGAGCGTTTTGTAGATTGTCGGTTTGGTACGGCGGTGAACTCTATTCGATCGGAGCGAATTTCTCTGCTGGTATCATTTTCGGCAGTCACAAGTGAGCCCAAGCATAGCATAGCATATGTGATTGTACAAATCGTGGGTGGCAATACAATGCTCAATTGAGCAATCTACTGTATATTGTCGCAAATTGGTACTCGGGATTAGTACCTTTTCCTATACAGTAGCAGTTGTATACCTGGCCACGTCCTTACAATCACGGAAGGAAGGGAAGGAATGTTAGTTCAACATCTACTAGTGAAGATGCAGGGAACCCATACTACCTTCATAGATGTCTCGGGAAGGAAAATTTGTGTTAGAAGGTGAATAATAGGAAGCTCTATTCGACAATATAGAGCGTTTGTCAATAACAGTATATGCTGAAAAAATATTAAAATATATTCATCAATTTACTTACGAACCGTCCAAAGGAGGACAAAGTAACCGGGATTTTACAAATGTTTCGCATTAAATATAAAACACGTTCAACCGCACATTTATTCATCGAACTTTAAGATCAGAACCAAAAACTCGGATTTTACGAATGTTCTAAATCCTACCTACGTCCGATCCGCACCAATTGTTTACTCACTCGGCCGAGTGAACTATCTGCTTACTGAGCAGAAACACGACAAAACAGGCACTGACGGCCGCGCAATGCAAAACACAAAATTTCGGCACATCGCGCGATCGTTCTGCTGTCTGAAACAAGAGCCAACACGCACTGAACTAATTAACTTTATTACCGGCCACGCAATGCAAAACACAAAATTTCGGCAAATCGCGCGATCGTTCTGCCGTCCGAAACAAGAGCCAACTCGCACTCTTTCGGCAGTCACCAGTGAGCCCAAGAACACAAATTCTTCTACCACCTCGATTTCGTCACCACCGATGCAAACTCGCGGTGGGTGGCTCATATTGCCTTCTCTTGAACCTCTTCCGATCATGTACTTCGTCTTCGACGTGTTGATGACTAGTCCGATCCGCTTGACTTCCCTCTTCAGTCTGATGTAGGCTTCCTCCATCTTCTCAAAGTTACGTGCCATAATATCTATGTCGTCGGCGAAACCAAATACCTGGACGGACTTATTGAAAATTGCTAAAAAAAATGCTATGTTGAATAGCAGACACGAAAGACCATCACCTTGCCGTAACCCTCTGCGGGTTTCGAAGGGACTCAAGAATGCCCCTGAAACTCGAACTACGCACATCACCCGATCCATCGTAGCTTTGATCAACCGTGTCAGTTTATCCGGAAATCCGTGTTCGTGCATTAGTTGCCATAGCTGGTCCTGATTGATTGTATCATACGCGGCTTTGAAGTCGATGAATAGATGATGTGTGGGCACGTTGTATTCGCTGCATTTCTGCAGTACTTGGCGAATGGCGGACACCTGGTCCGTGGTGGAGCGTTCGCCCATAAAACCCGCCTGGTACTGCCCCACGAACTCCCTTGCAATTGGTGCTAGTATAGCTAGACGATATATCGATGTTTTGTTTCGTTTTGTTTCCAACCAACATTCGGCAAGAGAAAAGTTTGGTATTTTATACCATTAATGAAGAATGCTATCAGAAAATCTAACAAATATTGTAAGAAGTGCGAAAATGTAATGTTGGAAATAATTACTTAAAATTACATTAAAATCATACTTTTTATTATGTCCTCCCTTTTAACCACTTCTTGAGCGAAATGTCCTCCTTTCAGAAAAATGCATCTGGTAAGCCTATACTAGTGGGACCCTTAACTCGAAAGCCGACTATAGGCAAGTCGAAGCTGATCACGAGGGGGTCGAAGGAAACCTTTCGATTCTATAGCGACAGAATGGCCTGGAAGTTGGAACCGATTTTGGATGTCGTCCATATATAATTGACTCCTAGTGCTCTTTATTCATGGCATCGGCAGGGACTTTGTTGGTTTCTTGCAATGCGATGACCCATGGTATCCAGACGGACAGAAGGGTTCAGCGAGTAAAGATAGACGGTAGGAGGGGCACGAACAAGGTAGCTTACCACCCGTGACCGATACTGTTGGTTGACCAATCACAGCAGGGCCACCCCGACGGCAGAAAAAAAAGCGACTATTGGAAGATGATTTGATTCCGGTCCTGTGTTTGGTCCGGTTTGTGTAGATTGGGACTTACCCAGGCTATGGTGTCCGAGATGCCTAAGACTTGATTGGGGATTCACGTTGGTTGATGATGGTTGCTGAGAATGTTTAACAACTGCTAGGGTAAACTGGGGTAAAATGCACCCCCGGGGCAAAACGACCTTTTGGCATTTTTGGCGGTGTTTCAGACATACTTTCAAGAATATTTACTGCTGGATTCGTAGTTCGAGATCCGAACTACATGTACTGTTGTGAATACTCTCGAAAAACTGCCGAAAATGTCCTCAAAAACGTCAAAGGGTCGTTTTGCCCCGGGGGTGCATATTAACCCAGTTTCCCCTATTTTGCTCAGGCTTCTTTTGTGTTTGTGCTGGCCTTGTCTTCACAGAAGAGACATTTAAAAGCGATCGTTTTACGGGCGTGCTTGGCTATTTCTTTGCCTTTTCGGAGAAGCTCTCAGCCCTTTGATTGTCCGTCGGGAAATGGGCCTTAGTGACTGCGATCCATCTGGTTGAATCTGGTTGAATGGTTGGTGTAGGAGTCATTTCTGTGTCGATACTTTCGTGCCTGCCCAATTTGCACTAGATGGTGTCTTGCGGAGAACCGTCAGGTGTCGTGTAACAGGCAGTGTACGATTTTTGACTGGATTTTGACTGGTAAATTGGTTGGTTTGATTATCGCTCGAACAGAATTCGGGATTGAAAGAGATTCGCATGGGATGCGGTCAAAAAGTTAAGCAATTAGTTCGTGATCGAACATGTTACGCATCGCACGCAGATTTGAGTGTTTAGCTTAATTTTGTGCGGTCGGAAAGGGTATTGGACGCTCAACTTTCGCGGGATCCGAGAACTTAGTTCTGTGATGATCACGCGATTGGTCGTATTTTGATTAGCTAGAAAAAACGGTCGCGCGATTCGAGACATTTTGTTTTGCTGTTCGGAGAGTAAATCAAATAAGGCGCGTTTTTATTTGTATTTCACATTATTTCCTCCCAAGACTATCGTGGAGATGCAGAGGTGCTCTCGGTCTCTAGTAGCAACGAGAGTTAAACTAACAATCCTTCATTTCCTATATGACTGTAAGGGCATGACCGGCGCCGTTATTGACATAAAATACATGGACTTCTGAAACGTGTACATGGAGAATGGATAGCAAATCCCATGCTCCATCCACATGGTTCTCTGTGCAATTTCACAAGTTTCAATCAATCGCGGAGTAACATCTACGGGGCCCTCCTTAGCCGTGAGGTAAAACGCGCGGCTACAAAGCAAGACCATGCTGAGGGTGGCTGGGTTCGTTCGTGTTAGTAGAATGTTTTCATTGTTAAGTGAAGACGATTTCATATGACAAAGTTCTTTGTTGATCGGTACGGCATTTGATTATTCCAGACTTTGTTTCAAATAATTTTGTTATAAAATTCCTAAAACACAACGCCGCTCCACCCTTGCAAAGTGGATGAACTTTTATATCGAGGACGTTAAGGGGGACAAGCAAAAGAGAGTGTATTCATTTTTATCAACTAAACAATTGAAGCTGAAGTAGCTGCCCTGCATAGCAACATCTCGTTCGGATCGTTCTGCATCCCGATGTCGATGATACCCATGAAATACCTATTCGCCGGTCATGAGACACCAAAGATTACGCCCGTAGCCGAAGAGCAGTGAACACGGCGACGATGATGATAATGATGTCGGAGGCAAGCACCTATGAAGCAACGTTTCGTGAAGTGGAAACCACTTTTCTCTTCCTGGTTATCTAATAGAATGTTTGGAATTTTATATGAAAAAGGTTGGAGCAGTACCCTCCATCCAAGTGACTGTTACCCGGATAAAAAATATCATTAAAATATCATAAATTTTATTGTTACAACACCATTTAAAACATAGTATTTACCATTGAATATAATGGAATTTTGACAATAAAATCACATGAGAAATGATGGTTTTCCACGATAAAATGAATGGTAAATGGGACTTTTACAATAAAAAAAGGGGGGTTGTTATGTATCTTTACAATAAAAAAATCGATAATTTTCCATACAAAATTTTGAGCAAAACAATTGATTTTACGGTTCTTCAATGGGATGATTTCGAGCGAGAAAATAATAGAAAACATTGTGTTTTAAATGTTTTCAATTACTGTTTCTATTGTTTTACAATAGAAATACAACAGGATTTAGAATACATTATACTCCAACATTACAATAAAAATACAATACAATTATTTGTTTTACAAATTATTTTATTTTCAATTTAATTTTAAATCAGTTTAAACTTCATTTTCACTCATTTTACCTCGCTTTGCTGTCGGGACTTCCGAACCGAACTTTCTTCCAAAGTTTTATCTGTCAAACTAATTGATGCGTTGTTTAGCGCATCTTTAGGCGAATCCAGCGCACTACTTTCGAAGTTGGGTAAGTTGCCTGTATCTGGAGGCAAATCGGTATAAAATACGTACTAACTTTGTTCCGGATACAATACATGTAGTTATAAACCTGTGTAGCTTGCTGCTGCGCCAGGAAATCACCCATTGCGCATTATTGCACTCGGCGAAGGAATCGCCTTGCTCGGATCACTGTTGGACTCTGACTGAGGGAGAACGATGCTTGGCTGCTTGCTCGTCACCAACACCAAGACGACATAATCAGCATATAATATAGAGTGGTATACAACAGGGCTGTCTCGCCCCACACATCCCCCTTTCTCTCCGGCTTTTTTTATTAGTCTCTTGCAATTATAACTTGTCCTTGGTTTTCTCTTTTATTGTAAATGTATTATTGAGCTTATATTTAATTAAACACTCGGTAAAAATACCACAACAAAGATTTATTTGCCGAAGGCACCATTCAAAGGCCAGGGAAATCGAAAACCATTTTCTACGGAATATTGTGTTATATTCAGGCAACGAACAGATATTTCCGGTTTGAATAGATGAAGTTTCCTCCAACGGTTGTTCATTCACCTCATTCATATGCTCCAAGATTCAATCTGTACGTTGGTCTTCCTGGTCTTCAACCCATAGAGGGCCATCGCACTTTGTAGGTGGTTGTAAGTACGATTTTCTACTACAATTTTGGCGCGTCAATCTCCAGCTGCTGAACGAAGCATATCAACTCAACACCACGAACTCCTACCAAATGTTCCACTCTCTCATCTGTCACTTTCCCATCTAGGGCTAATGCAAATGGCTAATATATATGCCCTTTTTCGGTTTATGTCATTTACCATACCCGTATCAATCCCTACAGATGCGTCTCCAAATTTCGTCGCTGGTTCATACATTTCATTCGTTCAGTTTACATCTAAACAGACAACACTGAATCAACAATTTGACGCTACAATACACGGTTTGAGGCCTGCACCTGGTCTGCCCACCTCGCCCGCTGTGCTCTACGCTGTCTCATTCCTGCCGGATCGGAAGCGAACACCATCTTTGCAGGGTTGCTGTCCGGCATTCTTGCAACATGTCCTGCCATCGTACCCTTGCGACTTTTGCTACCTTTAATTCTTCGTTAATTCTTCACCGCCACACAACGTCTTTTTGCACACCGTCAAAGATGGTCCTAAGCACCCATCTCTCGAATAATCCGAGTGCTTGCAAGTCCTCCTCGAGCAATGTCCATGTTTCATGTCCGTAGAGGACTACCGGTCTTATCAGCGTCTTGTACATGTCACATGGTGGTGCGGCGGTGAATATTTTTTGACCGCAGTTTTTTCTGGAGCCCGTATTAGGCCCGACTTCCACAGATGATACGCCTTCGTATTTCACGACTAACATTGTTATTAGCCGTTAGCAAGGATCCAAGGTAGACGAATACCTCGACCACCTCGAAGGTATCCCCGTCTATCGTAACACTGCTTCCCAGGCGGGCCCTGTCGCACTCGGTTCCGTCCACAAGCATGTACTTTGTCTACGATGCATTCACCACCAGTCCAACTTTTGTTGCTTCACGTTTCAGGTAGGTGTACAGTTCTGCCACCTTTGCAAATGTTCGGCCGACAATGTCCATGTCACCCGCGAACAAATAAATTGACTGGATCTGTCGTCGCTGGTATTGATTCCGTAGATCTGCAGTCAAACAAAGTACGTGAACACAATAACCGCCCTAGTTTCAGCTCCGAACTTCTTCTGAAACGAAGTTTCTCTCGGAGTTTGATCTGTCAAACTGCAATTTAATGAGAATCTAACGCACTTCGTCCGAAGTTGGGTTTCTAGCCTATATCTTGCATGCTATGATGGCATAAACACCAGCTATCTCGCATCGACAAAACACGCTAGCAGTGCACCACTATCTTGTGCATCTTCGCATTCGTTCAAAAGCCTTCATTCCTTACACAAGCAAAATTATCGGCCACATATAGCAGATAAGCAAATTCTGCATTTATTATCCGCTCTTTTTTTCGTTATTCAATCACACGCACATTCTCTAAAAGTAGTGATCGACAACACTATATGTGCCATATTCCGAGTACTGATCAAATTTGACACGATATTTTAGGGAGCATCAGAGCTAGCGAAATATCAATTTTTGTTTTTATATGAAACTGTATCTGAATGATAAATACATCTCAAGACAAGACTGATCACCATCGATGCAAACTCATGGTGCAGCTACATTGTCTTCTTTTATGTCTTTACCTGTCTTGTACATCGTTTTCCAGGTGGTCATGACTGTAGCAAGTTTCCTCTATCTTGTCGTTCCGTGTCAAAGCACCAATTCCGACATTGCTAAACGGTCCTTATACAAATCATACTAATAGAGTTATTCCATACCAAAGCGTAACTCTCTGAATGTTCCCGAAAGGATCGAAAGCGTTCGTGTAATTTGAAATACTCGTTTTTCCCCTTTCCAACGTCGCCTTAACTAATCTTGTTAGTTTATCCGAAAGTTCACATTCGTGCATTAAATGCCATAGCAAACGAACATAACAAAACGATACAGATTTATTTTTAGTATTCTATTCTGTAGTGTGCTCATAACATGTAAGGGAAGGTAATCATATGATAATTACTTCTGCCTCATACGCAGCTGGTCGTGGGATCAATCCCAAGTTCAATTCTCCTACTTTTTTCTCTCCATATATTTCTCATGTTTTAGCAATCGCTAAGATTAGAAATAGACTGAATACCGGTTCCATCTTCTATTCTTTATCTACAACTTGACTAATTCTAGCCGTAACTGTTAGAAATCGAAAAGAGCGAAAGAAAGCTCGTTTTGGCATCCATTGCAACCTGTTAATCAAGATGAGCCTCTTCCATAGAACCTATCCCCTAGATTCCAATAATATTCTCGTGGCGAGTGCAGAAGTGTTCTTGGTTTACAATGTGGCGAGTGACTGCATCTTTTATCAATTCCTTTACATCTACGGTAGCCCGAAAGGACGTGGCCAGCGCCGTTTGTTAACCCCATAAAGCTTTTGAACTGAGCACATTGAGGTGCTCAGTGCAAATCCCATGCCCTAGCCATTGGCTCTCTATGCGATTGCGATTGTTCTGGTAAAACACGGAGTAGCGACTACGACATGTAAGGTTATCATAATCAGGCTCTACTTTGTTAATGCAGTGTTCTTCTCATAAGACAAGAACCTCGACTAATTCTATTCGCTTTTGGAGCGAAACATCGTGATTTCGCATGAACTAAAACTCAAGCATAATCCATTTCTTTAGATTTGCGAGCAAGTTTTCCAAAACATTAGGACTCCAATATTAAGATCTGTGCAGGGATCTGAGTATTATTTAACCACCATGGTTGGAGATACATTCAATATTATTCCTGACATATGATATTAGCTGCACCAAGTTGGGGTCTCCAGTTAGCCTTGTGAGCAAAAACGTAGGATTGCCGCTCCGGAGATGGCGAGTTCGATTCTCAATCCCAGTCTAGGATGTTTTCGGGTGGGAAACATTCTCAATTTCCTGGACATAGTGTATCCATTGTACTTGCCACACAAGATACATACTCATGTAATGGTGAGCATAGAAAAACTTTCAATTACTAACTGAAGAAATGCTTATAGAATACGAAGTTGAAATGCAGAGCCATAGATGGGATATCACAACTGCTAAACTTTACTTTATTTTGCAATTTGAAATCAAGGCTCTTCAAAAGCGTCATTGCGGCATCTACAACTTCAATATTACTTTCTTACAACATGCCTTTGCAGTTTTTTTTAATTCTCATTTTTTTATTCAGTGGTTCAGTAGAATCATGCTACAATAAGCTGAATTTGACAGATTATTATGCATTATGTTGTAGTGTGTGTTTTGTTTTATCACCAACATCGATTTGGCACTTATGGTACTGGTACTTTGGCTGCTAGGCTGAGGTAAACTAGATATTTGATACGTGAACAAGTGAGTCATTGGTAATCTTGAACTAAGCTTAGATTACGCAAGTCGCTTGACTTGAACGTCTAAACTCCTCCGTTCAACTCACTTGCACAAAAAGAAAGTTGAACATGTTCAACCTTTGGCAAGTCAAATGAATTTTACTGAAATGATCAAATTACTTGCCTTGTCAAAACCTCGGTTAAAACATAGCATGATACTTTAGGATCAACGCCCCATTGTTGTTTCCTCAGAAACTTGCTTTGTGTTTTCTAGTGCTTTTAACACACCATTGTGTTTTTCGTCATCAAACTATTTCAACTATGAGCGGACCTTTCAAATCGCCCACGACATGCTTTGAACTGTGTTCCAACTCGCAAACTCGCAAACCTTCAGCTATTCAATTTATCTGGCTGTCATCATAACTCGCATATCATTCCAACTTTAATTGGCGGTCTTCCCAACACGCCATTACGGTTCTCAAAACACGTAAAAAATCTCAATTTTTCTTGGCGGTTCACCTAACACGACATTTCAGTTCTTTCACACGCAAATCATTCAAGCTTCATTTAGCGAGCTTACCAATACGCCATTATGGTCCCTAAAACACGCTAATCATCAACCGTCTAAGACGAGTTAAGTAACTCCATTTCATTCCACTAATTATTTCGATATCTTTGCAGATACGTATTTCGACCACAACTGTGTGGTCGTCTTCAGTGTCTCGTACTTGACTCGACGACGCTAATCATTTTTACTTTGCTTGGCGGTCTTCAAAACACGCAAGTCAGCAGTTCTTAAAATACGCAAATTATTTCATCTCTACTTGGTGGTCTTCCCAACACGTCATAGCGGCCCTCAAAACCCGCAAAAAATCATCTTTACTAGGCGGTGCTCCAAACACGTTATTGCGGTTCTCAAAACTCGCCAGTCATTTCAACTTTTCTTGGCGGTCCTCCAAACGCGCCATTGCGATCCTCAAAACTCGCAAAACAATTCATCTTGTCTTGGAGGTCCTCCAAATTCACCATTGCGGTCCTCAAAACACGCGAAACAATTTATCTTTTCTTGGCGGTCCTCCAAACTCGCCATTGCGGTCCTCACCCCTCGCCAATCCTTTCATCTTTTCTTGGAGGTCCTACAAACACGCCATTGCGGTCCTCAAAACTCGCAAAACAATTAATCTCTTCTTGGCGGTCCTCCAAACTCGCCATTGCGGTCCTCAAAACTCGCCAATCATATCATATTTTCTTGGCGGTCCTCCAAACACCCCATTGCGGTCCTCAAAACTCGCAAAACAATTCATCTTTTCTTGGCGGTCCTCCAAACTCGCCATTGCGGTCCTCAAAACTCGCCAATCATTTCATCTTTTCTTGGCGGTCCTCCAAACACGCCATTGCGGTCCTCAAAACTCGCAAAACAATTAATCTTTTCTTGGCGGTCCTCAAAACTCGCCAATCATTTCATCTTTTCTTGGCGGTCCTCCAAACACGCCATTGCGGTCGTCAAAACTCGCAAAACAATTCATCTTTTTTTGGCGGTCCTCCAAACTCACCATTTCGATCCTCAAAACTCACCATTTCATCTTTTTTTTGGCCAAACACGCCATTGCGGTACTCAAGACACGCAACAATTTCGAATCTTCTCCGTTTTACTTACTTACGCAACCGCGTCTCTCCCAATTTGGAGCACCGGTCCCCACGTAAACACTGCAAAAAGCAAACATCCTTCTTGGTTCAGGAATTTACCTTTTCTTCTGAGATTGCGCAGTGGGTGATTTCCATGACGCAGTATTTTTATCAGGCACATTAGTTTTAGCATTATTCCACTTGATACTAACAAAAAATGAGCAGTAAAACCTGCCACTGTCGCCAAATGTGTAGCTTGCTGCTGCGCCAGGAAATCACCCATTGCGCATTATTGCACTCGGCGAAGGAATCGCCTTGCTCGGATCACTGTTGGACTCTGACTGAGGGAGAACGATGCTTGGCTGCTTGCTCGTCACCAACACCAAGACGACATAAGCAGCATATAATATAGAGTGGTATACAACAGGGCTGTCTCGCCCCACACAAAACCTGTGCAAAATGTAAATCATAAAAGAATGTTAGTTTTAGAACGTACTTCGAGAAGAAAATAAAAAAATACCTGCATCAGTTCTTATTATATCTCGTGGGTGAGATTGGCCAAGCATCAGTATTTCATCATAAGCTTCATTTCTGTAAAGGAACAAGGATACATGTTACCAGGTATGTCATCAGGTATTATGACGATTTTTTTTTGTTCGGGATAAACCACTGCGTCCATTATGTACATTGAACTTTTGTAGTATAAGATTACGATTACCGGTGGTGAGTATAAGCCGTTTGCCAGCCCAGTATCATTACTTGACACTTTACCGGTCGCTACTAAACGCGCATAGGTGACCAAATTTTGCAGCGCGATAACACCGCTGCTATTTGATGAACTATCAAATGTCAAACGTCACCGGTACGGAATACAGCCACCAAAATGATAATAGAAAATAGTAACCGATGCGAAAAAGTTTGACTAATGACAGCACGGCGAGTGTGATCAAAATACTTGCGCTCAGGCCCAGTAATGATGCTCTAACGCGCTCCAACACTTTAGATACTTACCACGGTACAGAAGCCATAGTGATCTACCGTTGCCCAGCACCCAGAAACTGTAATGAAAAAGCCACTTTCTGCACCATAAAGTTTCATTATTTTCATCTCTCCACTAATTATAAACAAAACTGTACACGCTCAAATGAATCCAGCCATTCTTCGAGTAAAATGATAAGCAAAAATTTTTGTTCCCTTCAATTTTTTTGAATTCCAATTTTTATTGCATAACATTTCTATACATTTTTATTCATTTAATGAGCAAAGCTACTGTAATTTTATTGTTTTCAATTGTTATTTCAGCAATATAATAAATCCATGAAATATTCCAAAATTATATTAATTCAATTACATTAGACGAATTTCCAGATCATCCAAACCGAAAACTTTCATAATTTGTTTAGTTTTTGGATGTGCAATACCAAACATAAGCGAACAATAAAAATATAATAGAATGTGTTGGTAACATTTAAATATATTGTTATGTTAATGTAAGTTCAATAAAGATCTTTTACAACCGAGAACATTTTACAATAAGCGTACAAAAGTTTGTATTGTTTACCACACAATCTATTGTATTTCAATGGGTTATGTCATTCAAGTTACTGTAAATTTTTATCCGGGTAATGTGTCACAATTGCGAACTGGATTATTGGAAATTGAATTTATGTAAAAGTAAAAGACTCTACAACACTAAAGAAAATCATTAGGTTAATTAATGTTTTCAAAATATTCAACAATAAAAATAGTAATGCTACAATCTGCTTCTACATTTGTCCTGGGACAACATGAAAAGTTTATCGGATTTAGCGACCATTCACAGCTCACGTAACGCAGAGGAATGTGAGGGTCAAACCAAGCGTTACGATTTACAGAAATTAGTTAAATCATCCATACAAAAAGTGTTGCAAGGCGGAGGGAGGGGTTTGAATTATTATTCTTGTCGATTTATCCTCAAATATCTGAGAAAATCAGAAATACCTATTTTATTTTACTAGTGTTTACAACGCAATTCTGCCACCACCCACCGACTAACAACCGTTTCCATAGTTTAACAGAAGAAAAACATCGAGGTAGTGAGAAATGAGAGTGACTGATCAGTTCAACATTTGGCTATGATACTTCTTCGTTCGGGCAGATCAGCCAGATATAGCCTTTTAAAATTAAGAAGAAGCTCATTTAATTATATTGAATGTGATTTAATCTTCTATCAATTTATTATATTTAGTCTTTTGTACAAATTGAAATTATGCACTATGCAACTATTTATTGAATAATACATTTTTGAATAATTTGTCAGGCTTTGCATGTAGCTTATTATTAACTGTGAAACTTTTGTCAGTCACGACAAACTATGACACAATACCACAAGACAGGAATGACTACAGCCTTCAAATAAATAACGTCCCAAAAAGAAACTGAATCCAACGCAGTCGGAGTGAATTATTTTTAATTGGAAAATTTATTTCGGGAGAATTTCCCTGTCAATTTTATGCAAATTGAGCACGTAGACGATTTCCATATAATCGTTACAACCATCCCGAGGACCGACAGGACGAGAAGCAATACCTAGTGTGCGGTGAGATGATAGCAGCATTTTAACCCCATCCCCCGCCAGGAGCAGTTGAAATGTTTTTAAAGGGGTGGAAAGAACGTGAATGCGGTTGGATGATATGCGCCTTCAATTACGATCGCTGCTGGCAGTGTTCCTGTCGTCATCAGCATCATGCTGCTCCTGCATCCGTTCGAATATACGTTGCCATCGCACTACACAGGCCAGGCTGGATGGTTGGCTGGTCGGCGAAGGATGCAACCGCACTTTTTCCGCTGGAATATTGAGATTGCGGGGACGAGATTAAAATGTTTCTCCCGTTTTTTATGTGATTTGTAAGCATTTCCATTACTTGGAGAAAATTCTCGCTTCGTTGAGTTCCGGTAATTCTGCTGAGCTCACGGGCATAACAACCGAGGGTTACAAGTGAGTATTCTAACAACGGGAAAGAGTGTCTTGACCGATATTCCGAGATAATAACGTTGGAAAAATCTACCGTATACAGTTCACCCTTCAAATGCAGATTATCAACTTATATCACAGGAAGATGGTGCACCATAGTATGGTTGCTACTCGTTTGTGGCTGCTGAATGTCATTCATTTATTTAGTTAACATCTAAACAGATAACACTGAATCAACAATTTGACGCCACAATACACGGTTCGAGGCCGCATCTCTCCATCCTCGGATACGCCCCACGCTCGCCAAGTCGTTCTGCACCTGGTCTGCCCATCTCGCTCGCTGCGCTCCACGCCGTCTCGTACCTGCCGGATCGGAAGCGAACACCATCTTTGCAGGGTTGCTGTCCGGCATTCTTGCAACATGTCCTGCCCATCGTACCCTTCCGGCTTTAGCTACCTTCTGGATACTGGGTTCGCCGTAGAGTTGGGCGAGCTCATGGTTCATTCTTCGCCGCCACACACCGTCTTCTTGCACACCGCCAAAGATGGTCCTAAGCTCGAATACTCCGAGTGCTTGCAAGTCCTCCTCGAGCATTGTCCATGTTTCATGTCCGTAGAGGACTACCGGTCTTATTAACGTCTTGTACATGACACATTTGGTGCGGTGGCGAATCTTTTCGACCGCAGTTTCTTCTGGAGCCCGTAGTAGGCCCGACTTCCACAGATGATGCGCCTTCGTATTTCACGACTAACGTTGTTGTCAGCCGTTAGCAAGGATCCGAGGTAAACGAATTCCTCGACCACCTCGAAGGTATCCCCGTCTATCGTAACACTGCTTCCCAGGCGGGCCTTGTCGCGCTCGGTTCCGCCCACAAGCATGTACTTTGTCTTTGACGCATTCACCACCAGTCCAACTTTTGTTGCTTCACGTTTCAGGCGGGTGTACAGTTCTGCCACCTTTGCAAATGTTCGGCCGACAATGTCCATGTCATCCGCGAAGCAAATAAATTGACTGGATCTGTTGAAAATCGTACCCCGGCTGTTACACCCGGCTCTCCGCATGACACCTTCTAGCGCAATGTTGAACAACAGGCACGAAAGTCCATCACCTTGTCTTAGTCCCCGGCGCGATTCGAACGAACTGGAGTGTTCGCCCGAAATCTTCACACAGTTTTGCACACCATCCACCGTTGCTTTGATCAGTCTGGTAAGCTTCGCAGGAAGCTGTTCTCGTCCATAATTTTCCATAGCTCTACGCGGTCTATACTGTCGTATGCCGCCTTGAAATCAACGAACAGATGGTGCGTTGGGACCTGGTATTCACGGCATTTTTGAAGGATTTGCCGTACAGTAAAGATCTGGTCCGTTGTCGAGCGGCCGTCAACGAAGCCGGCTTGATAACTTCCCACGAACTCGTTCACTAATGGTGACAGACGACGGAAGATGATCTGGGATATCACTTTGTAGGCGGCATTAAGGATGGTGATCGCTCGAAAGTTCTCACACTCCAGTTTGTCGCCTTTCTTGTAGATGGGGCATGGGCCTTCCTTCCACTCCTCCGGTAGCTGTTCGGTTTCCCAGATTCTGACTATCAGTTTGTGCAGGCAAGTGGCCAGCTTTTCCGGGCCCATCTTGATGAGCTCAGCTCCGATACCATCCTTACCAGCTGCTTTATTGGTCTTTAGCTGTTGAATGGCATCCTTAACTTCCTTCAAGGTGGGGGCTGGTTGGCTTCCATCGTCCGCTGAACTGACGTAGTCATCTCCTCCGCTGCCTTGACTTTCACTGCCTGTACTCTCAGCGCCATTCAGATGTTCCTCGTAGTGCTGCTTCCACCTTTCGAACACCACACGTTCGTCCGTCAAGATGCTCCCATCCTTATCCCGGCACATTTCGGCTCGCGGCACGAAGCCTTTGCGGGATGCGTTGAGCTTCTGATAGAACTTGCGTGTATCTTGAGAACGGCACAGCTGTTCCATCTCCTCGCACTCCGCTTCTTCCAGGCGGCGTTTCTTCTCCTGAAAAAGGCGGGTCTGCTGAATGTATGTATACTATTTAATCATCATCCTTCGAATGATTTCGATACAAACTTTTGCTTTTTGTATGTCTCAGTTATGGACCATCGCAGAAAGAGAAATCAAAATCTCAAATCGATACACCCAACCGGCGGATGTTAGATTTTCCATAATTCTGTATAAGAATCTACCAACACCTGTATAAGAACTGGCCATATGCGAAAATGCTAGATTCTTATACAAATATTGTATAAGAATCTAACAATGTTGTAAGCTTTTCTTACATTTTTTGTATAAGAATCTAACAATTTCGCATATGCCCAGTTCTTATACAGGTTTTGGTAGCTTCTTATACAGAATTGTTAGAAAATCTAGCAACCGCCGGTTGGGTGTATCAATCGAATCATTTCTATAATGCATCAATTATTTGACGGACCAGTGGCGTAGCCACGGGGGTGGTTTTGGGTACAAAACCCCCCCCAGAGACAAATTTTTTGGAAGAATTTTTTTTTTTCGAATAAAAAAATGTTCAGAAAACCCCCCCCAGGCCAATTTTCTGGCTACGCCACTGTTACGGACTATTTTGATACATTCAGATATATGAATAAGAATCCACAACAATGTAATGTCAACCATATAGAAATTGCACAAAATTAGGAAATAATTTAATTTTAATTTAATAAAATTTGTGCGTAAATTTTTTGTTTTATTTTTAAGAATCAAAATGTTTACTGAAGTGCATGGTATGCATCGTATACATCGGCCAAAAGTTTGGGTTCACCCACTATATGGTGAACCGGAAGTCCAGGGCCACTCTCCTGATGTGAATTTTAATTCAATTTTAGCCGAATTTTGTCTAAAGTACAGTTTTTAACGTACTGTCGGTGTTTTGCTTCTGCTTGAGTCAGATGGTGGAGCAACAACAACTTGAGCGCACCCGTATGGAGATAGAGCTGTAGCGCCTCGATTTTGATGAGCAGCAGAAGCTTATCGACAAAGTGCTCGAAGGAGCCGTAGTGGCCCATAATCGCAGTATTGGTTTACCCATCGCTGCTTCAACTCCACCCTCTGCTAATAAGCCGCTCACATCGTCATCTCCTCCTGGTGCTCCTCTAGTGCAGATTTTCCGTCGGTCGATGCCGCCAGTTGATACGTAGAGGACTTCTGCGCAGGTTATGGTTTCGATTCCTCTTTCGGTGCTCGAACCGAGTACCGTGGAAGCGCTAAAGCGTAAGAAAGATCCTCAAGTGGCAATAAAGGAGCTCAAAAAAGGATTGAGTTGTGCGAGCAGCGCGCCAATCCAACGCCTAAACAACTCACCACTACATGCCCAACTGGAAATGTATCGGAAGCTGCTCGAAAATATGCACACCAGCAAGCAATCAATTGGGCCAAGTCTACAAGCAGTACAAGTTCAGCTAAAACCGGCAGCAGAAACATCTTATAATGTACATGCGGCACCCAACCGGAGCCATTCCGAAAACAAATCGGACATAGCCGGAGCAGTTGGAGGAGTCTTCCTGCCGGATGATATCTGACCACTCAATGTCCCGGTAAGCCAAACAGGCTCCTCCTGGTAAGTCAACCAAACATTCCAATACTCCGGATGGGATTGGAACCCCCAGGTAAGTGTCAAGCCACGAGCAAATTCATTTATGGGATATTGGTTGGTTTTTTCAATGAATTTGCTCGTGGCTTGACGCTTAGCTGGGTGTTCCAATCCCTGAATGCCCCATGACCAAAATTTCAACTTCTCGTGAACTACGCGCGCCCAGAGGAAATATACAGGGGATGGACAAAATAATTAAGATAGGCAAATTTTGGGTAAAATTAGATGTGTTGTAACTATCTTAGTCATCATCCGATTTTGACAATTCAGGCATGTCCGAACTAGAAAATTAATGCGTTTTGATGGTATGTCCATGGAACCGACTATGGCCACCGGATTCCGGAGATATTCCGGGGTTTTCGGAGGTAGGTTTAAAACCGTACATTTGAGGTGGATATTAGGAGAAGTTGTGGGTAAAAATTGAATAATATTAGTAACCACAAATGAAGTAGGGCTCTTGCTGATTAGAACCGTATATTGAGAGTTGGAATCGGACCAGAATCAAGTGAGATATTGTCATTTCTTTAAAATCGGTTCCGATCGATACTTATCAAAGGGGTCAGGCCACAACTTCATTTGAATCTCACTTTTTGATAGATCGTCCGCTATGATTTTATTCTAGAAGGCCTCTAATGTGTCCAGAATGAAAAACCAATTGAATAAACGGATCCTGGAGTCGCTGGGATGTCCCCGGGGAACCTGTAAATGGGGACATTTAAGTTTTACCACCAAAATCAGTCATTCGACGGCTCTTTTTTCATGGTTTTCGATCAGGAAGCGAAGTATGAATATTAAATGGTCCATTCACGGCTCTGACCGCTTCCAGGATCTACGGATTGGCCCCGGGGAACCTGTTGAAGGGGACATTTTAGTTTTACCACCAAAACCAGTCGTTCGACGGTTTTTTTTTCATGGTTTTCGAACAGGAAGCGAAGTATGAATATAAAATGGTCCATTGTCAGCTCTGACCGCTTCCAGGACATATAAGGGAACATATAAGTTTTAGCTCTAAAATCAGTTATTCGACGGCTCTTTTTATAGGTTTTCGATCAGGAAGCAAAGTATAAATATAAAAGGACTATTGACAGCTTTGACCGCTTCCAGTACCTACTGGTTGCCCCCGAGGAACCTGGGGACATTTTAGTTTTTACACCGAAATCAATCATTCGACAGCTATTCTTTAATATATGTAAGCAAAGTATTAATATTCCACAGGTTTCCTGGGCCAATCTGTAGGTCCAGAAAGCGGTCAGAGCCCTCAATGGTCCCTTTTATATTAATTTCTCGATTCCTAATCGAAACCACTAGAAAAGAGACGTCGAATGACTGGTTATGATGCTTAAAATAAAATGTCCCCTTACACAGATTCTCCAGGAGCAATCCGTGGGTCTTGGAAACGGTCAGAGCCGTCAATGGACCATTTTATATTCATACTTCGCTTCCTGATCAAAAATCGAATGACTGGTTTTAGTGCTAAAACTGAAATGTCCTCATTCACAGAATCCTCGAAGGCAATCAGTAGGTCCTGGAAGCGGTCAGAGCCGTCAATGGACCATTTTATATTCATACTTTGCTTTCTGCTCGAAAACCATGAAAAAAGAGCCGTCGAATGACTGGTTTTGGTGCAAAAAATTAAATGTCCTCTTCCACAGGTTCCTCGGAGGCAACCAGTAGGTCCTGGAAGCAATCAGAGCCGTCAATGGACCACTTTATATTCATACTTCGCTTCCTAATCGCAAAGCATGAAAAAATAGCCGTCGAATGACTGGTTTTGGTGGTAAAACTAACATGTCCCCTTCCACAGGTTCCCCGGGACCAATCCGTAGATCCTGCTGGAAGTGGTCAGAGCCATCAATGGACCATTTTATATTCATACTTCGCTTCCTGATCGAAAACCATAAAAAAAGAGCCGTCGAATGACTGGTTTTGGTGGTAAAACTAAAATGTCCCCTTCCACAGGTTTCCCGGGGCCAATCCGTAGGTCCTGGAAGCGGTCAGAACCGTAAATTGATCATTTTATATTCATACTTCGCTTCCTGATCGAAAACCATGAAAAAAGAGCCGTCGAATGACTGATTTTGGTGGTAAAACTTAAATGTCCCCATTCACAGGTTCCCCGGGGACATCCCAGCGACTCCAGGATTCGTTTATTCAATTGGTTTTTCATTCTGGACACATTAGAGGCCTTCTAGAATAAAATCATAGTGGCCGATCTATCAAAAAGTGAGATTCAAATGAAGTTGTGGCCTGACCCCTTTGATAAGTATCGATCGGAACCGATTTTAAAGAAATGGCCATATCTCACTTGATTCTGGTCCGATTCCAAATCTCAATATACGGTTCTAATCAGCAAGAGCCCTACTTCATATGTGGTTACTAATATTATTCAATTATCAACTACAACTTCTTCTAATATCCACCTCAAATTTACCGTTTTCAACCTACCTCCGAAAAACCCGGAATATCTCCGGAATCCGGTGGCCATAGTCGATTCCATGTACATACCGTCAAACTGCATTAATTTTCTAGTTCAGGCATGCCTGAATTGTCAAAATCGGATGATAACTAAGATAGTTACAACACATCTAATTTTACCTAAAATTTGCCTATCCTAATTATTTTGTCTATCCCCTGTATATTCCTCCATTATTCAACCTGTTTGCATCCGAGAACCCACCCAAGTGCTGTAGTTGTGAACTAAAAGCTAGTTAGTCGGCAAAAATTGGAGGCGTTACCACACATAGGCAATAGAGGGGGCGCACACTAAAAAATAACTCCAATACAGGAAAAATTGAAAATGGTTTTCGGACTCCGCAGAAAGTGAGAACGTCATAAAGCGCCTTCCATGACCAAAATGAAATCTACAACCACAAATCATAAATAAAGACCCAGGTACTGGAAGATTGAGCAATACATCAGAGGATGGGTGCGGGATGTTTTGTAGTTGCCATACTCCTAGGTGCAGAGGCCCATGGAGTATCAATTGGCACATCAGGATCAATACCAGTGAAGTCCTGATTATGGCATTCTGGCCGCGTGTTAACGACAAGATATCGCAGTAATAGTAACTGGATTTTGTAATATTGTGAAAGCGAAGTCGGACATTCTACTCTTCTAGTAGAGCCGGGTGACCCTGACTTGAATCGGCGAGTGAGCTAATGGCTAGCCTGTCTTCCGCCCGTCCGTGGCGAGCCTTGTAGCACGCTGTCTATTCCTGGCACCAAACTTTTCCTGTTAGGTGGGAGTAGGCTCAGATGCCGTTTCCTGACTTGCGCTGATCTGGCTCTGAACATGTAGGTGTAAACCAATGCATGAACACCTTGCATACCGAAAGGCATGCAAAGATAATTATGGGATCTTTGAGGGCGACTACTCCAGTAGGATTCGACGACAGCCACATGGGGGGCCTAACAATAATGAGTGAATCAAAAATTAAGTCTACCTAACGATAATGAATGATTTAAAAATTAATAATTAATTAAAAGCCCCAGAGTTTCCCCAGCAGTGATGGGGTATAGCCCTATAAACACGCTCGGCAAGTGACTACTGGATGTGGGTGGAGGCCGAGCATCTCGATAATATCATCGAGTTCGCGAGTGCAAGGCAGAACATCAGTAAGGAACTGAAACAGAACCTTCGGATGCTTCGCCCGAGTCGCAAGACAAGAACAGGACGCATTTATCAGGGTGGTGGGAAGAGAGAAGGCCGACAAAGGTGACCAAACTTATGCTTTCTGCTTCCAAGGAAGAGCGACTATGGCCCAAAAAGCGATTGATTTCGGGCCTCATTGGCCGGCCCGAAGCAGCTAAGGCAGCAGAGCAAAGCCAAACGACGTGTGACCATGAAGGGTAAACGTTGTCTGGACGGAACAGATTGGGATTTTTTTATTGGGATTTTAACCACTGCGACCATTAAGTTGATCTGTTGTGGTAAACAGATTGGGATACATAGGGCGTCGACCCAAGAAGGCGACTTCTCGGCCCAAAAAGGCGAAAGGGGCCTACAAGACGCAAGTCACCGGGCCAGAAGAGGGTACCAGCCGGCCGGGCAAAGCGGAAGTCGAGCGTATCTCGACCTGCAATGAAAGCAAAGGATAAAGCCGAGACCTTGTTGGTGAAAACAGATAAGGAAAAGTACACCGAAGTCCTTGAATCGATGCGGGCGGCAGAAAAGCTTTTGGTGCTAGGTCAGGACGTGCGAAGCGTCAGACGCACCAAGACCGGTGAAATGATCTTGATTCTGAAACGCGGAGTGCAAGCTAGTGGGACGGACTATAGGAAGTTGGCCCAAGAGATCTTGGGGGGCTGAAGTGACCCTCCAGTTCAAGCAACTGGACGAGGTTACGAACGCGGTCGATGTCGTCTCTGCCATAAGAGAGCAGTGCGGCACAGATGTTGAGAAGACCTCTGTACGCCTAAGAGGCGGCACCTTCGGCACGCAGGTAGCCGACCTTAGATCAGTCACGGAAGCCAAAAAATTCATAGAGAATGGAAGTTGAAGATCAGCTAGTCAGTATGCCCAGTAAGCAAATTCCTATTGCTATTCGTGCTTAGAGTCGGGGCACAAGTCCTACGACTGTATGAACCCAGACCGTAGTAACCTATGTCATCGTGCGTTGTGGACGTTTTGTGTGGACCTTCATGTCCTATCAGAGAGACAAACAAGAAGAAGCCGCGCTAGTACCACAATTGAATTTTAACCACTGTACATCTGTTTAGCAGCTGCTGTGGCAGTCTTCCTTCTGTTCGACCCGTACAACGTTCCTGTCGTCTATTAGGTGACGAACGGATCTAGGATGGCGGCTATTTGCACAACGGGACGGTATCTGGTCCAAGAGGTGGTATACTCTTCCGCTGAGGGTGTCGTGATTGCCAAGATCAACGGTGCTTACCCATACGCTTAAACCTGGTTTAAGCACTAAGCGGAGGTGAAGAAATCGACCCTAAGACTCATTGGCCAATTGGTAATAGTTTCTGGGTGATCTGCGAAAGTTACATCTGTTCAGGGCCAATCCCAAACCATTTGGAAATGGCCATATTTCTGCGTATACCTTACGGATTTTCGATCAGCCAGCATTGGTCAGCATACTAGTTCTAGTTTCTGAGGAAAGGATAAAACATGATGGAAGTGTACGTCACTTAAAATGACAAGCAGAAGAAAAAATGCATTAACATACCCTCGAAAAACCCGGAACATCTCCGGTGGCCAAGGACCAATATGAGGTTTTGGATGGGGACAAAATACTAGAAGAGTTTCCAATCCGCCAGTGTGTTGATCGCGTATGCTGCCACAAGAATTGAATCCCCGTAGACTTCTAAGGTCATAGGCGAAGCCGACGATCTTGACATCAGAAGGGAACTTTAGTTTCAGAAGTCCGTCGTACATAATATTCCATAATACCGGGTCCAATAATGAGCCTTGCGGTACTACTGCATTAATTGGAACACTTCTCTGACTGGCATCGGTCTCGTATAATAGTATACGGTTCTGGAAATAGCTTAGAATATATAGAATACCTCGCCTTTTACATTGGATCGCTATCTCAGCGGTCTGTCTTTACCACGCTGTCAACGTCAAACGTAGACTTATCCTTACGGAACCCGAACTGATTTCTTGCGAGGCCGCCCGTACCCTCTGAGTACTAGTTCAGGCATGCCTGAATTGTCAAAATCGGATGATAACTAAGATAGTTACAACACATCTAATTTTACCTAAAATTTGCCTATCCTAATTATTTTGTCCATCCCCTGTATATTCCTCCATTATTCAACCTGTTTGCATCCGAGAACCCACCCAAGTGCTGTAGTTGTGAACTAAAAGCTAGTTAGTCGGCAAAAATTGGAGGCGTTACCACACATAGGCAATAGAGGGGGCGCACACTAAAAAATAACTCCAATACAGGAAAAATTGAAAATGTTTTTCGGACTCCGCAGAAAGTGAGAACGTCATAAAGCGCCTTCCATGACCAAAATGAAATCTACAACCACAAATCATAAATAAAGACCCAGATACTGGAAGATTGAGCAATACATCAGAGGATGGGTGCAGGATGTTTTGTAGTTGCCATACTCCTAGGTGCAGGGGCCCATGGAGTTTCAATTGGCACATCAGGATCAATACCAGTGAAGTCCTGATTATGGCATTCTGGCCGCGTGTTAACGACAAAATATTGCAGTAATAGTAATTGGATTTTGTAATATTGTGAAAGCGGAGTCGGACATTCTACTCTTCTAGTAAAGCCGGGTGACCCTGACTTGAATCGGCGAGTGGGCTAATGGCTAGCCTGTCTTCCGCCCGTCCGTGGCGAGCCTTGTAGCACGCTGTCTAATCCTGGCACCAAACTTTTCCTGTTAGGTGGGAGTAGGCTCAGATGCCGTTTCCTGACTTGCGCTGATCTGGCTCTGAACATGTAGGTGTAAACCAATGCATGAACACCTTGCATACCGAAAGGCATGCAAAGATAATTATGGGATCTTTGAGGGCGACTACTCCAGTAGGATTCGACGACAGCCACATGGGGGGCCTAACGATAATGAGTGATTCAAAAATTAAGTCTACCTAACGATAATGAATGATTTAAAAATTAATAATTAATTAAAAGCCCCAGAGTTTCCCCAGCAGTGATGGGGTATAGCCCTATAAACACGCTCGGCAAGTGACTACTGGATGTGGGTGGAGGCCGAGCATCTCGATAATATCATCGAGTTCGCGAGTGCAAGGCAGAACATCAATAAGGAACTGAAACAGAACCTTCGGATGCTTCGCCCGAGTCGCAAGACAAGAACAGGACGCATTTATCAGGGTGGTGGGAAGAGAGAAGGCCGACAAAGGTGACCAAACTTATGCTTTCTGCTTCCAAGGAAGAGCGACTATGGCCCAAAAAGCGATTGATTTCGGGCCTCATTGGCCGGCCCGAAGCAGCTAAGGCAGCAGAGCAAAGCCAAACGACGTGCGACCATGAAGGGTAAACGTTGTCTGGACGGAACAGATTGGGATTTTTTTATTGGGATTTTAACCACTGCGACCATTAAGTTGATCTGTTGTGGTAAACAGATTGGGATACATAGGGCGTCGACCCAAGAAGGCGACTTCTCGGCCCAAAAAGGCGAAAGGGGCCTACAAGACGCAAGTCACCGGGCCAGAAGAGGGTACCAGCCGGCCGGGCAAAGCGGAAGTCGAGCGTATCTCGACCTGCAATGAAAGCAAAGGATAAAGCCGAGACCTTGTTGGTGAAAGCAGATAAGGAAAAGTACACCGAAGTCCTTGAATCGATGCGGGCGGCAGAAAAGCTTTTGGTGCAAGGTCAGGACGTGCGAAGCGTCAGACGCACCAAGACCGGTGAAATGATCTTGATTCTGAAACGCGGAGTGCAAGCTAGTGGGATGGACTATACGAAGTTGGCCCAAGAGATCTTGGGGGGCTGAAGTGACCCTCCAGTTCAAGCAACTGGACGAGGTTACGAACGCGGACGATGTCGTCTCTGCCATCAGAGAGCAGTGCGGCACAGATGTTGAGAAGACCTCTGTACGCCTAAGAGGCGGCACCTTCGGCACGCAGGTAGCCGACCTTAGATCAGTCACGGAAGCCAAAAATTCATAGAGAATGGAAGTTGAAGATCAGCTAGTCAGTATGCCCAGTAAGCAAATTCCTATTGCTATTCGTGCTTAGAGTCGGGGCACAAGTCCTACGACTGTATGAACCCAGACCGTAGTAACCTATGTCATCGTGCGTTGTGGACGTTTTGTGTGGACCTTCATGTCCTATCAGAGAGACAAACAAGAAGAAGCCGCGCTAGTACCACAATTGAATTTTAACAACTGTACATCTGTTTAGCAGCTGCTGTGGCAGTCTTCCTTCTGTTCGACCCGTACAACGTTCCTGTCGTCTATTAGGTGACGAACGGATCTAGGATGGCAACAATTTGCACAACGGGACGGTATCTGGTCCAAGAGGTAGTACACTCTTCCGCTGAGGGTGTCGTGATTGCCAAGATCAACGGTGCTTACCCATACGCTTAAACCTGGTTTAAGCACTAAACGGATGTGAAGAAATCGACCCTAAGACTCATTGGCCAATTGGTAATAGTTTCTGGGTGATCTGCGAAAGTTACATCTGTTCAGGGCCAATCCCAGACCATTTGGAAATGGCCATATTTCTGCGTATACCTTACGGATTTTCGATCAGCCAGCATTGGTCAGCATACTAGTTCTAGTTTCTGAGGAAAGGATAAAACATGATGGAAGTATACGTCACTTAAAATGACAAGCAGAAGAAAAAATGCATTAACATACCCTCGAAAAACCCGGAACATCTCCGGTGGCCAAGGACCAATCTGAGGTTTTGGATGGGGACAAAATACTAGAAGAGTTTCCAATCCGCCAGTGTGTTGATCGCGTATGCTGCCACAAGAATTGAATCCCCGTAGACTTCTAAGGTCATAGGCGAAGCCGACGATCTTGACATCAGAAGGGAACTTTAGTTTCAGAAGTCCGTCGTACATAATATTCCATAATACCGGGTCCAATAATGAGCCTTGCGGTACTACTGCATTAATTGGAACACTTCTCTGACTGGCATCGGTCTCGTATAATAGTATACGGTTCTGGAAATAGCTTAGAATATATAGAATACCTCGCCTTTTACATTGGATCGCTATCTCAGCGGTCTGTCTTTACCACGCTGTCAACGTCAAACGTGGACTTATCCTTACGGAACCCGAACTGATTTCTTGCGAGGCCGCCCGTACCCTCTGAGTACGGGATCAGCCTGTTGAGGATGATCCTCTCCAGCAACTTGCCCGTCATGTTAATTAGACGGTTTCCCGGCTTTCGGTAACAGAACCACCTTCTGCCTTTTTCCATCTATCGGGAAAACTACTACAGTCATGGAGACATCTCTGCATAGATGTTCGCAATGATTGCTGCCTTTAGAATGGTGTTCGGAACTCCATAAGGCCCTGGAGCCACCATTTTGGCCTACACGCACCCGAATACTAGAATAGAACGACTAACTCATGTCAAAGACTTGGGCGTAATTTTGGATTTCCAACTAACGTTCAAGATGCACATCTCGTACGTTGTGAGCAATACTTCCAAAACCCTGGGATTTATCTTTCTTTTCCAAAGAATTTTCTGACATTTACTGTCTGAAGTATCTGTTTTGCTCACTGACTGGTGCGGTCTATACTGGAGTATTGCTGCGCCCCGTTCGGAATCCCAATGAACGGTGCAGAACAAATTGAGTCCGTGCAACGACGTTTCCTACGATTTGCTCTGCGTAGACTACCGTGGAGAGGTCCATTACGCCAGTCAAGTTATAATATCTGCTATCGGCTTATCGATCTGGAGCTACTAAGGAATCGCCGTAACATTGCTTGGGCCGTACTGGTTACAGTTGTTTCGCAAGGCCGAATAGTTGTAGCGATATTTTGGAGCAAAATATATCAACGTACAGCCGAGGGCACTTCCAAATAACGCTATGCTAAGAAGGCCATTTCGTCGGACTAACTACAGTATGAACGGTAGTATTGAAGGATTACAGCGGTTATTACGGTATCAACAATCTTCGACTTCAACTTGCCTTATCAGACGCTGCGTCGGAGATTCAAAGAATTTTTCTCATCGCGTCAGGTCATGTTTGAACTCAAATTTTTACTGCAGGCGCCTCCATGCTGGTCACGTTTGGACTCCAATTTGCACTTCAGACGCATCAATGCTGTTTGATAAGTTCTTGATCCAATATGAACGCCTCGACAGGTCAAGTTTGGACTCAAATGTTCACTGCAGGCGGCTCCATGCTGTTTGATAAATACTTGATCCATTATGAACGCCTCGACAGGTCACGTTTGGACTCATATTTTCACTGCAGGCGCCTTCGTGCTGAATCAGCACTGCTGATTGATAAATACTTGTATAAACGCCTCGACAGGTTATGTTCGAGCTCAAATGTGCACTATGAACGCTTTTTTGATGCGCAGATTGGTATTCAAATATGATTTTTTCATCAAATTCTGTATGTAAACAATTCGTTCATTTGGAATCATCTATAATTTTAATATTCTTCTTTGTGGATCACATCATATCCGGCAACGGAAAGTGCTTCACATCGTCTTGCATAAATTAAGTAAGCTAATGTTACAATATAAATGTTACACTGCTCTAGCATTTTAAGAAAATTTAAATTATAATTTTGAAAATAAAAATTAACTCGAAGCAAAATATAAAGCTTGTTAGTCGCCGACTAACCCCGACTCCCCGCAACTACAACACCCAGCCCTCGCGTGCGGTTGAATCGTCTCAGACCCCTCGTCAGTCGAAAAATGCTCAATGTAATCAAGCTAACCATGAACTGGTACGTCCAACACAACAGCAGCTAGCACCAAGGCAGTCCCTGGCAAAGGAGCTCCCTCGATTCACTGGCGATCCCTCGGATTGTGCATTTACGGATGGAGAAAACATGCTGCGCCTACAACGATGTCTATCGGGGCCAGCACTGGAAGCAGTTCGCAGTCGATTGGTGTTACCAGCAGCAGTACCACAGGTGCTCGAGACACATCAGGTGAGACTCTCCGGATGCGGTTTGGACGCCGGAAATTACTGATCATTGCTCTACTCCGGAAGGTGTGAGATATTCCAGCTCCAGTGTGATGATTTTCGAACCAGAGGTAAAACGCAGTGCTGTCCGAGACTGTCCTAAGAACAAAGGATTCGTGTACTCCCACGCAGTTACGGGTAATGTCATTTCGATGTCATGGGACTAATTTTCCAACAACTTTTTTTTTTATTAATTATTTACATTTGTGTTGTTTCTATAAACATGTAGCCCTTCAAGGGCCCTATAACTTTTATCTAATAGGTCATTTCTCTAAATCTGATATTGACGACTGGTGTTCCAAATTAGTGTCGAATGACATTATCGTAATGATATTTCGTGACATTTTTGAAATTTCGCTCTCATGGCTCACACTTTGTATTAAGAACAATGATCTGTTTGACACAGTTCTAGGATCTTTTAGGCAAAACATGTTCATAAAAAAATCTAAATCGTAAATTACTTTTGAAAAAAGTTATTAACAAATTGTAATAGCAATCGTATGACATATTTTTGACATTTCATATCACTGCTCCCACGTGAAGGAAACACTGGATGAAACCATTCTCGCGTGATTTTTGAAAACGTCGTAAGTCCAAAAGAGAGGCTCTCTTTGTTTACTTTCTCTTTCGATTATTACAAAGCCATACTAACGTTTACATTGGATTTTCCAGCACCGATCTGAAGAAAATGGCTTTGGCTAGTGTGCTAAGGTGAAAATATTGCAACAAAGTTTAAACTAGCCTAGATATTAGCAAAAGAGAGCGTAATGAAAGAGAGTCTCTCATTTGGACTTACGACGTTTTCAAAAATCACGCGAGCATTAGATTATCGCACAAGCTAAAAGATTTGCCAAGACAGCCTGACTGCGTTCATTGCAATAGGAGTGGCCATCGCGTGCGTGTTTGCCATGCATTCAAGCTGCTACACATCGACGACCTATGTTCGAATTGTCAGTTTAACCACGGATGCCGAGGACGGAAAACTTGCGAGATCAGCAATTCCGCCATCACACGCTCCTGCTTTCTTCCAAGGGTTCTTGTTGGTCTTCGGGATCCGCGGTTCAGGTGTCAGAAAATCACACCCATCGCCACCCATCTTCTGGGTGGCTATTCCGGGTCACGGGTCGAACAGTTCAATAGACACCTTCGCCTTCCTTGACGAAGGTTCGGATTTGACCTTGGTGAAGAATGATCTGGTGGCCTCATTGGGTGTAAAGGGTACGCCACTACCATTTCGCCTCCGGTGGACCGGAAACTCGTCACGTGTTGAGAAGAGCTCGCAGCAGATAACTATCGAAATTGCCGGACGTGGACAAGAGTAACGGCACCAGCTAATTAGCGTGAGAACTGTGAACAACCTTAAGCTACCCGGTTAAAGCATCCATGCGGATGAAGCCATAGAACGTGACCGGCACTTGAAGGGGCTCCCGATTACAAGTAACCGGAATGCGGTTCCCAAGATTCTTATTGGGGTGGACAACCTGCGCTTAGCGTTACAACTGAAAGTACGAGAAGGCGACGGAACAGGCCCGGTAGCAGTGAAAACCAGACTGGAGTGGTGTGTCTACGGTCCTCGAGGGGGAAAGAAACAAGTATCCTTTAGTTTCCATATGTGCAAATGCGCACAAGGTCATGACCGCGGAGATGGAAGCAGCAGATCCTAAGAGAGTTTGATACCTCCCAGCTGGAGTGGTAATGAACCCCAAGAAACCAGGAAAGGTCCGAGTCGTTTGGGACGCAGCGGCCAAAGTTAACGGCGTATCGTTAAACAGTGAACTCATCAAAGATCAACTAACATCTCTCCCATCCATTATATTCCGCTTCCAATTGTATGGAGTGGCCGTCACGTCTGATATAATAGAGATGTTCCATCAAATGCGAATCCGAGCCGAAGACAGGAACGCGTTTCCTATGGCGCACCAAGACGACCGAGAAGCCAACGGTCTAAGTGATGGACGTAGCCACATTTGGAAGCATCGGCGCAGATTGTTAAAAACAGAAATGCGGAGCTACATAGTGAGATTTATCCGAAGGCGGCAAAAACGATTGCTGACGACCACTATGTTGACGATCACGTGGCTAGATTTCCATCATGGGAGAAGGCAGCAAAGGTGGCCCGCAAAGTACGATTCGTACACGACAACGGCGGCTTCAAGTTGCACAATTGGCGGTCGAACAGTAGCGCGCTTCTAGAAATTCTGGGTGAAGTACAGACTGAATCGGACTAACAGATCAATTTTATCGACGGTATGAAGACCGAAAGAGTCCTCGGAATGCTGTGGAGCCCGTCGTTAAGCTTCTCTACTGAGATGAGTGGGGAAGACCAATCGCTGATGCAATCAGCCATCAGGCCAACGAAGCGACAGGTTTTGCGGTGCGTTGTGACGCTGTTTGACCCTTTAGGTTTGCTGTCGCCATTCATCATCCACGGCAAAGTCTTGATCCAGGACTTGGATGGGATGAACAAATCAACGAGGACATCTACGCTAAGTGGCACAGCAGGATCAAAGCCGACCCTAGGAATTACCGTCAGTTCGTTTCCTTCAGGATAGGAGAAATTCTAGAACATACAACCTCGAGTGCGTGGCGGTGGGTACCGTCAAAGGTCAATCCAGTGGATGAAGCTACCAAATAGGGTAGCGGACCAAACTTCAACCGCAATAGCAAATGGTTCCAGGGACCCGATTTTCTCCGGCTGCCGGAGAACGAATGGCCTCGTTCTAAGGATCCAGTGTCTGCGACCAACGAAGAAATGCGTGCTTCGGACACGCATCACTGTTCTTTTGAGCCACCCATAGATTTCGCCCGATTTTCATCCTGGAATCGACTGCCAATTCGACCAAGAAGCGGCCGTTACGAACAGGTGCACAGCCTTATGTGCCGACACCTTCCTAAAACAATTTTAAATACTGATGGCAGTGAGATATTGTAAAAATAAGGCGGAATATATTCAATTACTCAACGCAAAATAATTTAGGCAATCAACATAAATTTAAAATGTTGCATGTAGGAATTTTTGGGTTAATTTACTTTTCATCAATTTAAAAGTTATGTGAAATATCGCATACCCTTATCACGGTTTGGCGAAACCGTCGAAAACAGCTTAGTCAGATTTACTTAACTGGAGCGCGGTGGATTGACATGTTCAAACGTGCTCACATATTGGACAGTGTACGATATAGCGGTACATAGCCGCGATCGTCATTGATGATGATGCATTGGCGCAATGTATAGGACACTAAGGAAAGAATTTGTTTGGGTGAGGAGCGCGGAATAATAACTTAGCCAAAATGATAGAGACAATAAGAGTCTTCATTGAATCTACATACACGTATACAGGTGTATTGATATAAAGGGGTTTGTTGCCCCGTATGAAAAACAGAGAGAACATGATTTTGATCTTACCAATATAAACTTGAAAGGAAATATTGATATTAGGGTCTGAGTGCTTCGGAAAAGGAAGAGCCGACCCGAAGGGGTAATGATTCTTTGGGAAAGGGGGAATTTAATTTAAAGCCCAGTTGAAAGAAAGAGAAAAATATTGATTGATTGATTTTTAAGAGTATACTTAAAATCAAAGAGTAATACAAGCGGTAGCTGTTAACAGCTCGGCGGTATGGTGCGCTGTTTACAAAGAACCCATGCTGGGTTCGAATACAGATGTTTAAGTGAAGGTTTTCACAACTCCGTTGGTTTAGTAGTATCATGCATTATGAAAAATTTGGGACTTGTTGAACATTACTCTGTGAGATAGCAATGGTCAAGTTTAGGTGTAAAGAAAGGGGCAGGACTTAGAGATACTCATTTTATACAAAAGATATATTAGTAAATTGAAGTAGCCACTTGAATGTGTGCTCGAAATAAGAGAGTTTTAGAGAGTGGAAAGAGAACAGAATTTTTCCAAGAGAATTTCAAAGGGGACATCCTAAAAAGGGGGCAAAGTTTCGTAAAGTATGGAAGTCCAATATTAAGGCTGAATTAGCTAATTTATGACAGAAATTAAATAACTATTGTAAAAATTTGGAATCAAAAGGAAGTTGTTTCGGAATTTATGGATTTTTCAAATAAGCTGATGAAGCGTTTCGTGCAAAAGAGCTTTAGGGAGCATCCATAAAGAATGCAAAGTTGAGTAATGAATGGAACCTCAAAATCGAGGATATTTACGAAGTTAAAATTAAAACCACATAGTCTGAATAGATAAATGTGGGATGAGGAAAATGGTTACGTTACTTAAGGATTCCAGTCCAGTCTGATGCAATTCATGAAATCATTATGAAATTCAGAACTCGGATTGACTATAAATACCGTGCGCTTTTCCAAGCTCGGGGTCAGTCCCAAATATTCAGCAGCACCTTTATTGGAATTCGGCGCTTTCTAGGTTTCCCTAGCCGGCCTACCGAATACTCCAATTGAGTCAGGGTCAGTCCCAAATATTCAGCAGCACCTTTATTGGAATTCGGCGCTTTCTAGGTTTCCCTAGCCGGCCTACCGAACACTCCAATTGAATCAGGGTTGTCCCTTAGACACCTCGACACTCGTGACTAGTGCACGAATCGAGATCTAAGTTTAAATTAATTAACTTCTTGAAAAAGATAAAAGTGAACAGTTAAATGTCCGTCGCGGTAAAAATCGAAAAATCGGTGTTAGAGTCTCAGAATAAGTATCGATAAAAAGTGTTAGAAACTTGTGAAAACTTCATACGGAAAATAGTGCGAAATCCGTTGAAATGGATAATATTTGAGTTTAATTTCTAGGGAAAAAGTGTAATTATAAGAAACAAGTGTTACATAGTAGAAGAAAAGTATAATTGTAAGAACTAAATAGTGTTACATAAATAAAAAGGTCTTATTCCAACCGTGATTGAGTGTTTGAACTAAAAACCCGAAAAACCAGTGCCGCGCCGTCGGCTTAGAACACTTCATATATCGTGGTAGAAGCGTCTTAATATTCCACTCCATTACATTTCCACTTCGCTTCATATGGTGACAGCGGAAAAAGACTGTTTTCGCAACAGAGGAACGCTAATTTTTGATTAAGTGAAAATCAGTGCCGAAGAAAATAAGAACAAACATCAGATAAGTAGAAGTGGTTTTGCGGAGAAAAAATACAGAAAACGACCACAAGATCGAGCACCAGGTCTTAGATATGGAAACAACAATAATACATGGAATTTTAATACGGTAAGTAACAAACCTTTTTCTTTAATTTGAATGCCTTAAAACATGTTGGATATTATTTCTCATCATCAATAGTGAAAATATTTGCTGATTTTGACATTATTCAAATAAATGTCAAGTTTGGACGATTCATTTGAAAAGATTCTGAACAATTAGAACAAATTCAAGAATTCTTTTTAAGGAATTCGATAATTTAAACAAAAATAGAACCAGAACCAGGTCTTTACAGGAATTTTTCATAAAACAGAAATCTTAAAAGCGGCGTTAGAAGAATTCGAGAACGTTGTCCAAAAATATGAACAATTAAACGAAACTGAAATTTGGAATGATTTAACAGATAAACTGGATATTGTGAAAAGAAATATGAAAATTGTATTCAAATATTAGAAAATACCAAAACAAAAGAAATACGGAAAAGAACTCTGAAATTCAAGCAGGAAAATTTCATAATTTGAGGAATAGACGTGTGAGTGTTAGTGAAGATCATTTTCCAATTAGTATTGAGGATTTTTCGAATCTGAACGTGTCCATATCTGGCACAGATTTATATTTTGGACCAATACGTGATCCTAATCTTCTATCATCTACATTAAATAACGCTGATCAATCTGAAATCGATACCAAATCTTTGATATTAAACGAGCTACAAGAATTTAGTGTTAAATTTGAGCCGGTATACAAATCATTCTTGAACAAAATGGCTTACGAATTCCCCACAGAAAAGCAATTAAATGCCTTCCAGAATTTCGAGGAACAGCAGCTGAATTGGATGGCTTTTGTTCCAAGCAGACTATTTTGCAAAATTCATTCCACCAAGGAATGATCAGAATGAGATCCATGAAACCGAAACGGAACTCATTCATGTAATATTATCCAAATTGAAAGGACCAGCAGCATTGCATTTCAAACGAATACATGCCGATACTTGGGTAGAAATTAGAGATAATTTGCAAAAGAGAATTCAAAGGAAAATTGAAATTAGAAGAATTGTTTCAAAAGATTGAAACGTTGGAACAAGGAAAACAGAGACCTTTCAAAGTTACAAAGATAGGGTGCTTACTATGAAACAACACATTGATGAATATGAAGCGAACAGAGGGGCGGCGAAAATTCATACGCTCTCAGAAACTTACGACTCCATTTCTTAGGAGGGCTTAAAAATAGAAACTTGAAAAACTTAGCCAAAGCACATAAGGAGGATAGTTTGGAAGACTTGATAACTTATCTGCAGGAGGAATGTATAGATGTGGAGCAGATAGAACAAATTGAGCATAGATTGCAGGATGCTCATATTGCAGAATCACACAGACTTGAAAAAGAAGAGCAAAAATTCAACAACCAAAGAAAAAACTTCGAAATTTCAGAAACAGAAACAATTTTACAGCAACAGAAACATTGACCATGACGACAGAAATGATCAAAGGAATAGAAAAAATGACAGAAACCATTTCAATGGGCAATCTAATAACTACCAGCAAAATCAGAACTACGGATATCCGAATAATAATAGTTATCGAAATCGAAATGATAACTATTCAAGAAATGACAGACATTACAATTCCCCTCGCAACGAACGAAATAACTTTGAACAAAATTCTTACAGAAATAACGGTAACCAATATGACAACAATCATAGCCAAAACAATAGAAACAATTCGAATCAATATTATAGGAATGAATCACCGCATCAAAACAACGGAAATAGAAATTACTTTAATACGAACGGAAATTCAAACTCTGAAAACAGAAGATTCGAACCATTACGTGAAGGAAACTGGAATAACCGAAATTTTGAATACAATCAGAAGCAAAAAAACTAAACCATGGGGGTTTGGATAGGAAAAAGATAGACGGATCCCACTGTTTTTATACACAAGTATATGATACTGATGCACAATACGAAGAAGAAGAAACAGGAAAATTATTTGCAACAAGCCCTATGTATGGAGGCTTTTCAACCGGTTTTTATTGGAAACTGGCAACCGCAGAAAATCCACAATACAATGAGAGATACTACTTGGATACAAGTATCTGTTATAATTTCATTCATCAGAGCACCGCAATCAAAGTCGGAGCAACAAAATAGACCCATTCAAACATGCATGGATATGCGTAAATGGTAAACAAGTGCCATCCATTGGAACAATATGGATTCATTTAACAATAGGAGAACTAATCATACCGACAAAATTCCACGTGGTGGATAAATTAGGAGTACCAGCCAAAATTGGGTACAAATTTGCTAAGGAGCATATCGAATCAACATACATGAATTTCGAGGAAACACGTTTTAAACTAAAAAGATCAAAGAACACTTCTCTAAATGTTTACGGATTTGTAAGCAAGGATTTAATAGAATATGAAGAAAGAGATAAGTACGAGAAAAACATCGATTCGGTTATCCAACAGAATAAGCAGAATTATGACTTTAAAAGCGATATAGATTCCGAATCTATCACAACAGAATCTTCGAAACCCGAAACAACTGGATCATTCTCAGAAATAATTGAACCAATAATGGATGAATCAGGTAGATTTGAACTTTTTTCCAAACAACAAGAATCAATTCGGAACCCACATAATGATGGTCTAGAAAATATCAACTTCAATGTCGACACAAAAGATAATACATGGAAAACATATCCTTACGAAGAGTTTGTAAAAGCAATGCCACAGCTTAGACAGAAATCAATAAGATTGACGACAAAAATACTTGAGGAATATGAAACAGATGCTACATTTTTAATAATTAACAGTCTATCAGCTTATAAAGAACTGAAGAATTTCATCGACCTTCCGTATGGTCTAAAACCACATTTAAATGGAAGAATGTTTTCATTTCTAATAAAAGAACTTGGGGTATATTAATGAATGGTACTAAGGAAACAGATTTTAACTCGAAAGTATTTTCAAAGGACTCATAGATGGATTCCATAACGGTCCAGAATTTGCCAAGTTGGCGAAAATTATTCAAGTATTCTCCTTTAAAGATTTACTCGACACATTAAGTTTAGACATTTTAAGATACATAGCAGACACATTCAATAAGGAATTCATAGTGTACACTGCAGATAAAGACAACAATGGAGGCTATACTTACGACAGAAAATTAGCCAAACTAAACGAGGACATGGGATTTGTATTTGTAGCAAAATCAGATAAAACGTGTGGTCATATAGAAAAGCCACAAGACATTCAAAACTCAAACATTGCAGCTCAAGTTACAACGGAATTAACTTATGATAATGATAAATATTTCATGGAGTTGGCGTCAGTGGACAAGCCCATGAATAAAGTAAAATATTTAATAGATACAGGTTCTTCAGTAAAACCTATTAAGATATGATTTATTAAGCTATGTAGGCGTTAAAAGTTTTAATACGGATGAGATAATTACACTAGTGGGTATAGAAAATGGTAGTAAAGTAACACTTGGGAGAGCAGACGTAGAATTACTTATCAATGGAATAAGATTTATAACTACTTTTCACTTAGTAGACAATTTAATAATGCCAGGTATCATTGGAATAGAATTCCTTAAACAATATGTATCAAACATTAGTGAAAACTTCAGAACAATTACTTTGAAAGCGGGTGCAAACCATTTCGATGTTTCGATATCAAGTAGAAACAACAATAGGTACGTGCATACTATTAACAAAATTCAAACAAGTACATTGATCAATCAAAACACGTATTTTAACCAATTCGAAAACGATTGGCAGCATAATGATGATGAGATATGTAAACCAAATCAAGTTATCAACAACATGAGTCCGGAATATGGATCGGATCATGCAGATGAATATTATTACGACGAAACTACAATGATTGAATCTTCAGAACAAAAATTGAATGATAATATGGGCGACAACGATATTGATGAATATGAAGAAAACGAATATCGGGAAGAGAATTCAGAAATACAATGGAAACCTGTGGATTTGGACTCCAACCAAGACTACAGCTTGGTAGAAAACAAGAATCGAAAGCAAATAAGAGGCAATGAACGCTGTAGTAAATTACTAGAAATAATCGACTTCAAGCATTTAAAGAAACCTAACTTCAATGCGATAGAAGAAATTATGGCGAAATATAGCGACGTATTTTATTTGAAAGAAGATAAGCTTACAATAACGAATGCTGCAATGCATGAAATTGAAACCACAACAAATGTACCAATTAATAAACGACAATACAGATTTCCAGAATCTACCCAGAAGCATATTAATGAAGAAATTGATGAAATGTACAAGCAAGGCATTATTAGGCCAAGTAAAAGTCCATGGAATGCTCCTGTGTTATGCATTCCGAAGAAAGATTTTGATGAAGAAGGAAACAAGAAATATCGAATTGTAGTAGATTTCAGAGCGTTAAACTTGATTACGAAACCATTCGTATATCCCATTCCATTAATAGATGAAATAATGGACAATTTGGGGGATAGTGCATATTTTTCAACCATTGACTTAAAGTCAGGATTTTATCAGGTTCCAATTCACCTAAAGATGCAGCCAAAACTGCTTTCTCAACACCAAGAGGACATTTTGAATTCACAAGGATGCCAATGGGACTAAGAAACAGTCCATCAACCTTTCAAAGATTAATGAACACAATAATTTACGAGATTAAAGATGTCAAAGCTATTGTTTATTTAGACTACATCATTGTTTTGAAAAACAATAGAGGAACATAACGAAAATCTTATTAAAATACTTGAAGCTCTTAGAAGGCACAATTTGAAAATTGAGCCTACGAAATGTCAAATTCTGAAAACTCAGTTAAAATTCTTAGGACACATGGTAGATAAAAATGGAAAACGACCATTAAATGATAATATTAAAGTTATTAAAGAAATGTCTGTACCCAAGACAGTGAAAGGAGTAAGATCATTTTTAGGAACTGTGAACTTCTATGGCAAATTCATACCTGGAATAGCCGAGAAACGGAAACCCTTGAATGAATTATTGAGGAAAAATGTTAAATTTGTTTGGTCGGATGACTGCCAAAAAGCATTTGAGGAACTGAGAAACTTTTTAACATCGGACTCACTCTTATCCAGACCAAATTATAAAGACACGTTTGTTATTACTACCGACGCGAGCGAACATGGCATTGGTGCGGTACTATCGAATGAAAAATCAATTGATAAACCCATAGCTTATGCTAGTAGGAGTCTTATAGGAGCAGAAAAATGTATCATACAATCGAAAAGAATTACTCGCAATAGTGTGGGCAGTTCAGCATTTCAGACATTACATATATCATCAGAGGTTTATTGTCTATACGGATCATAGACCGCTAATTTCATTATGGCATTTAAAAGAAACTTCGCCAATTCTCACACGCTTAAGATTGAAATTACAAGGATTAGAATGTGACATTAGATACAAACAGGGAAAAGAGAATATTGTAGCAGATTTTTTATCTCGGCTTCCAACTGCCGAAAATCAATCTCTCAAAAACACAGAATCAGAGGAACAAATTATTGCTGTTGTTACACGTCAGCAACTTAAAAAACAGCAGGAACTCAACTTGTTTGAATCAGTAAATGCAATAAAAGATAATAATTCGCCTAATACAAACATAGACAACGACAAAAACTTGCCTATTGTAACGGATCAAAATCAAATTAATGATGATATGACTCAATCATATGATATAGACAAAAATTGTGACGTTGAAGATTCCTATATGACCAACGCATACGAAGAATATTTGGAATCATCTAAAGAAAATTCAATTGACATAGAACAATTAGTAATTTCTAAATCACTAAAGGATGACTCAGCCGATATTAATATCGTTATTTTGAACAGTAGATCAAAATACAATGAAATTTCACAAATCACCAATTTACCGCATGGAATAAAAGACTTTAGCGAAAATGGAATACTATCGATTCCACAGGAAAACATATTTGGAATAATTGTTGACGGGAAAAGTAATTCAGTAATCAACAGCAGAAAGTTTTTCCAGAAGTTAGATAAATGTTTAAGCGATAATGGAACTATGATTAAAGCTTCAAATAAAATTCATGTCACATCGTTTCGAAAAATAAAACAGTTTGATATATTAGAAATATTACAATTTCTAGCAACCAAATATGGCTTAGTTTTCAGCCTATATAACGCAGATTCCGAACGAATTCAAATTAATACTAATGAGATTGAAACAATACTTAGAGAATTTCATGATGCTCCTTTAGGAGGACACGTCGGGGCACGCCGGATGCGAAAAAGAATTGGATTAATTTTCGTGTGGCAAAACATGAGACGAGATATTGACAACTATGTTCGGCAGTGTGCCTCTTGTCAAAAGAATAAAATTGGTAAATCACACAAAATACCAATGAAAATTACTACCACTGCTTGTGAACCATTCGAAAAATTATACATGGATATTGTAGTTCTACCGGAATCGGAATGGGGGAACAGATATGGGCTTGTCATGCAAGATGACCTGACACGTTTTCTGGTGGTATCACCTATGAGCAACCAAGAAGCCGAAACTGTTGCAAGAACGTTTGTAGAAAATTTAATTTGCAAGTACGGGACACCCTTAGAATTGGTTACAGACCAAGGATCAAATTTTATGAGTAAATTTTTCAAACACATTTGCAAAATTTTGAAAATTAAAAAGATTAATACTAGTGCTTATCACCCACAGACAAATTTAGTAGAAAGATCTAACAGAGAATTGAAAATGTATCTTAGACAATTTGTAGGTGGTAATCCACAATTATGGGATCAACACTTAAACTACTTCTCGTTTGAATATAATACGACAAACAACGGATCAACGAATTATACTCCGTTCGAACTCCTATATGGAAGAAAAGCAAGAATCCCGTCATCAATTAATACAATTACCGAGTCAGAATTAAACTATGATGACTACAGTAAAGAAATGAAAATAATTTTTAAAAGATTGCATGAAAATGCAAGACAAAATTTAATAATATCGAAGGAAAAACGTAAGGAAATTTACGATAAGAACTCTGACGAATGGCAGCCCATGTGGGGAGATATGGTTCTCGTTCAAGCCAACCCAACGGGTGCAGGACAAAAATTACAGGCCTTATGGAAGGGCCCCTATGAAATTGTCGCTTTTCCTAGCGAACAAACAACAATCATTAAAAATGGGAACAAATTGGAGAAAATACATAATAACAGATTAAAAAAATACAATAACTAATACCAAACATTTGATTGTTTTCATCTTCTATAATTAAGCAGTTTTCACAAATATGACGAAGTAATGTTACAGTTGCACAAAAACCTTGAATGGACACCCATCAAAGCCTTAGCATGAAACAGAACGGAATTATTATCTTTGATTACTCTAAAAATATCATGGACTTTGAAAATGGAAAGTATTTCAGACACTTAATACGAAAAAATGGAAACATTAATTCAATTAAAGGTAATTGGTAATTATTGCTTTATTATGCAATAATCAAATAAATAAAATTAACCATAGGATAATTTATTAAATCATAACAAATTGAGTTAGGAACTTATAATTTTGCATACTAATATACATATGTTTATAGTACAACTAATAAATTTTCATTTGTTTTTTATTTTAAAATGTTTATAAATACTATGAATTAATCGCAAGGATTGAGTATCATTTCAGAAGCACGCCTAGAGCCATGATCGATGAGGGGGGAGAGGTTGTAGCAATTTCTCAACCAAAACCGCCCTAAATACTAAAGAAGTAAGTATAACACGATAGACGTAGCAACAAGTATTTTGCAGGAAGAAATTTTATTGAATTTATACGTCCCCAAAAACCTGCAGAAGACATTCATTGCTACAACACAAAGATAAATTTAATGGGAATAATACTGGGAAAACAAAATAATCGAAAAAAATGATAATAATAGTAAGTAAGGTTCATAATAAAATAACTTAAGCATGTGAAAAGGTAGCAAGGAATTAATACCGAATCGAATAACTAAAGTAAGTGAAAAGTAACAAAGACTGTAGGAGCAGGTCCTTATATTTGCAAAGTCTAATAAAAATTATAGGATAGTGAACTATTCACAATAATTTGAGAAAATTTAAATATGCACAACTTACTCGAGAGACGGTCGAGATAGCATCTATTGAAGACGAACAGACGACATCGGCAGAGAAGGAAGACATCAACGGCTCACGATATACATACCATAGTTAATTGGTATCACCGGAACGACGGGTCATACGGTGGGTTGAAGATCGAGAGTGTGGGGATCAGGAGACAGAAGACGAAATATTCGGAGGTTATCAATGAAGGCGAACTCAACCAGGAAGTGAAAGGGTTAAATACATCATACGAAATCAACAATACGAATTAAAGTGACAAATAACAGGCGAAGACGGATGTGCATCATACGAAAACAAAAAGGCGGATTCAACAAGGCGATTGGAGACAAGTGAATGACAAGACATTATACAAAGCTGAAAGCAAGGACATATTCAAGAGCATCATCATACACAACCGAAAGTGCAAGAAGAGATTTTAAGTCAACCCCTGGAGATGATTTTGGGAGAGGTAAAGTAACACAATAATGACGGAACGAGCAGATACAAGTCGCCTCACAAAGATAAAAACAACGTTAAGACGAAATTTTAGAACAATCAACAATTCAACAGTGTTCATCAATTTAACCAGACGGCCCCAAAAAGTAAATTCAAAGCGGAGGTCCCAAAACTACAACGGAGGCGTGTCTGACACAAAGGTAACTTATCAAGTAATCAAAATCTCCACAAGCTGAAGCCAATACACAGCGAAAAAAAGCAACAACAAAGACTTCGAGACTTCGAGACTCGAGATATCACGTCAGATTTATACAAGTGGCCGGTACAACAGCAATTTTGCACACAACAAACAGTAGACATCATTTACCAAAACATCCTCATGGCTTGGCCAAAACAATTTCATCGAAGACTACAAATTTAGACGGCAGTACAAAGGTACCCACACGAGAGGAGCAGCTTAAGAGGCGAAACAAGTAAGGCATCAGAAAGCACAACGGCGATACGGAAGAATCAAACAGCAGACTAGGAACACACCCTGCGCTCGAGATTTACAACCAACCAAGTGATCAACAACACGAATGATTACGAGGACGCAAGAGCAACACCAAGTAAAGGCGAGGCGATTCGAGAAGGCATCATCAGGTAAGAAACTCTCGAGAAAGTTTATGTGCAAATATGAGAATACTTAAAAGATTAGAGGATTAAAATGGTCACACGACGAAAAAAAAAAAGGATATAACAGGGTGATTTGATAGATTAGAAGAACACGTAATAGATGCAGTATGGTA
The DNA here is from genome assembly GCF_024139115.2 of Armigeres subalbatus. Taxonomy (NCBI): domain Eukaryota; kingdom Metazoa; phylum Arthropoda; class Insecta; order Diptera; family Culicidae; genus Armigeres; species Armigeres subalbatus. The sequence goes on from NC_085140.1 coordinate 141,775,763, forward strand.
AAAAAAAAACAAACAAACAAAAAAAAATTGTAATAATAAAATAAGTTGATATAACACTAAGATACGGGTGAAAAATAATTTTGAAATAACATAAAGAGTACGAATTAGGGCAAAATATCTGAAAAAAATTGCTAAACGCATACAATTATATAGCATTAAAAGATTACAAGAAAAAAATAGATTGTTATGATAAATTAGAAGAATAATAGGGAACATGAAAATTACGGTGGAATAATTATATATATTAACTCAGAAACGTATCAATGTATTTAAATCTTGGTCAAGAGAAGCGTTGAAGAATAACAAAAAAATGTTAGCTGAACCATATCAAAGATCCAAAAGTAAACTTTGTAAGAAATTATTATTAAAAGAATTTATAAAAACACATACAGAACGAATAACATCAAGAGATTCTAACACTAAACTCCACCGAAAGTAAAGTTCAGATATGACAGATAATAGTTAATGATTGATAAACAACGGACCATTGAATGATTATATAATAGAAAAATATATATGTTTTTGGCCTACCCTAACAAGCGAAGGATCATTTTCTTAATGAACCTTCACCTCGTTTGTGTGGGAGGAGATGAACGGCCTTGAGATCCTTCATCACTCCTCATATCAGATCACGGGATATATCGTAGGAATCTTTAAACCAAACATAGAAGAAAGCGTAAAACTTTGAGACAGACTCAGCTGACCCATTTACTTGCGATCGAAAACAAATTAAAATAAACGATCGTGCATACCGTGCATACGGAATAATATACATACAAGAGGGCAAAAACATTGCCACTGGTGAGGGACCAACGCCCGGCGATTCACATAGGGAGCATCATATTTCAATTTTATTAGTGGCAATTATTGTACGCAGGGAAAACGTTCATTACCTTTCCCAACGTAATGGAACGACAAGTACGTTATTAAGGGTCAATGTGGCATAAAATCACTATTGACAATAGAATTCATGTTACTTTTGACCGTTTGACCGATATATTTACTCGGATTTTCCGGCGCAAACAATTGAGCATAATCTACTATATATGCTCAACTCGATGGGATGGAAGGATATGCACAGCCTTATGTGCCGACACCTTCCTAAAACAATTTTAAATACTGATGGCAGTGAGATATTGTAAAAATAAGGCGGAATATATTCAATTACTCAACGCAAAATAATTTAGGCAATCAACATAAATTTAAAATGTTGCATGTAGGAATTTTGGGTTAATTTACTTTTCATCAATTTAAAAGTTATGTGAAATATCGCATACCCTTATCACGGTTTGGCGAAACCGTCGAAAACAGCTTAGTCAGATTTACTTAACTGGAGCGCGGTGGATTGACATGTTCAAACGTGCTCACATATTGGACAGTGTACGATATAGCGGTACATAGCCGCGATCGTCATTGATGATGATGCATTGGCGCAATGTATAGGACACTAAGGAAAGAATTTGTTTGGGTGAGGAGCGCGGAATAATAACTTAGCCAAAATGATAGAGACAATAAGAGTCTTCATTGAATCTACATACACGTATACAGGTGTATTGATATAAAGGGGTTTGTTGCCCTGTATGAAAAACAGAGAGAACATGATTTTGTTCTTACCAATATAAACTTGAAAGGAAATATTGATATTAGGGTCTGAGTGCTTCGGAAAAGGAAGAGCCGACCTGAAGGGGTAATGATTCTTTGGGAAAGGGGAATTTAATTCAAAGCCCAGTTGAAAGAAAGAGAAAAATATTGATTGATTGATTTTTTAAGAGTATACTTAAAATCAAAGAGTAATACAAGCGGTAGCTGTTAATAGCTCGGCGGTAAGGGAAAAGAAAGCTGTTTTACAAAGAACCCATGCTGGGTTCGAATACAGATGTTTAAGTGAAGGTTTTCACAACTCCGTTGGTTTAGTAGTATCATGCATTATGAAAAATTTGGGACTTGTTGAACATTACTCTGTGAGATAGCAATGGTCAAGTTTAGGTGTAAAGAAAGGGCAGGACTTAGAGATACTCATTTTATACAAAAGATATATTAGTAAATTGAAGTAGCCACTTGAATGTGTGCTCGAAATAAGAGAGTTTTAGAGAGTGGAAAGAGAACAGAATTTTTCCAAGAGAATTTCAAAGGGACATCCTAAAAAGGGGCAAAGTTTCGTAAAGTATGGAAGTCCAATATTAAGGCTGAATTAGCTAATTTATGACAGAAATTAAATAACTATTGTAAAAATTTGGAATCAAAAGGAAGTTGTTTCGGAATTTATGGATTTTTCAAATAAGCTGATGAAGCGTTTCGTGCAAAAGAGCTTTAGGGAGCATCCATAAAGAATGCAAAGTTGAGTAATGAATGGAACCTCAAAATCGAGGATATTTACGAAGTTAAAATTAAAACCACATAGTCTGAATAGATAAATGTGGGATGAGGAAAATGGTTACGTTACTTAAGGATTCCAGTCCAGTCTGATGCAATTCATGAAATCATTATGAAATTCAGAACTCGGATTGACTATAAATACCGTGCGCTTTTCCAAGCTCGGGGTCAGTCCCAAATATTCAGCAGCACCTTTATTGGAATTCGGCGCTTTCTAGGTTTCCCTAGCCGGCCTACCGAATACTCCAATTGAGTCAGGGTCAGTCCCAAATATTCAGCAGCACCTTTATTGGAATTCGGCGCTTTCTAGGTTTCCCTAGCCGGCCTACCGAACACTCCAATTGAATCAGGGTTGTCCCTTAGACACCTCGACACTCGTGACTAGTGCACGAATCGAGATCTAAGTTTAAATTAATTAACTTCTTGAAAAAGATAAAAGTGAACAGTTAAATGTCCGTCGCGGTAAAATCGAGAATCGGTGTTAGAGTCTCAGAATAAGTATCGATAAATAAAAAGTGTTAGTATCTCTGGGAAAGACATTGTCATACGGGAAATAGTGCAAAAGTTTGAAAAACGAAAATATTCGAGTTTATAATTATACGAAAGTGTTAATTGTAATGAGTGTAATGAAAGTTTATAAATGTAAAAAAAGTTTATAAATGTACAAACAAGTGATACATAAATAATAAAGTTTTATTCTAACCGTAATTGAGTGTTTGAACTAAAAACCCGAAAAACCAGTGCCGCGCCTTCGGCATAGAACACTTCATATATCGTGGTAGAAGCGTCTTAATATTCCGCTCGGGACATTTCCACTCCGTTTCATATGGTGACAGCGGTGGGATCCGAACACTTCATATATCGTGGTAGAAGCGTCTTAATAATCCGCTCGGGACATTTCCACTTCGTTTCACAGGGCAGTTATCGCATACTGAACTCCAATTAGCAGAAGAAACCATCTTCAAAGTGGTGCAGTGTCAAAAAACGACAAAATACCTAAGGAATGCGGACAGGCGAACATTTTCCAACTGATGCCGATACTGAACACAACTGGCCTGCTACGCTGGCGTGTGTGAATTGGTTTAGTTGAAGACGTAGAATATAATGTTCGCCATCTCATTATCCTCCCAGGGATGCACCGAGTTTCGGAGTTGCTGGTGCCGGAATTCCATAATCGTTGCCAGCACGGAAACTCTGAAACATGGGTGAATGAGATTCGCCAGCTCTACAACATTTCTAGACTTCGATCGTTTGTCAAGAAATTCAGCCGCCATTGTACACGGTGTAAACTCCGCCGGGTCAGGCCAGCAATACCACCGATATGATGGCAACTCTTCCACTGGCGCGTAGGGCGCACCATGAACGAGCATTCACTTACACTGGTGTACATTATTTCGGGCCGCTTATAGTAAAGCTTGGAAGATCCAATGTGAAACGGTGGATCGCATTGTTCAGCTGCTTAACAGTGCGCACCGTTCACACTATCGACAGAGTCATGCATCTCCTGCGTCCGTCGATTCGGATGCCAAGGTCCATCCGCAGAGTTCTTCAGCGATAACGGAACAAATTTCCAAGAGGCCAATCGAATGCTGCGACATCAGATTAGCCAGAAACTGTCCATGGCGTTTACGAGTACCAGCATCAAATGGAACTTTATTCCGCCGGGAGCACCGCCCATGGGTGGAGCGTGGGAACGCTTAGTTCAATCTGTGAAGGCAGCAATGCAGGAAGGATATGGCGCTACAGACACTGGTCGTGGAGGCTGAAAGGTTGGTTAACTATAGGCCTCTGACGTACTTACCACTTGTACTGAGTTCGAACGGAATGAAACCTCGATCCGAAACGGGTGAAGCTATAAATCAAGGGAATTATCGAGAACAAGTTCGTCGAGAAATACTCGGGAGCCGAAGTGGTTTGAGTAAACTTGGACGCTAGAAATAGGAGACCTGGTCATGGTAGCTGATCCGACGGAATGGATGGGAGCGCGAACGTACTGTTCGAACCGGTAATCTTCTACACACTTAAAAATATTCTTGTAAAATTATGTCATTGAACATGCACATAAAAGGAGCGGCCAATTTTACATAAATTTATGTCAACTTTTAAAATTACATGGTGACAAAAAGCCAAAAAAAATACACGTCAAGACGTAAAAATGAACTACTAGAGTGAAGCTCACTTCTACGTCCTGACGTGTAATTTGTTGTTGTGTTATCGTACCACGGAGGTTATTTTCTAATCGATCACACCACAAAATTGAATATTTTTCTTTTTCCGCACTACCTACCACCTCCCATGTACTTACCAACAATGGTATTGTTACTGTCACAAAGTCATGAATATGACTTTCTGCAACGCCTAACGGTGTAGCTATTCGCAGTTTCCCATTTTGAAACCACTTACACTACGCTCCATCAGACGCCAGAACACCAAAATCGCACAAAAAAATATGCCACATGAAGAGAAGATTATGGATGATTCACTGCATGTACTGCTGTTTTTCATTCTGCACTTGATTCTATTGAAACCATTGTCTATTGTCTCGATTTTAAATCACCTCTAAATAGAATTGACTATTGCCCAGTATGTTTCCAATAACAGCACTTGAGGATAGCACAAGCACTTTCAGAAGATATCAGCAGCACTACATCGTTTGCGTGTCAAATATTATAATACCCGCGGAACCTTACCGAAAAAAAAACAAAATGCAAGCGGACATCGATTAAGTTTTTTTGCGACCGAGCACCTTCCAACCGATCAGACTACTGACTGCTTGATGTTTACTTCCAGTTCATGAAAGAAAAAACAAAGAAATATACATGAAGAGAAACTTAAGTTTAAGTCTTATTTCAGATTAAGTAATAAAAAGTTAAACGCATCAATGATTCAGTCACATGTAAATTCCACAATTTTTTAGTGTGTACGATTCAAAATCTACCCATAATCTATGTACTGAGCTAACAATACCCGAAATCGGATGTAAGACGGCAAGAATACGGCCGAAAAACTTTTGCCTATATTTTTCGATGGAGATTTATCGAGCAGAAAAACACAAAGTACTTCCGTGATCGCAATTCGCAAAACTGTCAGTTTTGTGTGTCACTCTATTGTTGATGCTAATTAGATTCCATTTTTCAAACAAATTGTAGCCTCAATTAGCGACTAACTGCTTTGATATTCGCGCGAAACCTTATTTTCCGGAAAAAGCCTTCCGCGAATGATGCCGCTCAGTGCTCATGTTGCGTTACACGAATCAGTTTGAAATAGATAACCAACCTTCGAGCAAATATGAACACATCGCGTCTTTCTGCCGCTCCATACCGAAATGTGTTACCTATCTGCCTACATCGGTTAGTGCTTCACTAGCAAATTGCACAATGCAAATTGGGATTTTTGGTAAAACCCATGCGAACGTGCCCAGAAATTGAACATATGCACGCTTGCTTCTAAATTCTTCCGCCGAAAACGTGCATCCAAGTGTGTGCAGAGACGCATGCTTGCACCATTTGTAGATACTGCCGTGCCACTCCATACATAGTCAACGCCGTTCATCGACGAGCTTGTACCTATCTTGCTCCTTCCACTAGCATATGCACGGGTAGACACCTTTTGAAAAAGGACCTACTTCGCAAGCCTAGCCACTGTAGGTTGCAGTAGCGTTGGAAATATTTTGAGCAGCAGCATACTTATTTTCATTATGTTAAAACAAGCTTTAGAATATAGGTTTCACAAATCTGGACGATTCGAAACAATTCTATTTTAGTCTAGTTACAACAAAAATTAGATGAAGTTCTGGGTCATAAAAAGTACAGAAGGAGATTATTTTTAGCATTACCGTTACAAAAAAAAGTTACTAAAGGTGTTACCAGACACTTGCATCAAAAGATGTATGAGAGATACAAATAGTGAATTAAACTGTTGAACTATGAAAACGCTATGTTATCCCTAATCTGTTTGCGTTACTAACTTTGTCTGTTTGAAATAAATTTTCTTGATGTGGGTTGCTCCTTTCTGTCCGGATCGTGAAACAATCAAATGATTGACAGATGGACAGAGCCACAAATTAAAAATTGAAGAATAATAATGCACCACGAAAATACAATCTCTTTCCAGGATCAACTTCACCTCGATTTACAACATCAGTGTACCTATGTCGGTGCGTTCCTATCCGTTTTTTCTTCCCTTTTGCAATTTGACTTCACAGCACATTCTTCGTCATAGTCGTCGGTATAATATCCGCGCGTTGCTGACTATTGCCGACACCGGTGGCGGTGGTGCTGCTGTTCCGGCTGCACAATAAATGAAAACTGCTAATTGCTTCTGATCCTGTTGGGTTCTAGCCGTATGGTTAAATTCATTCATAGGAATCCCGCTTTGCCCGTATACCACCTGCAGCCATTTGTTCGACACAGCTATCCAGCCGAGCAGGGAAGCAGCCTCCGGCCCAGTAGTAATACGGACGAGTACGAACGCTATGCTGTGTGCGCTGCGGTGCCATTGCCTTGTATGCAGAAATAGCCAGAGCCTAGCGAAAACAGCTGACTCAAGCGTCGAACCCATTTAAGCAGCACAGAGATAGCCATACGCTAAAATGAATAGGGAAGCGTGCTGATATCCACATGCAGCAGTCAGCTTGGCTCGGTGGTATCCAACCACGTGTTATTGGATTGCTTCGAACGTTTGTGCGCATATGCTCTTTATGGCTGTTTATTGAATGGGAAAGACGAGGAAATAGCGAATCCCTAAAAGGAATTCTCAATTTAGTATAGTGCGTCTGAACTTTGCTGAGGGAATGGGGCAAAGTTCCTGCTTTGTTTAAAGGACTGGTGTGCCGTACGTACGAACTGCAATTGTGAATCAAGTCAGTGGTTTTACTGAAATACTTCTAAATTGATTAGAGATCGATAAACATTTAATGCTGCATTATTTCAGATGACAAAGATAATTGAGAATCTATGCCAAAAGGGGGCAGCGCGATTTTTTTCCTTGCAAGCCATTTAAATGTGCACTATATTTTTGATAAAGACTTTCGTTTAAATCATGCAAAGACTTTCCGCAATTTGTCAGCGATGAAATTGAAAATTGAGAAAATGTAGCAAGTGAATATCAGGCTTTTTGTCTGGGTTTTCTGATAATCGTTAACGTAATCTTCAGTACTTCATTGGAATTCAAAGCATGATTTGGCTCAAAAAAGGTAAACCAGTCAAGAGCTGAAAACCTCTACAGTCAAACCTCCTTGAGTCGATGTTCTGTGACTCGATAGTGACTCATGGGAACATGTGGCGATAAAATATGCGTCACTTTTGAAGTGTCATTTTCCTCACGAGCCTACTTTGTCGTCTAAATGCCGTGCTAGGGACTCTATGCAAAACAATGCACACTATAATGCAACAACATGGTCTTGAAACAGGCCATTGCCCGAGCCAACATCACTTGAATCTGTTAGGAAAACTTCAAGATGATGTATGTCGTTTCTGCGGCATACATGTAGAGGAACATCTGTTATGCCATTGTCCGGCAATTTTTAAAAAAGAGATTAAAGTTCTTCAACAAGGGGCTGATAGAACCCTCAGAAGTTTGTAGAACAAGTCCCAATATGGTAGTACGATTCAGAACCATAATATAGCATTGGGATAACGCTGGTAGTCAAGGTAATGCAATTGCTCTAAATAGTAAGGATGCGTCAACTTTACAAAGCTAGATCAAATGGGGCATATATCACAATAGATCTAACAAATGGTCGAAGTGACTAAAATAGCCAACAAGGGAAAAAAAATGATGCATCATGTTAGCAACCATAGGGAAGATCGTGTAATCCATCCAAGTGGGAACCTTATGGTCATATGCTGACAAGAGGGCGGGGGTGCAAAATTTGATTAAGTATTTGGCGGCTCGTAAAAGCGTCTTTTCTCTATGTTAGGGGCGGCTAATCATCGTCTGAGTACATGGAGCCCACAGATGCGAATATTATCGTACTTTCATGAACCTCCGTGGTTTTCTCACGAAAAGAAAGCTTGGAGCAACAGGAAAAGGATACGAGGTGTTTCAAAATATATCATCTAAGAAATTTTTAATACGCTCTATTTTCTCAACAAGATACTAATAGCACATAGACTAGAAAAAAAAAATCATTCTGCGGAGGTACACGTGCTCGAAAGAGGAAGCAACTGTCTTCCCCGAGATCGCGCCGTAGGAGAACAAAAATCATCCATAAAAGCTTGCCAAAATCTGAAGGTAATGGGGGATTATTTAAAATCCCGAAGCAATCTGTCCCTACTGTTTCTTTTGATCCAAGTTGCAGTAAGACATTCTTGCCATTGCCTAAATCCGATGTTTCGAAGAAACATCCGGCTAGGGAATCAACGAAAGAAAAAAAGCTATTCGCACCTCTAGAAAAAGTTTTCCGTCCAAGCGAAGATTGATCTCCTTTAAGGACCTTATGGACCGTTTTTTAAACTTGTTCAATATTCCGAATTCTTTGAGGCCAATTATTGACCTCTTTATTCCAACAGTTATTCTGAAGTTATCTGAAGCAATTGACTGTTTCATGGCTTCTTGCAGAAGTTGTATCTTTCGATGGATAATACGGCCAATGCCGAAGATACAATCACTTTGCTGCAGTGGAATTGTCATATGAAAAATAAATTAGACGTGTTCAAGTTTTTGACTCGCAATTCCGATTGCGATATATTTGCACTCTGTGAATCATGGCTTTCTTCTGAAGATGAAATCAACTTTCACGATTTGAACATTCTTCGCCAAGATCGGGATGATCATTATGGAGGCGTTCTTTTGGGGATCAAAAAGTGCTACTCCTTCTACAGACCTCCCATTCCGACTGTTAACGGCTTAGAAATCGTCGCTTGCCAAATAAATGTGAAGAATAAAGATCTTTGCATAGCTTCAGTGTACATTCCTCCAAATGCCTCTCTTAATCATCGACATTTTTGAAGTGCAGTCTCCCTCCTATCATATCCAGTATTGATATTGGGTGATATGAACGCACATGGTATTGGATGGGGCGAAACAAATGACGATTATTATAGAGCGGCTATTTACTATGATTTATGTAACGATTTCACTTTGAATATTTTGAACACTGGTGAAGTAACTCGAATAGGACCAAATTGTCAACAAAGCCGTATTGATCTGTCTTTATGTTCAAATTCACTATCGTTAGATTGCACGTGGAAGGTAATTCAAGATCCCCATGGAAGTGACCATATGCCGATAGTCACCACAATTAAAAGTGGCTATCAACAATCTGAGCCAGTTAATGTTCTTCTCGACCTCTCGAAGAATATTTACTGGTCAAAATTTGCATCGGTGGTAAAAATTGATATTGAATCAACTAATATTCTTCCACCGTTGGATGAATATCGATTTCTTACTAAGATGATTCGAAAAAGCACACTAGAAGCTCAGAAACGACGGGTTCCAAATCTGTCATAAGACCGGCCACACCTGGATGGGATGATGAATATACTAAGTTGGATTCTGATAAATCTGATGCCTTCAAGGCTTTCCGTAAACACGGAAGGTCTGAGCTTTTTGAAGAGTATTTGAGCTTGAAAGAAAGCTCAAAAATCTTCTCAAGGCATAAAAACGTAGCTACTGGCGACATTTTGTCGAGGGTCTGTCACGAGAAGCCTCAATGACAACACTTTGGAAAACGGCCCGCAACATGCAGAACCGCAATTCCACCGACGAGAGTGAAGAATACTCCAATCGATGGATATTCAGCTTCGCAAAAAAGGTCTTTCCAGATTCCGTACCAGCAGAATCGCTATTTCGAGAATCAGTCACTGATCCCGGTTCTTTGGGTGGACCATTCTCAATGCTGGAACTCGCTATGTCTCTTCTTTCATCGAATAACTCTGCTCCGGGATGCGATAACATCGAATTCAATCTTCTTAAAAACCTCCCAGATATCGTAAAAAGACGATTACTTGACCTGTACAACTGTTTCATGGAGTACAACGTCGTACCACCAGAATGGCGACAGGTCAAAGTAATAGCTATTCAAAAGCCTGGGAAACCAGCGTCTAATCACAATTCATACCGACCGATTGCCATGCTATCATGCATGAGAAAATTATTGGAGAAAATGATCCTTACAAGAGTCGAACAAAATCCATTACTCTCAAATACTCAGTTTGGATTTCAAAAAGGTAAAGGAAAAAACGATTGTCTAGCGTTGCTCTTTTCAGATATACAACTGGTCTTTGCGCAAGCAAAGAAATTGGCTTCAGTATTCTTTGATATTAGGGGCGCTTTTGATTCAGTTTCCATTGAAGTACTGTCTGACAATCTGCAGAGTAGTGGATTACCCGTTATTTTAAATAATTTCTTGTACAAGTTGTTGTCACACTTGGCACACTGACAACTTCCAGAAATACATGGGCCTTCCCCAAGGCTCGTGTTTAAGTCTCTTGCTTTATAATTTCTATGTTAAAGGTATTGGCAATTGTTTGGAAGGACAATGCACGCTCAGACAACTTTCAGATGATGCCGTGGTCAGAGGTCCATGTGCACATGTCTTGCTAGAATCATTGCAAAGTACCCTAGATAATCTGACTGTTTGGGCCCGACATTTGGGGATCGAATTTTCACCGCAAAAAACTCAGTTGGTTGTGTTTACTAGGAAGCGGTACCATGCTCAACTGAAACTAAAGCTGCTGAATGATGACATCAATCAATCTTTATCTTCTAAATACCTTGCGTGTTTGATTTTAAATGTACCTGTAAACTCCATTTTGAGTATTTGATACAAAAATGCCAGAAAAGGGTAAATATTTTCTCACCCGGAAGACCTCATCAAACTCAATGGAACGACTTTTTTTCTCTGTTTTAGAGTATGGCTCTTTCTGCTTCCTCTCAGCAGCTGATTGCCACCTGATCAAGTTGGAACGAATTCAGTATCGTTGTTTGCGTATTGCCCTTGGCTGTATGTATTCAACGCATAACATGAGCCTGGAGGTGCTTGCTGGAGTCACTCCTTTAAAGCACCGTTACTGGGAGCTCTCACTTAGAATACTCATCAAATGTGGAACTAGTAACACACTTGTTCTAGATAACTTCGATAAAATGCTTGAACTGACTTGCCGTTCAGGATTCCTCAGAGTTTATTTCAACTACATATCAACAGATCTTTGTCTTCCGTGTTATAATCCTTCTCGAGTTCACTTCACCAACGACAGTACCTTCATTGAATACGATCTGTCCATAAAACACGCTATTCAAGGAATACCAGAACATCTTCGACAAATATCTATTCCCTCCTTTTTTTCAGAAAAATATGAACATATCAATTGCAACAAAAGATATTTCATTGATGGTTCTCGCATCAACGGATCCACTAGCTTCGGTGTTTTCAATGTAACTTCAACCACCTTCCGAAAACTTCAGAAACCGTGCTCGGTTTATGTTGCTGAGCTGGTAGCAATTAACTTCGCTTTGGGGATAATTTCCAATCGGCGCGTAGACTATTTTATCTTCTCGGATAGTCTTAGTTCTATCGAGGCACTCCGGTCGATGAAACCTGTTAAGAACGCATCTTACTTACAAGCATAAGAAGGCAGATGTGTGTTTTGGTCGAAAGATCATTCAAGATTACCTTTGTTTGGGTCCCATCTCACTGCTCAATCTACGGAAATGAGAAGGCAGATTCACTGGCAAAGGTGGGCGCACAAGAAGGTGAGGTTTATGATAGACATTTCGCGAGCAAAGAGTTTTTCCCATTAGTCCGTCAGAGTACTCTCCAAAGTTAGCAAAGAAATTGGACACACAACGAACTTGGACGGTGGCTATTTTCCATAGTTTCGAAAGTTTCTGGGCAAGCGTGGTTCAGAGGTGAGGACTTAAGTCGAGGCTTCATTCGCGTGATGTCGAGACTTATGTCCAATCACTATTCACTAAACGCACATTTGTACAGAATAAATTTTGTCAATAGCAACTTATGTAGGTGCAGAGCCGGTTACGATGACATCGATCAGTTTGGTTCTGCTCGGAAAATGACGCCTCCAGAGAGCGACTATTGGATACCCTAGTGGCCCGAGATCTCCGTTACTCAGGCCATCCGGAAAACTTTCCCAGTCGAACAAATCCTCAAGCACGACGACATCCCACATCGTCCCCTACGCCAAATGCCCGGATAAGCATCCAAAATTACCTGATCCCGAATCCTAAGCCCCGTCCAACCTTAAACATTGCAAACCTAACCTCGAGTCACCACGAGTACGCTGGATAATACCCCTTTCTTACTAACTGAAAAAAATGACATTGAATGTATATGTATATTACAAAGAAACATGGCTCCGTAAAGTGTTATACACGCCTGAGCCTATCAAATAAATGAACTTGGAAAAAAATTGCTGGTGTATTAGGAAAAAGAATATTGAATGTTTGTTTCAATTTATCATTTATTCACGGTATTTCTCTTACAATATGTTCGGGAAAAAATCGTCGAATTTATGGTTATAAGGAATGCAGCAGTGGATCATTACTGATGAAAAAGAAAAACAGAGAAAAAAAAACAAAAAGGAAAAACAAAATTCTACAATTTTAACATAAAGTGCATCAAAATTAATCATACCATCTACCAGAGCTGCGGCAACACACATGAGCTGGGAACAGCTTTCATAGTGATGGGCGACATGCAAAGGCGCGTGATCGGGTGGTGGCCGATCAATGAAAGAATGTGCAGGTTGAGGATCAAAGGCCGGTTCTTCAACTTCAGCATAATCAACGTCCATAGCCCACACTCCGGAAGCACTGATGATGATAAGGACGCATTCTACGCGCAGCTGGAACGTGAGTACGACAGCTGCCCAAGCCACGACGTCAAAATCATCATAGGAGATTTGAACGCTCAGGTTGGCCAAGAGGAGGAGCTTAGACCGACTATTGGAAAGTTCAGCGCTCACCGGCTGACGAACGAAAACGGCCTACGACTAATTGATTTCGCCGCCTCCAAGAATATGGTCATTCGTAGCACCTACTTCCAACACAGCCTCCCGTATAGGTACACCTGGAGATCACCACTGCAGACAGAATCACAAATCGACCACGTTCTGATTGATGGACGGCACTTCTCCGACATTATCGACGTCAGGACATATCGTGGCGCTAACATCGACTCTGACCACTATCTGGTGATGGTTAAACTGCGCCCAAAACTATCCGTCATCAACAATGTTCGGTACCGACGACCGCCGCGGTACGACCTAGAGCGACTGAAGCAACCTGATGTCGCCACTGCATACGCGCAGCATCTCGAGGCAGCGTTGCCGGAAGGGGGTGGGCCTAATGGGGCCCTTCTTGAGGACTGCTGGAATACAGTTGAAGCAAAAATTAACGACGCAGCGGAGAACAACGTCGGGTATGTGGGACGAAGTCGACGGAACGATTGGTTCGACGAAGAGTGCAGACAGATTCTGGAGGAGAAGGACGCAGCGCGGGCGGTCGCGCTGCAGCAAGGTACCCGGCAGAACGTGGAACGTTATAGACGGAAGCGGAGACAGCAGACCCTCCTTTTTCAGGAGAAGAAACGCCGCCTGGAAGAAGCGGAGTGCGAGGAGATAGAACAGCTGTGCCGTTCTCAAGATACACGCAAGTTCTATCAGAAGCTCAACGCATCGCGCAAAGGCTTCGTGCCGCGAGCCGAAATGTGCCGGGATAAGGATGGGAGCATCTTGACGGACGAACGTGTGGTGATCGAAAGGTGGAAGCAGCACTACGAGGAACATCTGAATGGCGCTGAGAGTACAGGCAGTGAAAGTCAAGGCAGCGGAGGAGATGACTACGTCAGTTCAGCGGACGATGGAAGCCAACCAGCCCCCACCTTGAGGGAAGTTAAGGATGCCATTCAACAGCTAAAGACCAATAAAGCAGCTGGTAAGGATGGTATCGGAGCTGAGCTCATCAAGATGGGCCCGGAAAAGCTGGCCACTTGCCTGCACAAACTGATAGTCAGAATCTGGGAAACCGAACAGCTACCGGAGGAGTGAAAGGAAGGGGTTATATGCCCCATCTACAAGAAAGACGACAAACTGGAGTGTGAGAACTTTCGAGCGATCACCATCCTTAATGCCGCCTACAAAGTGATATCCCAGATCATCTTCCGTCGTCTGTCACCATTAGTGAACGAGTTCGTGGGAAGTTATCAAGCCGGCTTCGTTGACGGCCGCTCGACAACGGACCAGATCTTTACTGTACGGCAAATCCTTCAAAAATGCCGTGAATACCAGGTCCCAACGCACCATCTGTTAGTTGATTTCAAGGCGGCATACGACAGTATAGACCGCGTAGAGCTATGGAAAATTATGGACGAGAACATCTTCCCTGGGAAGCTTACCAGACTGATCAAAGCAACGGTGGATGGTGTGCAAAACTGTGTGAAGATTTCGGGCGAACACTTCAGTTCGTTCGAATCGCGCCGGGGACTAAGACAAGGTGATGGACTTTCGTGCCTGTTGTTCAACATTGTGCTAGAAGGTGTCATGCGGAGAGCCGGGTGTAACAGCCGGGGTACGATTTTCAACAGATCCAGTCAATTTATTTGCTTCGCGGATGACATGGACATTGGTGGCAGAACTGTACACCCGCCTGAAACGTGAAGCAACAAAAGTTGGACTGGTGGTGAATGCGTCAAAGACAAAGTACATGCTTGTGGGCGGAACCGAGCGCGACAGGGCCCGCCTGGGAAGCAGTGTTACGATAGACGGGGATACCTTCGAGGTGGTCGAGGAATTCGTCTACCTCGGATCCTTGCTAACGGCTGACAACAACGTTAGTCGTGAAATACGAAGGCGCATCATCTGTGGAAGTCGGGCCTACTACGGGCTCCAGAAGAAACTGCGGTCGAAAAGATTCACCACCGCACCAAATGTGTCATGTACAAGACGCTTATAAGACCGGTTGTCCTCTACGGACATGAAACATGGACAATGCTCGAGGAGGACTTGCAAGCACTCGGAGTATTCGAGAGACGGGTGCCCAGGACCATCTTTGGCGGTGTGCAAGAAGACGGTGTGTGGCGGCGAAGAATGAACCATGAGCTCGCCCAACTCTACGGCGAACCCAGTATCCAGAAGGTAGCTAAAGCCGGAAGGGTACGATGGGCAGGACATGTTGCAAGAATGCCGGACAGCAACCCTGCAAAGATGGTGTTCGCTTCCGATCCGGCAGGTACGAGACGGCGTGGAGCGCAGCGAGCGAGATGGGCAGACCAGGTGCAGAACGACTTGGCGAGCGTGGGGCGTATCCGAGGATGGAGAGATGCGGCCTCGAACTGTGCATTGTGGCGTCAAATTGTTGATTCAGTGTTATCTGTTTAGATGTTAACTAAATAAATGAATGCATGAAAATTTTACCGATAAAAGATTTCAAAACACCCCATATGCTTTTCCTGGTGCTCTAAGCTTTTTTTTTTCGTGGGAAAACCACCGAGGTTCATGATAGTTCGATAATGTTCACGTCTGGAGTAGTAGTACTCAGTGCTAGTACTCACTAAGCAAAACTCTAAGAACTAAGCACTAACTCTAAGCAAAACTCTCCATCGAAAATTTGTTTATGGTTTAGTATCAGGCCTTTGCAAGCCAGCTTTTAATAAAAACTAAGCAATGAATAATCAACGAAAGAATATTGACCACAATAATCGGCAAATACCACAGCGACGAAAGAAACTAGCTTCTTTTGGAAAACTCCAAATCGCTCAACTTCATCGGGAGCACATGCATACTCGCTGATGTGCTCAAGGAATGCGGATTCGGCATCGTAGCACTGCAGAAGGTGTGTTGGAAGGGATCAATGACGCGAGGCAAACCTTCCGTAGGCAAGGGGTTTTTCAAACTATTATAAAAATGAACTTACCCTTACATGAACAACAAAATAGTACTTAATACTAACAATTTAAAAGAAATTTAAAATTTTGGTACATTCAAAATTAATTGCCTATATGCCGGGTATTAAGCCACCCGGTGTGGAAATTAATTACTATGTCTGAAACTTGATTATGCATATGTACAACATGTGATAGATTTAGTTCGGAAAAGGTATTGGAGGGTAACCGCCCCTGGGAATTTGGTTTCATCAATACCCGCTAAGCTGCGGTGGACTACGGAGGTCCTTCGTAGCTTAGTAGGGAAAGCACCTGTCATGCGAACTGGGGTCGTGGGATCAAACCCCACCGAAGGGGCGGTTACCCTCCAATACCTTTTCCGAACTAAATCTATCACATGTTGTACATATGCATAATCAAGTTTCAGATATAGTAATTTAAAATTTTGTTTATTTATAAAATTGGATGAAAATAGGAACGACCACCGTAATGTGTTCAGCGCTTAGGGCTCTTTGAATCATTCTAAAATAACACGTCTGCTTCATATGGAGTTCAATAACAAGCTTGAACTTGATTGAACTGCTCGTAGTTGCTACTCCATTATGACCAGATCAGCTGTTCTTGCACAGAGAACCAACAGATGTTTGCTTGTGACTAGCACTTATCTTTAATGTCAGGTGTCGAGAGCGCGGTTTGCGTACGTTGCAAATCATCATACGTGGAACCGAACCCGAACCGAGAATTAGTAATCGGAAAGGTACGTGAAGCCGGGTCGTAAGGGAATGTGGGCTACTAGTTCGCGGGCACGGTTATTCCGAACGCTCTCGACGGTTTCAAATCGGAAGCCTTCCGTCCAGCCGCCACTCCCTCCGCACCTTTAGTTCGGCCATTTTGACACAAGCTCACGCCGCCATCGTGTGGAGCATCGAACGCCCACTGGCAAGCCGCCGGTACCACGACGCCATCGCGACAACTGCGTCTTCGGCACACCGCCGGAAGAATCTTCGTCTTCGGCACACCGCCGGAAGAATCTTCGTCTTCGGCACTTCGCCGGAAAAGCCTACGTTTTCGGCACCCGCCGGAAAGTCTGCAGCTTTCGTCACTCCGCCGGAAAGCCCTCCGTCTGCGGCACTCGCCGGAACCCGTCATCGCTACCAAAAATCCTGCGCAGGTACGTGGAAACTTATATAATCATGGCCATGAAATAGTTTCCCTTTAGCAAGTACAGAAATTCCGTCCAACCCGAATGGAGTGATAGATGAATAAATTTGTTGAATTTGAAGCTCTGAGAGTCAATTGATTTTGTTTCAGCAGTTCCGTGAGAACCTGCTGTTCTCTTTTACGTTTCCGTTATTCCGTTGGTAGATTGGATCTCAGACTTCTATTCCTCTATTGGTTTCGCGTTTATTGTTGAGCGAGCTTAAGTGATTACGAGGGTAACCAGGGCAAAGGATTTTAGGGTGGTTTTCTAGGTTTCAGCGGGTGATTTTGAAAATTCAGCCAGCAACCGTTTGAGGATTTCCCTTGAGGAATTGTCTCAAAAATAGTCGGGCAAGTCAACAGACTGGTGGTCTCTCGTACGCGAGAGTGGCGCTAAAGCCACCAAAGTTTAATAAGTAGGGTAGAATACGGCATTGGCAGGGTGCGACAGTTGTTGGCACCCTCAAAAATATTTGCGTTTTCCAGCAAACATACACTATTTATGCACATAATTTTGATTCAATCACACAATTTCAAGTCTAAGCTTTCATTTGAACAAGTTGTTTGTGTAAAAGTAGCAAGATTTGATGTGTTAATCACCGAAACAAATTTGCACCTACGAAATCCTTGCCATTATTGCATTGCCAAAGAAAGCAGCGCACGAAAAGCAAACTGTTACTTACTTTTTGGATCGCCTGTTTCTCCTCTTAATTGCGTATGACACGACAAATTAAGTACGTAAACTACTTTTTACACTTTATCACCACTTGATTATCACCACAAAGAGCAAATTTAAGCAATATTTGCTCTATATTTCACTAAATAAAATCGGGACTGTTCGTTTTCTTTGACAGCAGCACACTTCGGAATAGAGCGAGAAAATGTGTTTGTGAGCATATCAAACACACGCTAAGGAGATACCACGCACAATTCTTTTTTAGATTTTAGCAAGAATACGAACAAAATATCCGGTGATGGCATTTATTAAAAAAAAAGTGTTAAAATACAAATGCTTCATATTTTTTACGCAGACCATGCGTTATATCAAAAGTGATAGTAACACCGTAGTATTTTAACCTTTATGTGGCTGACAGGACCGTTTTCTTTTTGCAACTTCAATACTTTCCAAGCTCAAAAAAATCAAAAAAATCATAACCATTCCCGTTCCTACATAGCGCATTTCAGCCATAAATAATTGCCTAATTTTAGGGTATTATCTGTTATTCAACTGTGAAACGTAGTGTAAGAATGGGGTGGCTCCAGCGGCTGGATAGGACAGTGCTGCCCATTATTCAACATATGAAGACTTACGAGGTGGAATATATTGTTAATATACTATACTACCAGAACCGACGAGCTTCGTTTCACCTAAAATTGATTAATTATATATTTTTTACATTATTTAAAAGAAGTATTCGAAATTTGCAAATTTAGATTCTATTTTTTAGATTAATTTCCGATTAAAGCAGAAATTTGTACTTTATTTGTATGGGAGTCCCCCCTCCAGAAGAGAAGGGGTCTAATACCATCATAAGAATCTTCATCGTTCCCAAAAACCTCTACATACAAATGTTCATGCCGTTTCCTAATCTATAAGGGCAGACAGACAAAAAATAATTCTTATGTATATAGATTTGGTTTTACGTAGTTTACGTCGAGCGGTCGTGTCTTGTACACAACCACCATGATTTTTTTGTTATGAAAACTCATATGTGAATATGTACGTTATGTGGAAGATATTGATTTGAAAAATGTATTGGAGGTAACCACTTTCCCTTCGATGGGACTCGAACCCATGACCCTACAGTACGCTAGACTGGTGCTTTAACCAACTAAGCTACGAAGGACCTCCGTCGGCCTTCGCAACCTAGCGGCTACTGAGCGAGCTCGAGATTCCCAAATTGGACGCATAGTCAAATCACTCACAATCCATTTATCAAGCCAATACTTCCACATGTGTATTGTACACGTCCACATTAGAGGAGCGTGAGTATTTAGAATGTCTGGCGGCTATACACATTCTTCATCAGCAACGGTACTGATCAAGTGAGGTTGTGTAAGCTATTTGCCAGTCGGTCGTCAAGCTCAGACCCGACCGCATTGCGTAGGCAAGAGCACGCAACTCAAGTTCAGTTCAATCAAAGGTTATTGCCTATTTCCGGGGATTAAACCACCCGACTTGGACGTTAATTTACAATGTTATGAAAACTCATATGTGAATATGTACGATATGTGGAAGATATTGATTTGAAAAATGTATTGGAGGTAACCACTTTCCCTTCGATGGGACTCGAACCCATGACCCTACAGTGCGCTAGACTGGTGCTTTAACCAACTAAGCTACGAAGGACCTCCGTCGGCCTTCGCAACCTAGCGGCTACTGAACGAGCTCGAGATTCCCAAATTGGACGCATAGTCAAATCACTCACAATCCATTTATCAAGCCAATACATAAATGATAAATGGATTGTGACCGCAAAAAGCAAGTTGTATATTTGAAACTGGTTGATAGACTTTTGCTTACGCGTGTAGACTCTAAGGCATTACAAAAGACAAAAGATGTAAATCTTGGCAGCGGACAAAAAGCATAAAAGTTCCCTTCTCCAAAATGGCCAACATTATTCAAATAGGTTGAACATTGTAAAAGTTGTGAAAATGTCAATATCTGGGTACACGGGGACCCTATCTGCCATTCACGTGTTTTTTATTGGCCAAATAAGGGTTAAATTTGTTTTACAATGTGTATAAAAACTTTTGCCTATCTGTCTACATGACATAAAATTGATGCCAAGGCTAAAAATTCATGTTTTGTTTTAAGCCAGTTTTGATAAACAATAAAGTTTGTTCCAAAATTGAGTGAAGCGAGATGAGCGTGCGGTCGATTATTATGAATGAATTTTACTACTGGTGGATATAAACAACCAGCATTTGGCACCAATACATTACCAATTTTCTACTTCCATGTCTAGTTGCTAAAGGGAGCAAACTCATTGCTGATAATAGAAATTGCTATGCCAATAGAAGAAACGATGACCTGTTACTTTATATTAAATTTACTGAGTTTGTGATAAAAGCTGCTATATTTAGTGAATACCAATCATAAAAGAAAGAGCATACAAATGTATACCAGTTAAACTTTACCTGTGTTTTAGTGTAATTATTCATTATTTTTATCATTCAATTTGGCGAATGTCTTAGACTGCCAAGAATAGGTATTTTCCCCTACTTCTTGTTGGACCCTGAGGCATCCAACCAATCACGAACTCGACCCTTATACTGTCAAAAAAGATCATTTGACGAGGACCGAATTCATTCGTGACGTCATGCTGCAGAACCTAATACGGCTAGTCTGACCCTCGTCGTCGTGTTTCTTACGGCGCACTGCAGTCACATTTCACTTTCTTCCGGTTTTCACCAAGCCTACCATTGTCCGTCGGGTATTTTTTTTCTGCGCGTGACTTATTCAACACAGACTTTGTACCTTTTCACGGAGTTTTTTGCACTTTTTACACCAATTTACTTGTTTGTCATCTAAGCGTTTACCTTCCTGCCTGCTGCCTATAACTTTCACCAGCTTATTGACTAACTCGTGTCAAGATACGACTTCTAAAAATCAAAAAACCTCATGCTCCATGGTTTTTTTAACGCACGCTTTCACTAACCACTCCATGAAAAGTAACTTTCTTTTATTTAACTACTAGCAGACCCGATGAATTTCGTTTCGCCTAAAATTGATTTATTCCCTGATTAGTTCTCGGGTTATGCAGAAATTTATGCTTCATTTGTATGAGAGCCACCCTTTCCAGACGGAGGAGAGGTTTCGAACCACCACAGAAACATATCTTCCCTTCCAAAACCTCCACATGTCAGATTTTGTTTCATTTGCTTGATCAATTCTCAAGTTATGAAGAAGTTGGGGTTTCATTTGTGTGGGAGCCCCCCTTCCAAAGGGGGTAGGGGTCTCGAACCATCTTAAGAACCTTCCCCGGTCCCTGCATACAAATTTTCACGCCGATCGGTTCAGCAGCTTCCGAGTCTATAAGGGTTAAACAGCCTAAATTTATATAGGGGAAGTGATGCGTTTTCCATCTTACTAAACATATATTCATCTCATCGCAAAACAAAGAAATACAGCACCAATCTCTTCGCTTCTTTTTGCTAACAGGCGTGCTCACTAGTCAAAAAATCTCAAAAATATGAAACCAAGCAAATTTTCTTATATTGCTTTGTTTTTGATGGGTTGGAAATAGGAGCTAAAGGATGAAGTACGAACCGTTCCCCTATATATAGATTTCACTTATTAAACTTAAAAATGGGTTCTTTTTATCAATTTATAATAATGCTTCGTACGAAGTTCAGATAAAAAGAGACCGCTGAATGCTGTGAGAATCCTTAGTGGCTGTTGGAGCCTTTGAACTTTGAACCAATTGGAAAGGAAAAGGATCTAGGTAGGCGACGAAAGTTTTTTTATAACCGGGGAGAATCCACCACCCCTCACTTTTGGATCAATTCTGAAACATGGCTTGCAACAAATCAAGCTTCATGGTTTTGCAAAACAACCTCATAGGAATGTTTTCTGAAGGAATTCGGTCCATCTGGTCCCATTCTGAAACGCCTTGGAATCCTGGTTCCCTGGTGGAAGTGGCCACTTTTTGATCAATTCCGAAACCTGCCACACTTTAAATAAATCGCAGATTTCTGTGAAATTTCACCGAAATCTCAACAGCAGAACTGTTCCGTGAATAATTTTACAGATTTGCGGTGGTTTCGACAGTTGAACAAAGGAAAAATCGCAGAAAATTTGGTGAAATAATTAACGAACAATTCTGCTGTTGAGATTGCGGTGAATTGAAGTGTGGGTTTGCGACGTGTGATTTTGCCAAGGATTTTACCAACACTGGAGATTTATATCGTCACCGGAAATCGCACTCCGCTCGCTACAAAATCTACTTGTATAAAGACGACTCTTCATACCTGCAGAATGTAATCCACATTTTCGTCACTGATTCTATCATGACACTGTACATCTAAGTTTAAAAAATGAAATTTGCATTTCCATACTACATATTGTAAAATGCGTTGACTTCCCGCAGAAGAAATACACACATCTCATTAATTAAAACCAAATAATTCGAGAGCTTCAAAAGCTTTATATTTTTTTAATTGATGGCAAAAATCTGCCCAACAGTCTTGAGACTGACCATTATTTGAGTCTGGGTCTTGTTAGTTTAATTGAAAATCAGACTGCGCATAAGTTTTTGTGATAACATTTTACCTCTTTTTTATATGATACATTCCTGATACTGACAATGAGATGAGGCCGATGGAATGCATGCGCAAGGCAATATGTACACATTTTTACGGCAATTATATAATCAGCCAGACCAGAATGACGCTGGTGAGACGAATAAACCAGTCCCAGTCTGCGAAACGTTTCTCCACAACATTAAAACCCTTATCGTATTAGTCAGGAAGAACCGTCAGGTGCACTCAATTCGTGACTTTCATGGATTTGAAAAATCACGTTGGATGAAATAGTTCATAAAACTCACGATTTATGGCACGATCTGAGCGAGTGCATTATATCAAATAAAAATGAGAAACGCATTCGGAAATTTGATAAGATAGAAGTTTTATGGCCAAATCATTCTTAAAAACTTCAGGTCATTCCGTGCTTATGGGACTTCCTTCCAGATTTGTGGTGTGAAACGGCATCAAACCACAATAACTGTGCCAGGTCAGTCTTGCAAAGTGGTTCAATGACTTTCTAAATTAAAATTTCAAATTGGTCATATGAAAACTCTTGTACTGATCGCGTCAGAGAAACACTGATATGTTCATCTAAGATTGATACTATTATCTACGATAATATTTACAATTTATTCCCCATCTTCTTCAATGGTTCCACTTTCCGCCTGAAACGTTGACTGCATTTCAACTAAGTGTTCTATTTGCTTTTCCAACGGCTGATATGCCTAATATTGCATTGTGTGTTTATGTGGCACTATGGATAAACTATGCCAACCGAGGTTGACACCAAGATTTTTTTATGTACAGGTTATCCGACTTGTCAATATCCCCAACTCAGCCATCTTGGATTTTTGTATGGAATTTATGCTCGTTTGTTTACATTTTGCACTGAAAATGAACTTTTCGTAACCGCGCTGGTTATTCCCATCTACTGACGAAGTCGGATAACCTGTACATAAAAAAATCTTGGTTGACACGAGGTTATTCCGAACACTGGCGGTTGTCCAAACCGCCAGTGTTCGGAATATGAGTCATGTTCGGGATTTGAGCCAAAATGTTATATACGTTACCGAGCTCCATGTGTAGCATATAAACTACTGGGTATTTTGGCCATGATTTCTGGTTCCATAGTCTATGATCCATTCAATTTTCAACAATGGACTTCACATCTGATGCAAATTGATGGGAGCAAATTAGTGAAAGGTTCCTGAGAAATAGGAGAAAATTTTTCACAAGTTTGTTTGCGTAAAACATGTATTTAGGTCCTAACTTCTGTTTCCATGGTCCCATCCGGCCAATATTCAATAGGAACAATGGTATAAGATGTCCCATCGAAATTAACTTGTGACTAGCAGTTGAAGGAAAGTGGAAAAGGGTCTTACATCATACTCACACTTACATCACCTTAATTCATCGAACTGAGTCCATTAGCATACAATATTATGGGTCTCAGTAGGGTTTCTTACCCCATTCCCGGCCTAACATGCGTACGACTGCATTATTTAATTGATATTTATGACAGGAAGCAACTTTTTCTGAAATTTGTAGGCTGTATAATACTGCATTTGGGTTCACTTCTGCTTAAAAAATAGCTATTCGTGCTAAATATCTTTCAAAGAAGCTTTTATTTGATTTAAATTAACGAGGTGCAGCACTCATTTCAGTCATAGCGATTCCCAATCCGGCATACAAAAAACCAGTTCCCGGCCTAAGCAAAATTTCACTCAATCTCTCAACATTTTACTCTCATTCTCTCTCGGGACGGTAGAAAATGCGATGTAAACAAAAATATGCACGTTCCACGACAACAAGATGCCAGATGGTATTATTCATAATCATTTTTATTTGGTTGAGAAGATATATAAACTCATCCAAATTTCTTCCAAATACTTAAAAACAATATTTATTTCACCTTTTAAAATCGAGAGAACTATAAATAACATGATAACGTCAACATATTAGACAATTTTCCTATTAACGGTGAAGGATCATTTTTATAATCCTGGCCTTTTGGCAGCACGGTGCGGCTAGAAGTTCTTGGGCCGAGGTGAATTTTTGTTCGGTTTGTGAATACATTTTAAAATGTATTCTAGTATGTTTAAATAAGTTCTAGTGAAACGAACAAATAAGAACAATTGAAGTGCGGGTGTTTAGAATTATGGTGTGGTGATTAACAGCTTCATGCAATGGTTGTATCGAGCACTGTGACGATTTTCAGGTAGGTGTTTATTCGATAATACCGTTTTGTAAAAGTGGAAAGAATCACTCCGGCTCAGTGGTGTGGCATCTGAGAGTGAAATTTTGAATTCTACATTTTTATTTTCTACAATTGAATCAATTAGGAGTAAAACAAGTGATAGAAAAATATTGAGTATTGTGAAAAATAAATGGGAGACTTTTTAAAAACTATCAACCATAAACCTACGACTTCCAAACAGTTTAAATCATCAGTTTTCTGTGCAGTGAGCCGGGAACCGGGTCCATAGGCCCAAGTAGTGATTTACCCTATGTCCTACGAAAAGTTTTTTTTGTTCGAAAGTAACTTTTCAAATTTTGACCGGTATTAGAAGGCGTTCGATGCTAATAGACCTCCCTCTATAGCATATCAATCATCCAAAAGTTGGTTAGTCAACAACTAGTGAATCAAACCGGTACAGTTGCAAACACAAACAGCAAACTATTTGCTACAGATTATTTGGCGACGGAATTATTTAAATTGAATCGTGCGATGTGTATTGGCACTTGAACGAACGTTTGTCATCGGAAAAAAAAGTATCCTCATGGTCGAATACGAAAAAATAGCAAACCGCAGCCACCAGAAAAAAAGTACTCGAAGCGCAACGCCACTGTTAATGTGTTTTTAATTTGAAAAATTTTTCTTCTATCTGGATGCGTGTAAGCGGCACCGAGTAGCAGCTTTTCAAACTCCAGTTAGTGGATCATGCTTCCTTTGGCGAGAATATGTCCTGGCCACACCAACCACGCCACGGTCGCACCATTTGTAGGAATAATTCACGAACTTTTCCGACCACAAATTGCCATCAAAGCATGGTTCACTGCTTTGACTCGTTCCGAAATTGTTTCGAATTTGTTGGTGAGCATTTCGCTCCTCGGTGAATGAATAAGTGAATAGGATAAATTCCCACAGCGAAGAAAGTTCGGGAGTTTAAATTTGTACGAAGACTAGACTCGGTGATCATTGTGAGACACCGGCTATAGTTGATACAGTGTATAATAAAGCAATTTGATTGAAACTATAAATATGTGAAAAGCACCTCATTATCAGTGAACACATTATTGAATTTTTGCGCAACATGTAAACTATCGGTGGGCGCATAATTATTCAATGCTTTCAGGGATCCTCTACATACACGAGACAATTATGCGTCCACCGGCAATAAATTAACTGCGCTTTTTCGTACAAGTAATCACAAACCATTGTATCTTAAAAATTTCATACAAGAAAGAACGCATTTGAGGGATATTATTCTTTTTCATTCTTCTTCAATGGCTCTACATTCCAACTGGAACTTGGTCTGCTTTCCAACTTGGTATTCAATAAACATTTCCTCAGGTATTATTTGAAATCTTTTCTATGCACGCCATTGCATGAGTATGTATCTTGTGGATACGGATACACTATGCCCAGGGAGCCAAGAATGTTTCCCACCCGAAAACATCCTAAACCGGACTGAGAATCGAACTCACCATCTCCGGATTGGCAATCATACCCCAGCTAGAGAGAGAGACCCCCAAATGACCACCAAACCCGTCTTTATTGGCAATTTCTTGTTTTTTTTTATGAAGAATTTCTATTTTTCGAAGAGTTTTTATTTTCGACTGTACGACAATTCCCAGAAAACCAATTCCCTGAATGTAATTTCCCCGAATATAACATTTCTCCCAATGGAACAATTCCCCGAAAATAAAGTACCTCTTGGAAACACATCTTCGCAATCGACTGTATGCGTCCGAAAAGAGTAGCGTTTAAAGATTCGTTCAAGAGTGTCTCATTGGAGATCAAAATCAAACTCCTGTCCTGTATGTACCTTCTTAAGAAATATAAGGCAATGGTGGATGTGAATCCTTGTAAACAAAAATTAAGCGTTTGCCCAGAATGAGGCATTAGTGAATGTGATTCCTTCTCTAAAAAGAATGCATCTGCTCGGAATAGCGCAATGGTAAATGCGCAGACAAACAGACATAACACTTGTGAAATTTTCATCGCTCATTGAGTTACTGGTCAGTTTGTATAATCATTAGTTGGCCATGCACTCACTCGTGGTACACGCATCGGCTTTGCTCAAATTTGACATTTGCTCACTATCGCTATCTGGTTCGTGATTTGCCTAACTTAGTGAAAACAACAGGTGCCATTAGTGTTCGCAAGACGATTAATTTGATGAGTGAATGTTCAATGTGTACGTCTCTTTGTCTGTGGTCTGTGGTCTGTCTTTATTTAATAGCAAGTATCTGCCTGGAGGAAGACAATGATGGATGGGATCCATCCACAGAAGACATTTTCACGAAGTAAGGAAATGGTAGATGTGATTCTTTCTTCAGAAATAGGCGTTAGCTCGAAATAATGGAAAGTGAATGAATTTAGAATGAGAATAAGGGTGAATGGATCTCTTATTTTAATGCAGTCGAATTTGGCTAGAATAAGGAAAAATATGTGAGATCCCTTCTTAAGCATTTTGTATTGAATGTATAATAAGGACTGTTCAGTTTATCCAGAGGACACTTTTACATGAAAATATAAAATAGACATACTGGTCAATTTTGATGGAGTTTGCTTTATTTAGTACCATAAAGTAGCCCAAAAACCGTATATAAACGGTTGGAGCAGTTGAAAATCTAATAAATTGAGCAAATTTCTGAGTTAGAATTGTGTCGTTGATAAATGGATTTCATTTCTAGAACTTCAGATAATATACGAACAAAAATAGATTTCTAAAAAAATTATGATTAAAAAAACATCAACAATACAAAGTGTCCTCTTTATAAACTGAACAGTCCTTATTTCGCCGAAAAAAAAACATTTTGCCGAATTCATTTTCTCAGAATAGTATTAGGCGGTATGTATCTTTCGCGGTATGATATTTGATGGATTACACCTTTTCAGAATGACCTTTGGAGGATTCCAGTTTTTCAGAATGTTCTAATAAATAAATTGACATTTTCTTGGATAATTGTGGTGCAGTATAGCAGCAGTTTTGAAACATATAATTGCTCCCTATCAATCCTTTATTAACTATTCCTTTAGTAAGCGAATTATCTCCTCTTCTTGCCTTATCGCTGACGTATGTTCTATCTCAAGACGCCTTATACCGGATAGATGAGTTTTTTTAAAGAAGGCATAATTTCCTCCATTCATATTACACCGGACATACGCTATCATTTAAAAAAGTGATTGTCTCATATTTTCACGTTATCCCAGACAAAGGAGTTCATTTAAAAAAGGGACCAAATGGACCAAATGCTCTCATTCATAAAAAGCATTGCCTTCTTTCAGTCCATTGTCTTCATCTTCAATGGCTTTACATTCTTACTGAAATTTGGGCTTTTTTTTCAAATTCAAAGCTGAGAAAAGATAGATAGATAGAAGAAAAATAAAGAAAAATTGATATAAGAAGAAGATGTTATAGAAGATATAAGAAAAAGATAGAGAAAAGGATAGATACCACCTCACTACATCTCGATGTTCTATATCTCGATATCTCTCCGTATATCGATGGTTTTCTCGGTCCCTTCAATCTATAGGTATAGAGTTTTGCTTTCTACATCTCAATAAACTCCATATCTCGATATTTCTCTACCTCGATGTTTTTTTTGTATCTTTATTAAGGAGGCTTTCAGCCCTTGGCTGGCTCACCTCCTACCTCGATGTGTTTTGGTCATATAAGTTCAGGATTGATAGATAGATAGATAGATAGATAGATAGATAGATAGATAGATAGATAGATAGATAGATAGATGCACATAAAAGTCTTCTCCATTCAGCTCGGTCCATGGCTACACTTCGCCAACCACGTAGTCTGCGGAGGGTCCGCAAATCGTCCTCCACCTGATCGATCCACCTTGCCCGCTGTACACCTCGCCGTTTTGTTCCCGTCGGAACGTTGTCGAGAACCATTTTCACCGGATGACTGTCGAACATTCTGGCCCGGCCCACCACAGTCTTCCGATTTTCGCGGTGTGAACGTTGGGTTTGGGACAAAAGGTCGAAAGACAAAAGGTCGAAAGGACAAAATATCGAAAGACAAAAGGTCGAAGTGACAAAAGGTCGAAAAGGACAAAAGGTCGAAAGGGACAAAAGGTCGAAATGACAAAACGTCGAATTGGAAAAAAGGTCGAAAGGACAAAACGTCGAACGGGACAAAAGGTCAATGAGATCAAAAAGGCGAAAGGGACAAAAGGTCGAAATAGACAAGAAACTGAAACGGAGAGAATCAATCTCGCACCAGAGTTGACCTACATAGTTGGCAAAAAATGTGGTCTTTTATTTTCACAATTTATAACAATTAATCTATATACATAAAAATAAATTTCTGTCTGTCTGAACCTTATAGACTCGGAAACTACTGAACCGATCGGCGTGAAAATTTGTATGAGGAAGATTTTGGGGCCGGGAATGGTTCTTAAGATGGTTCGAGACCTCTCCCCGCTTTGGAAAGGGGGGCTTCCATACAAATGAAACACCAATTCCTTCATTACTTGAGATCTAATCAGAGAATAAATCAATTTTATGATCGAAGTTCGACGGGTCTGCTAGTAAAAAATAAAAATAAAATTCATTCAGTGAGTACAACTAATAGATGGATATTTGAGTTCTAAATGTCACTTCGATTTGACAAAATTGCAAACGCCGCACATCAAATACACCGGCGTGTGTTACACACAGGTGTATTTTTAATGCACGTGTCTGCGTAGCTGAAGCGTACACTATTTTGGCAGATCAAAGTAACATTAATAAAACCTAGAAAACCATCCATTATTTGCACACATTGAATGAATTTTATTTAATTGTGAACAATAGTGAAAAATAAGAGAACAATTTTTTATCGCCATCTGTATAGGACAACTCTGTCTCGCGCAATACAGATTCCTTTCCTAATTCAACAATCTTTTTTATCACTAACAGAACTATCTAGATATTCATAATTTTGTTTCATAGTCATAACTCCTTCTTTGGAAATTGCTCATTCTTCAACATTGATTCTTCTGCTAATACACAAAACTTGTTATCAACTTGTTCTTGGTCGACCTTTTGTCCTTTTCGACATGTTTGTCCTTTTCGACCTTTTGTCCCTTTCGACCTTTTGTCCTTTTCGACCTTTTGTCCCTTGCGACCTTTTGTGCCTTTCGACCTTTTGTCTTTCGACCTTTTGTCATAGATTCGTGAAAGATCGATGGTTCTCCCAACAGCTGATGCAACTCGTGGTTCATTCGCCTCCTCCACGTACCGTCCGCCATCTGCACCCCACCATAGATGGTACGCAGCACTTTCCTTTCAAAAACTCCCAGAGAACTACCGGTCTAATAAGCGTTTTGTAGATAGTCAGTTTGGTACGGTGGCGAACTCTATTCGATCGGAGCGTCTTGCAGAGTCCAAAGTACGTACGATTTCCAGCCACTATGCGTCTTCAAATTTCTCTGCTGGTATCGTTATCGGCGGTCACCAGTGAGCCCAAGTACAGAAATTCTTTTTTTTTTGTCTTTATTAAGGAGACTGTCGTCGTCAATGTCGTCGGCGAAACCAAATAACTGGACGGACTTCGTGAAAATCGTACCACTCGTGTCAATCCCTGCCCTTCGTATTACTCCTTCCAAAGCGATGTTGAATAGCAGACACTAAAGACCATCACCTCGCCGTAACCCTCTACGCGTTTCGAAGGGACTCGAGAATGCTTCTGAAACTCGAACTACACACATCACCCGATCCATCGTCGCCTTGATCATTCGCATCAGTTTATCCGGAAATCCGTTTTCGTGCATTAGCTGCCATAGCTGGTCCCGATCGATTGTATCATATGCGGCTTCGAAGATAAATAGATGTGTGGGCATGTTGTATTCGCGGCTTTTCTGCAATACCTGACGTATGGCGAACACCTCGTCTGTGGTAGAGCGTTCACCCATAAATCCCGCCTGGTACTGCCCCACGAACTCCCCTGCAATTAGTGTTAGTCGGCGGCATAAAATTTGGGAGGGTACCTTGTAGGCGGCGTTCAGCAATGTGATTGCCCGGTAGTTGCTACCATCCAGCTTATCGCCCTTTTTGTAGATGGGACACACGACACCCTCCATCCACTCCTGTGGCAGAACCTCATCCTCCCAAACCTTGGTAATCACCCAGTGCAGCGCTCTAGCCAGTGGCTTACCACCGTGTTTAAACAGCTCTCCTGGTAGTTGGTCAACTCCAGGGGCATTGTTGTTTTTCAGCCAGCCGATCTCCTCCTGGATTTCCTGGAGATTCGGAGGCGGAAGTCGCATATCCTGCGTGCGTGCTCCTAGGTTCATTGCCATACCGCCAACGTTGTCTGCCATATCGCCATTCCGGTGCTCTTCGTAGTGCTGCCGCCACCTTTGGATCACCTCACGCTCGTTTGTAAGAATGTTCCCGTTTATGTCCTTACACATATCGGGCTGTGGCACGTGGCCCTTACGTGAACGGTTCAACTTCTCATAGAACTTTCGTGCGTTATTAGCGCGGTACAGTATCTCCGTCTCTTCACGGTCTCGATCTTCCTGCTGGCGCTTTATCATCCGGAAAATCGAGTTTTGTCTGTAACGCGCCCGTTTGTATCGTGCCTCGTTGGCCCTCGTGCGGTGTTGCAGCAATCTCGCCCATGCTGCATTCTTCTCCCCAACTAACTGCTCACATTCACCGTCATACCAGTCGTTTCTCTGATCCGGAGCCACCGTGCTTGGGGCAGCGGTTGCGGTGCTTCCAATGGCGGATCGAATATCTCTCCAGTCATCTCCAGCCATCAGCCTTGCGACCAGATAGGTAAGAGTGCAGTCATTCTGTGATCCACGCTGGGAGTCCTATGTGATTCAGTTTGTGGATAATAATATCATAGGGTACAGTGTCGAAGGCTTTTGCAACGCTTCAAGCTCTCGAGAGTCGAGATATGGTTGACACGTAACACATCAAATTTGTTGTTGTTGATCGGTTTTTCATAAATCCATGCTGGCAGCTCGAGATAATCGGTGCAGCGGTTCTATACAATCGTGCGTGGATCAGCTTTTCGAAAACCTTGCTTAAGAACACTCCTCACGGAATCCAATTTTCAAAGTACTCGCGTTTTCAAGGGCACACCATTCGATACGAAAGCAACGCACAACTGTCATTTTTATTGTTTCAGCTTTGCTGCGTCAGTTATCGGTTTTCAAATTTATGGATCGGTATTATGGACGTGGTTTTCCAAGCAAATGGAAACACTCTAGCTTGGAGCGAGCGAATGAACACTGCAGCAATTGGGTCGCTAACGTGGCGGCGCAATTCTTTAAAAATCCAGCAGGAAGATGGTCTGTTCCTGGACCTTTAGATGTGTCAAGATCATCCAGAGCTGTTCGAATCTCATAAGGAGCAAACTGAAACCATGGCAAGCTGATATTGTAGGAAGGTATTTGACCAAAAAAATTCGGACGGACAGGAGATGTTCTATGGAAAACACTTTCGAAGTAGGCAGCAAAAAGGTTAGTCGCCAAGGTTGATTAAAATCAGACTTTAAGGCACGCTTCTTCCGAGGAACGTGTGTGTTGATAACTTCAAAGAGAAGTTCGTGGAGGGCCGATAGCATTCCGTCCACTGTATCAGACCACAGATGTGGTATCCAATCGATGTTGTCAAAAATAGAATTAATCAGATCGAAGTCGCATGCCGAATAGTCATATATAAACTAAGTCGTCAGGTAATGCTGTCATGACATTCTCGTCAAGAAGTACGACGATTGGTTTATGGTGGATATCAATAGGCAGTAGCGGAGAGGTTGACTCAATTATATCAACGATCTCAGGGAGAATTGTCAATATCAGATCGAGAAGTCTTCCATTTATGTTTACAACATGGTTAATTTGCCTCAATCCATTAGTAAACATTTCTTCCGTGAAGTTCAGCTCGGTGACAATGGACACGTTGGAAGGGACGCACCCGTTGATATCGACATCGAAATACCAGCGCAAAGATGAAAGGTTATAGTCACCAATCGATAGAACTATATCAGACTCAGAGGAATTATCTGCAATGGAACGTACAACATTCGCATAAGCAACGTATAACTGCATACTAGGGTTTGGCGGAAGATACACAGCAATAACGAAAAGCGAACGAGGCTTCGAGTTAATGTGGGCTGCGATTGGTTCCAATTCAACCGAGTTGGCTAACGATACACATTCAGTTTCCAGTGAATTTCTGACTGCGACCAAAACGCCACCATCTCGTGAATGATGACTGGTTAAATCGTTGCGATCACAACGGAAAATGTGTAATCTGAAGAAATTTCGCTACTATTGATATCTGCTCGTAGCCACGTAGCTTATGAACGAGAACAGCTTACAAAAGATTTAAACTCGCACCAAGCTTATCATGTACAAAACGCTCATCAGTCCGATTCGTAAGTGAAGAACTAAAGATCCTTTCAAATTTCAAAGCCCTTTACGGACATGAAACCTGAATCATGCTTGAGGAGGGCATTTGAGGAGGCACTCGGAGTATTCGAAAGACGTGTACTTAGGAGCATCTTTGGCTGTGTCCAAGACAACGGTGTGTGGCGGTTGCAAGACTGTCGGACAATAACCCTCCAAAAATGGTGTTTGTTTCCGATCCGGCTAGTAGAAGAAGGCTGGGAACAAACCAGATTCAAAACGATTTGGCGAGCGTAGGGTGCAACCGAGGAAGGAGCGACGTAGCCTCGATCTGTGTATTGTGTCGTCAAAATATTGATTCAGTGTTATCTGTCTGTATGTAAGCTAAATAAAATGAAGAAAATGAAAAGATTACATACACGATATAGAAACTTTGAGAAGCATCAATACAGATGTACGGATGAAAAATAGTTTCTTTATCCTTCATTCATAGTTTTGAGCCATGAAGGTACCCGTGAAGCGTACACCAAATATCTTTCATCACTGGTGTTGTTTCCTTGGCTGCAACTCATGTCCAAAATTTCGCAGAACTTCCTTGTGCCGGACATATTGTCCATCCACCTGTCGGAGCACGTAACGTTATTGCATTGCATCTGGGAATGGATTGGATGGAGGAATTGACACGTCACAGGTCGCCACACTACCGAATGGTCTGCTCGGTCGCACAACAAGGAACAATGAACCTACAGTGGATAAATATGTATATCGAAAGTAATAACAAATAAAAATTGCAATTATAAACATCCACATAATTTACGAAGATTGATGCGATAGAGCCAACGCTGATGAAGGTTCATATGAGAGCGCAACACTCATTCCGCCAAAAGTCTGGAGACCACCGACCCACAGCGGCATACACTTGCGAAAAAAAGTGACAGCAGGAAAAAAGTGCTACTAAAATTGCATTCTGTTCAGGCGGCCCAGCACGACCAAACAGTCAGAACTAGACCCCTGAGCCACCGCACATCGCTTTAGGTACGAACAACATTCATAATAGACGGTAATTTAGAGAACAGAGACTGATCCATTCTACAATTTTTTTGTTTGAAATTAACGTCATTTTGCTAAAAGACCTTTTAGGATTTTTTTGCGTTTGAAGATTTTGGTCGATTATAAAATGGATGGTATATGTGGCCACGCAACTGGGGACGTGTCCAATGAACGAGTAGTTGCGATGTGACAATGTCCTGCTTCGGGATTCAAAGCAGGTTGTAAGTTTTGCAAAAAAAAACGTGTTTGTCCTTCAACAGATATTATACCAATTATTTGAAATATTTGAGTATGGTTAACTTTTAAAATGCTTGCACTATCGCTCCCACGTTGCCGCTTATTAGGCTGGCGCACAGAACTATCCGCGCGTAAGCCAAGGGGGCAGATGAGCGGGTGTGTAGGAACAAAAAATAAAAATGTTTCACACAGTAACGACCATATCAGTGAGGATAGAACCATGTACAATTACGCTTCTGGAAGAGCAGACACGAATAAACTGCACAAGAACTGTGTGCTGGGCAACTCAAATGGATAGAAAATTACAAATTCCATCTGTCTTCATCTTGTGCTGTCGTTATTTTGTGCTACTGTGTTACGGGCGAGTATTTTGCCGGCAGACGGGTTCCTTGCGTTCATTGTGGCCCGCTGATCCCGCCGCTTTTGCACTGCCTTTTTGTCACACCCTTTGAAGCAAAGCCGAAAGCTGTAGAACTTGGGCAGAGCAATTAGGATGAGTAACAGTACGACCTGATCCAGCTTACAGATGGAGAAATGGCAAATGCAACAAATAAGATTTAACTGTCTTTCGCATGCAGCTTTTATTTCAAAAACGTTTTCTCAATCAAGTAACATGTATTGAAATTGAACAACATTGATTCATATCTTTTATTGGCAATGATTGGTAGATAAAATAATATTTCTTCCATGAATTTTAATCATTTCGTCTAGAAAAAGAGTGCACTGTTTAATTCAATTCGTATGAATCGCAAGTTTTGAGTTAATTTTGACTGCGATATAGTTATAGGCTATTATCTCCATCGAATGCGAGCAAAGTTCTTCAACGAACAAACCAAATTCTACAATTAAAAGTATTTGATTCATTACTAATGGTAATACATAATTATAAAGTAATAACTTTACAATTTTACGCACAGCCGCTAATTTCAACACTAAGGATCTTTAGTCTGATTTCGTACACTTTATGTTACAAGTGACAAGCAAAGCAAAAGTATCATCACTAGGTGCATAAATCAGAGCTTCTCGTTTTAAATAATGCTTGCCGTTTACTTGACCAAGCTACGAACTTCAAATCCTTCAGAACAGAACAACAAGCATATACAACGCGGCCAGCATAGCCCAACGCTGGTCTCACTGGCGACAGACGGCCAATAACCACATTGTCCTACCGCGAATGACTGGATTTTACTTCGGATATTTATGATCACATTCCTTCAAAACATGCGATCTCTGCTGTCTGGAATACCTATCTGCTGTGCTGGCGAAGACAACCGCGGCCATCCAGTTCCATCAGGAACATTACACCTAGCGTTCTATTCGGAACTATGGACGACTAAGAGGCAGTCAGTAGTAACGCCTTCAATTAGTTGCATGCTCGGCATCCGGACGACGAACGATGATGACGACGTCGTCCACGACGGATGGGAAAACGAATGCAACGAAAACAACGTGGACCACGGATGGGTGAGCTGAGCTTGGAATTTTACGGTAACAGCTGGTGCTGACTACAGCTCGGTGTATGGTCGGGATGGTCGTTTGTGTCTCCACTCCTCGCCATTCGACCTCTCGACAACGCTCTCGAAAGGATTGTAATTGTTCGCCGGGGAATTTCAGCGTCACGGCTGCAATGGGTGTAAATTTCTTACCGGACGCCGCAAGAACACCTTATTCCGAATAAGGCGAGAAGGTAAAAAAATGTAATTGCTCGTTGAGGGAGACGGTTTTTTCCTTCCAAGGTGGAAAAGCTAATGAACTCGACAGTCTGCATTGCTTTGGAATGATTGATGTTGATTTTAAACTTAGAAGCTACTTTACCGGAAATGTTCTCTGTATAAAATCATAGCGAAAATAAATTGATTCAACATAATACCAATATTATTATCAACTATATCGATCAATTTCTTGTAGAAATAGTGTGGATGGCAAGATATTATATTGAACTTTACAAGAAAATTAAATAAATGATTGTTCATCTGTCCAAATAACTTATAGAAAATTCTTGTCTTCTGGCTCTTTCAGTCTGAAAAATATTGAAACGGGTTCACATTTGTTTGAATAATTTTCGGATGGGAAACAAATATCGCAGTCGAACTATAATCAATCAATAAGATGGCTCATTGAAAATGCGCAGATATATATTTCGCTTCTATTGGCATCACATGAGTTCAATGGCGGAGCTAAGATTGGGCCAGATGGGGCTCGTAACCCATCATTTTGGATATTTTTCCTGAAATTTAATTATATACGCCAAAATTGCTCTGAAAAAAGTGATTTTCGGCTAAAATTTATTACCACTGGCAACGCTAGTAAAACTGAAAAAAAACTGATTCTCCTAGAATTTCTTTGGGTTATTTCCGAAAGAATTTTTGGATAAATCTTGGAATTTATTTGGAAATTCTGATAGATGTTTTTTTTTCGAAAATTCGAATAGTCAGTTTGGTACGGCGGCGAACTCTATTATATCGGAGTGTTTTGCGGAGTCCAAAGTACGTACGATTTTCTGCCATGATGCGTCACGGAGGTCACCAGTGAGCCCAATTACACGGCTCTCCAGAAGATCCGGAGCATCCGTGAAAGAGGACAATTCCAAAAGTTCATCCAGAGCTTCGCCATTTTTTCATAACCATCCATTCTGGCGTATTGTGGATGCAATCAATAGTGAAAGTCTTCTGTGGCCTCCAAATGTCCCAGAAACAATCCTTCAGAAGGTCCGGAACATCCGTAAAAGTGGTCAATTCTAAAAGGAAATCACGGAGGAACTTTCGGAGGAATTCTGGAGGATTTCCTAGAGAAACTTTCCTTAGATCTTTTGGAGGAATTCCCAGAGGAACTTCCGGAAGAACTTTTGGAGGAGTTCCCGGAGCAAGTTTCACCAGAATATTCGGAGGAATGCCTTTAGGAACTTCCCGAGTAATTACGTGAACTTCTGGAGGAATTTGCTAAGAAACTTCCGGAGGAATTCATGGAGCAGCATCCGGAGGAATTCCCGAAGGAACTTCCGGATGAATTCTCAGAAGAACTTCTAGAGGAACGCCTTTAGGAACTTTCCAAGGAATTACTTGATGAACTTCCGAATGGATTACCGGAGGAACTCCGGTAGCGCTGCAGGAGGTTTGTTGGAAGGGATCAATGGTGCGAAAGCTTAGAGGTAATCATACCATCTACCAGAGCTGCGGCAACAAACACGAGCTGGGAACAGCTTTCATAGTAATGGGCAATATGCGTGGCAAAGGCAAAGGCGTGTGATCGGGTGGTGGCCGATCAATGAAATAATGTGCAGGTTGAGAATCAAAGGCCGGTTCTTCAACTTCAGCATAATCAACGTCCATAGCCCACACTCCGGAAGCACTGATGATGATTAGGACGCATTCTACGCGCAACTGGAACGTGAGATTAGGAGATTTAAACGCCCAGGTTGGCCAAGAGGAGGAGTTTGGACCGACTATTGGGAAGTTCAGCGCTCAACAACTCACGAACAAAACCGACCTACGACTAATTGATTTCGCCGCCTCCAAGAATATGGGCATTCGCAGCACCTACTTCCAACACAGCCTCCCGTTTCGGGACACCTGGAGATCACCACTGCAGACAGAATCACAACTCGACCACGTTCTGATTGATGGACGGCACTTCTCCGACATTATCGACGTCAGGACATATCGTGGCGATAACATCGACTCTGACCACTATCTAGTGTTGGTTAAATTACGCCCAAAACTATCCGTCATCAACAATGTTCGGTACCGACGACCGCCGCGGTACGACCTAGAGCGACTGAAGCAACCTGATGTCGCCACTGCATACGCGCAGTATCTCGAGGCAGCGTTGGCGGAAGACGGTGAGCTCGATGGGACCCCTCTTGAGGACTGCTGGAATACAGTCAAAGCAGCCATTAACGACGCAGCGGAGAACGTCGGGTATATGGGACGAAGTCGACAGAACGATTAGTTTGACGAAGAGTGCAGACAGATTCTGGAGGAAAAGGACGCAGCGCGGGCGGTCGCGCTGCAGCAAGGTACCCGGCAGAACGTGGAACGTTATAGACGGAAGCGAAGACAGCAGACCCACGAGGAGGTGGAACAGCTGTGCCGTTCTCGAGAAACACGCAAGTTCTATCAAAAGCTCAACGCATCCCGCAAAGGCTTTGTGCCGCGAACCGAAATGTGCCGGGATAGGGATAGGAGCATCTTGACCGACCAACGTGTGGTGATCGAAAGGTGGAAGCAGCACTACGAGGAACATTTGAATGGCGCTGATAGTACAGGCAGTGAAAGTCAAGGCAGTGGA
Organism: Armigeres subalbatus; assembly: GCF_024139115.2. Classification (NCBI taxonomy): domain Eukaryota; kingdom Metazoa; phylum Arthropoda; class Insecta; order Diptera; family Culicidae; genus Armigeres; species Armigeres subalbatus. The sequence goes on from NC_085140.1 coordinate 141,814,590, forward strand.
GGATATGACTACGTCAGTTCAGCGGACGATGGAAGCCAACCACCTTGAGGGAAGTTAAGGATGCCATTCAACAGCTAAAGACCAATAAAGCAGCTGGTGAGGATGGTATCGGAGCTGAGCTCATCAATATGGCCCCGGAAAAGCTGGCCACTTGCCTCCACAAACTGACAGTCAGGATCTGAGAAACCGAACAGCTACCGGAGGAGTGGAAGGAAAGGGTTATATGCCCCACCTACAAGAAAGGCGACAAGCTGGAGTGTGAGAACTTTCGAGCGATCACCATCCTTAATGCCGCCTACAAAGTGATATCCCAGATCATCTTCCGTCGTCTGTCGCCATTATCGTTGACGGCCGCTCGACAACGGACCAGATCTTTACTGTAGGGCAAATCCTTCAGAAACGCCGTGAATACCAGGTCCCAACGCACCATCTGTTCGTTGATTTCAAGGCGGCATACGACAGTATAGACCGCGTAGAGCTAATGAAAATTATGGACGAGAACAGCTTCCCTGGGAAGCTTACCAGACTGATCAAATCAACGGTGGATGGTGTGCAAAACTGTGTGAAGATTTCGGGCGAACACTCCAGTTCGTTTGAATCGCGCCGGGGACTAAGACAAGGTGATGGACTTTTGTGCCTGTTGTTCAACATTGCGCTAGAAGGTGTCATGCAGAGAGCCGGGTGTAACAGCCGGGGTACGATTTTCAACAGATCCAGTCAATTTATTTGCTTCGCGGATGACATGGACATTGTCGGCCGAACAAAGACAAAGTACATGCTTGTGGGCGGAACCGAGCGCGACAGGGCCCGCCTGGGAAGCAGTGTTACGATAGACGGGGATATCTTCAAGGTGGTCGACGACAACGTTAGTCGTGAAATACAAAGGCGCATCATCTGTGGAAGTCGGGCCTACTACGGGCTTCAGAAGAAACTGCGGTCGAAAAAGATTCGCCACCGCACCAAATGTGTCATGTACAAAACGCTGATAAGACCGGTTGTCCTCTACGGACATGAAATATGGACAATGCTCGAGGAGGACTTGCAAGCACTCGGAGTATTCGAGAGACGGGTACTTAGGACCATCTTTGGTGGTGTGCAAGAAGGCGGCGTCTGGTGGCGAAGCATGAACCATGAGCTCGCCCAACTCTACGGCGAACCCAGTATCCAGAAGGTAGCTAAAGCCGGAAGGGTACGATGGGCAGGACATGTTGCAAGAATGCCGGACAGCAACCCTGCAAAGATGGTGTTCTCTTCCGATCCGGCAGGTACGAGACGGCGTGGAGCACAGTGAGCGAGATGGGCAGACCAGGTGCAAAACGACTTGGCCAGCCGGGGGGGTATCCGAGGATGGAGAGATGCGGCCTCGAACCGTGTATTGTGGCGTCAAATTGTTGATTCAGTGTTATCTGTTTAGATGTAAACTTAATAAATGAAAAATGAAGGAATGCATTCAATTTTTGCCAGCAAAGATGATACCGAACAAATCGCTAAGCTCTTGAATGAACTTTTACGGATGTTCCGGAGGACCATTTCTGAAGCATTTGGAGATCACAGAAGACATTCACTATTGATTGCACCAACAAATTTTCAGAATGAATAATTACGAAAAAATCGCAAAGCTCTGGGATGAGCTTTTAAAATTGGCTGTAACCGTTTGGTTACAAATTGTTGATTTTTGTTTTGGTATATTATTGTTTGTTTCGGAACCTTCACGTTTCTCGTGTAAAAACAACAGCTACCACAGAAGCGTTAGGGTTTGGTACCGCTGTAATAACATGAGGGTGCTATAAAATATCCAACATGGCATCATGCTTGGAAGAATGCAATGTTGGATGAAAGCGAATGGCAAAATTAGCGGGAAAATATGGGAAGAAATTGATATAAAAGAGTAGCCATTGCCCAATTTCGGCCTCTTAGTATATCAGGCGTCCGTGTGCAGTGAAGTGGGAGTGAAGTGCAGAATTTCAAGTGACCCCCCCCCCCCCTTTTTTTTCTAGCAGGAGCTAGTGTGAACTCCGGGGAAAAAGTGTTCAGGTAATTCTGAACCCTGTACTGTGGAACTTGAAGTTAATTCTTGTGTCCATTAGGACCTCTCTTTTTCTACGTCTTTTTCGGACTGCTTTTCCGTCCAGCACACGGCTCGGCCCGCGAAGCCGCCAGGCTTCCGCGCCTAATCCGTCAAGGATTGTGACGTCCTTCATCGGACGATTCCTCGGGCCGTAGGCCCTAACCGGCCGGTGGCTAAGCCACGGCCGGCCGATCGCGCCTACGAGGGAAGACGCCTGCCCACCATCGCCCAGCAACGCCCGCTGGTCCCGTCGGACGAGAGTCGTCCGCATCGCCACTCGCCTCGCTATTCTGGCGAGAATCATGGCCGCACAGCTGGACTGGAGTCGCTGTGTCGGCTATTCCGGCCTCAACATCGAGAGTAGCAGCGGTATGTACCGGTACCATCGTTAAAACTAGGTCACACTTAACAAATTAACACAAATTTATTACACAGAACAACACGCACACGCCACAATTAGGAAAAATAAAATTATACAAGTAAAGTGAAATTTCCCGGTGATAGTTTTTGTTTACCGCGAAAAACCCTTGATTACCCAGTAGTTAGCCGACCCTGGGATTGCCGGAGAGTCTCTTGTGTCTTGGTCGGACTAGGTACTGATTGTTGACGATTCAGGAAACTCTAGTTTCAATTGGCTCCCAGCCAAAAGTCCGCGAACGGTAATCAAGGGTCCGTCGTAGTATACAAAAATCTAACGATTTTGCCGACGGGAGGTGGCAGGGATCCGTGCTTGCATGAATGTCTACCCTTTGAGATCACTATTCAACTTTGATGTGGAAAAAAGTGTTAACACGAGGCTTTTGCCTTCAAAAGAGGTCCTGAACACATCACGGACACATTTGCGATCGATTGTCGTTTTTTCCGATCAAAAATTCGTTGATGTTGGCAAATTTTGTGTTTCGTGAACCGTATATTGACATTAATAACATATATCATAATTATGCTTTACGTTTTATGTCCATTTAACCTGACAACGAACGCGCACAATTCATTTTAACTTGTTTTGTTTTGATTCGTCACTGTGTTTTATGATTTTGTTTTCACCCACTTAACCACCACTGATTCTCATAAACAATGACACGCAAGCGACGAGCAAAGGCTGAAACCAATTATATTGCAATAAATTGGCAGCCGCAGACATATGATGCGGACGAATCGGACTTGGAAGAATCTACTGAGATTCCCTGTCCGTTACTTTCGACGCATCCTAACTACCCGCTAGAGGAGTTAGAGCTGGACCTCGAAGAGACTCTGTATACTATTCGGGAGCAAAGGACTTCGGGGATAATGATGCCAGCAGATCTCGTGAAAATTAAACGAATCATTTACCTATTTATGCGTGACATGGACATCGTCACAAGCGATGCCAATTCTCGCTATTTACCCCCTAGCGCGACATGCGAATACAGGGAACCGGAGTCGGAACCAGAAGAAAACTATGAATTGATAATTCCTAGTTCCGATTCCGATGAAAACAATATGTCCTTCAGCGAGTCCGAATCCAATTCGGAAGACCATCTTCAGGTCGATAAGGGAACGACAAGAAGCCCAGTGTCACGCTTTTCTTCTGGTTATTTTTCTCCCGATTTCACCAATAAGTCGATGCTTCCTTCATCCGATTTTCCCCGAGACTTACCTGGTAACGCTTTCCATTCTTCAAATTCCCAATCTTCGAACCCCGAATCCCTACGAAAGCAAACCCGGACATTCAAGATCCGACGGAAAAAGGCCAACAAAAATCTTCAAGCGGAACCCACGGCCAAAGAACTGTGCATGAAACCAACTTCGATTTTGGAACCTAATTCTTCAACGAAAATTCCCTGTTCCGGACGCACACCTGGAACCCAACAAAAAGTCATCTCTTTTAATAAAAAGAAACATAAAACATTTACAAATAATAATTACTAATATTTTTATTTTTCTCTTTCATTTCCACTTTACAAAACCGTCGGCAGTTTCGCCACAATTCGATGTCTCGCGGAAGAATCATGTGTCCCGAGAATTCGATGGGAAACACCGCAGGCCGTATTGAAATCTGAAATGAAAAGGAAATAAAATAATTTTAATCATTTTATAACACCCAAGGACAATGGAATTGTTAGTCGGTTATTTTAGTTGTAATGAGAATCAATTAGCTGTTAGTCTAGTCCTAATGTAGTTTGACCGACGAATGAAAGACTCCGATCAGTCGTTGAAAAAGGCTAGCATGCAATAAAATGATCCACTTACCTGATTTATTACGGGGATCCATACCAACACTGGCAGGAACGGAGCGGGAGGCGAGGGGTTAAATCAATTTGCCCTCATCTCACTCCACCTGTGGAGCTGTTGGGAGAGGATCGCCCAATTGATTTTATTGGCCAAACTAGAAAATTAAATTCCAATCATGACTATGATGGATTGTTAATTGTGTACACTTTACTTATACTAATGACACACTGGTGGTATTCGTACCATGGTACAAGTTGTACCACAGGTGTGTCGCCTTGTACCATGCTGATACAACGTGGAAAACCATGGTACAATATGTACTAGGGTACATAACCGTGGTATACCACGGTCCTTGTACCACCAGTGTGTCTTTAGTATTACCTGATTTCATCTTGCAGCGTCAAGGTGACTTTCACGGTGTCCCGGGACCGTTATGGGTTTGCTATGGGACAATCTTTCGCCGTAAAGATTGTTGCCACATAGCACAGCAACCCACCTGAATGAATACATTCAACCTTAAAAGAAAACACAAATACATACGAAGATCAGTCTTCGATATGTTTATACATAAACATACCTACTATTTACCGATTTATTCACTAAAAAGGCCACTTTTAACTTCGTTATTTTCCATTACTGCACAGCATAAACATAAACATATCGAACAATAGAAATGCTGTGTCAGTTGACTCTGACAGATTTATGACGTTTCGGCGAACTGTCACTCATTGACAGTTTGCCCGCCAGCGAATCAATCCCGCCAGGGGGTTCGGCCGTGCATATCGAATGTAATCGACTGTGGTGTACATATTGTAAATAGGGTTGTAAAATTGTTTTTCGATGCGCAACTTGTAAATATTATAAATAATGTTGTCTACCCATAATACGGGATATTTTAATGATTTTAATTTGTTTATTGTATATTTTGCATGTTTTAATTTATTTCATTTTTGTATTTTAATTTGTATATATTGGTGCACGTACGTTATTGTTATTTTATTATATTCATTATTTATATTTTTAATTTGTTGTAAAGCTGTATTATGATATCGCGCGATATAAATAGAGTAGTTTAGTAGATTTTAAATTGTTGTTTTGTAAATATTGTAATAGTTTTTAATTGTTTTACATCCACGAACCGATGACGGCCGAAGATGACTTGAGAGAGTGAACCGAAAAAAAATGCAAAATCTCTTCGTGTTTTCGCATTTTTTTCATCGGGGTGGTGGATAGTGTAACCGTTTGGTTACAAATTGTTGATTTTTGTTTTGGTATATTATTGTTTGTTTCGGAACCTTCACGTTTCTCGTGTAAAAACAACAGCTACCACAGAAGCGTTAGGGTTTGGTACAGCTGTAATAACATGAGGGTGCTATAAAATATCCAACATGACATCATGCTTGGAAGAATGCAATGTTGGATGAAAGCGAATGGCAAAATTAGCGGGAAAATATGGGAAGAAATTGATATAAAAGAGTAGCCATTGCCCAATTTCGGCCTCTTAGTATATCAGGCGTCCGTGTGCTGTGAAGTGGAAGTGAAGTGCAGAATATCAAGTGAACCCGCCCCCCGCCCCCCCTTTTCTAGCAGGAGCTAGTGTGAACTCCGGGGAAAAAGTGTTCAGGTAATTCTGAACCCTGTACTGTGGACACGGTGTATCTGGTAGAGCAACATTATTTTCAAAAAATCAGTATCGGTAAAACACCCACCAGATGAAAGCTTACACTTTCCTCTTTCATCTCATGATAAAATTAAAATGTTCTATCGGGGGGTCTAGAACATTTTTTTTAAAACAATGTGCAATTACATTTAAATGGCTTAAACCCTATATATTGTATATCAGACCCTACATTGCAGAAAGTTTAAAGAAAATTTTTGAATATTGATTATCAAGATTTGCCTGGCTATCGTTAAAAGAAATGAGGCAAATCTTGATAATCAATATTCAAAGTTTTTAATACTTTTCAATCAGTGTATGTTGGCACGGAGAGTTTAAAGATGAATTCGTGAATAAATTACGATCAGAAGCGATAATGTTTAGTTCAAATGCCAAATTAACAATCACCTTACAATCATAGTGAGCCATGACTTTATACTATTTAAGCGCACGTGTATGTATACAGTTTGAGAATTTCTATTTGAAAGTGAATACATAGTCGTTTTGTTTCTTTTTTGGAATTATAAAGGTAAGTATTTAGGTATATCGGGATTTAGATAAAACATTGTTCTAGATTTATATATACATAAAACAGGAAAATTGTAACATGAAACCCAGAAGCCATGAGGAAACCCGATCTGTGGTTTGCATATTGTGTCTCAAGAAGTTGAACCTGTAACCGTTATCTTCCAATGCGGTTGATATAATCGAACAATATATTCTTCCTGACATAAGAATAAGAAACTGGTATTACCCTACACAATTGTGCAGAGCATGTTCGTTTCAAATATATTCATTAAATAATTGTAGTGAATCAATAAATGTAACACCACATGGTTATAAGTACAATTTGAAACCTCCCACTCGTATCAGTAAGATTTGCTCATGTGAGCTTGGTTCAGCAGCAAGAATCACACTTTTTCCAAAATTGAAAGGAAAACGTGGTAGACCTAGTACTTCGGGTATTGAAAAACGAAAGTGTCAATTGAATCTATGCTCAATTTGCTACAGGGAAATAGGCAAAGGGAAACGTCATGCTTGCACGAAAGCAGGAATGCAACGTAATTGGGTCAGTATTATCCAAGACGATCACGGCGCTGGTGACTCTGCAGTAGCACAATACATAGGGTGTAAGCCTACAGATAGTTCGGGGATGGTTACGCTTTCAAATTTGCATGAACATTTATCCAACTGGAAATCGTCTCCGGTGGATAAACAGACAGAGAAACAGTTAACCGCTGATGATCTATTTCTAATAAAGAAAACGTGTGATTTGAGCACCAGGCGAACGATTCAACTGAGCAAATGCCTGAGGGGTCTGGACATTGAAATTGCTCCCAACATTGCTGCCAAAATGACAATCCTCAATCAATCCCTTCAACGATTTTTCGAGGTCACTCAGCTATCTTTCGAAATGAACGGAAAGGATGAAATGGTTTTGAAACCAGTTATATATTGTAACAACGTACAGGAATTGGTCAATCATGTAGTATCTAAAAGAAAAATAAATATAGCTGACTCGTTTTTCAAAGTAGGAGTCGACGGCGGAGGAGGTTCTTTCAAAGTGACTCTTTCAATTGTTGATCTAAATGGAACAAAAGGTCGCTGTAAGGATACAGGAGTTAAAATGTTATTGTTACTAGCTGTTGCTCCTGGAGTACCGGAAAAATTCAACAACATTGAGAAAATTTGGAACACGCTTCTACGCCTCAAAAGTTTCAAGTGTTTTGTTGCTGGTGACTTGAAAATCGTCAACCTTCTATGTGGTATTATGGGACATAGCTCAACATTCCCTTGTCCATACTGCACCATAATGAAAGCTGATCTCTCTGCAGCTGTCGGTGAACCCAGAACTCTTGGATTTATCCGGGAAATGTCGACGCAGTGGAAAAAACTGGGGTCCGAAAATAAGCTAGCACGGCAGTTTTATAATTGTATAGAGGCCACTTTGCTCAGTGGAGAACCTGACGAATCCGTTGTAAACATTTGCCCTCCTCCTTCTCTGCATATTACATTGGGAATTATAAATGCAATATACAATAAAGTTGAGACACTCAACGCACCTATCGCTGAAGAATGGGTCAAGATTAGCAGCTGCCAACGCCACAGCAAATATGGTTTCACCGGTCGGAACTGTCAGAAGCTGTTGAAGAACCGGAACATTTTGCTAGGGGATGAAACGCTGGGTTTGTTGAAAAGTGTAAGTTATCATTTGTGTTATATTCTAGATAATCACTATATAAAATTAACCCGTATTTCAGGCACTTGATCAGTTAGACCAGGTTCAAAAGAGCTGTTTTCAGGAGTCCTTAAGCTATGACTATGTTGAAAAAATCGAGAACTTTTCGAAAACCTGGCTTGCGGCGGGTTTAACCAAATAGTTCAAAGTTTCACATTTTGCGTTACCATATAGCCGAATTTTGCACATTCGCCGGAAGAGGACTAAGTAAGTACAGCGAACAAGCAAGTGAAACCGTGCATTTCGATTTCCAGACGTCGTGGAATCGAGTCAAGACTCCTGAAAATTCTGAATCATACGAACGCCAGCTTCTTCGTGCTGTGGTTATGTACAATAGCGAACATTGTTGATTATTTTAATTTTTCTTGGATATTTTAACTTTTTGGCTACCACTTGAACTCATTAAATTGATTCTAGTACAAAATATATCTATTTCATTTTGTAGTTATAGTATTATTTTTAAAAATATTCATGCCAAACACATGAGAGGAAAACATGTGAACGAAGAACACAATAGTCTTTCATTATACGTATTACAGCCAATCAAAAAAAATGTTCTAGACCCCCCGATAGAACATTTTAATTTTATCATGAGATGAAAGAGGAGAGTGTAAGCTTTCATTTGGTGGGTGTTTTACCGATACTGATTTTTTGAAAATAATGTTCCTCTACCAGATACACCGTGTGGAACTTGAAGTTAATTCTTGTGTCCATTAGGACCTCTTTTTCTACGACGTTTTCGGACTGCTTTTCCGTCCAGCACACGGCTCGGCCCGCGAAGCCTTCAGGCTTCCGCGCCTAATCCGTCAAGGATTGTGACGTCCTTCATCGGACGATTCCTCGGGCCGTAGGCCCTAACCGTAAAGGAGGAATTCCCCTCTCGGCCGTCCAAGGTGGCTAAGCCACGGTCGGCCGATCGCGCCTACGAGGGAAGACGCCTGCCCACCATCGTCCAGCAACGCCGTCGGATCGAGTCGTCCGCATCGCCACTCGCCTCGCTATTCTGGCGAGAATCCTGGCCGCACAGCTGGACTGGAGTCGCTGTGTCGGCTATTCCGGCCTCAACATCGAGAGTAGCAGCGGTATGTACCGGTACCAACGTTAAAACTAGGTCACACTTAACAAATTAACACAAATTTATTACACACGCCACAATTAGGAAAAATAAAATTATACAAGTAAAGTGAAAGTTCCCGGTGTTAGTTTTTGTTTACCGCGAAAAACCCTTGATTACCCAGTAGTTAGCCGACCCTGGGATTGCCGGAGAGTCTCTTGTGTCTTGGTCGGACTAGGTACTGATTGTTGACGATTCAGGAAACTTTAGTTTCATGGCCACTTTTAAGGATGTTTCCTCCTCCATGATCGTGCGGAAAGACGCGCGGCTACAAAGCAAGACCATGCTGAGGGTGGCTGGGTTCGATTCCCGGTGCCGGTCTAGGCAATTTTCGGATTGTAAATTGTGTCGACTTCCCTGGGCATAAAAGTATCATCGTGTTAGCCTCATGATATACGAATGCAAAAATTATTATTTAACTGTGGAAGTGCTTAATAAATACTAAGCTACAAGGCGGCTCTGTCCCAGTGTGGGGACGTAACGCCAATAAGAAGAAGAAGAAGAAGAAGAAGGATGATTCAGATCTTCCAGAGGGCTCTCCGAAGACCAAATACAGTTGAAATCATCAGAGCTCCTATTTGCAAGCAATTTTATGTTTCATAGAACGAAACTAGAACATTGGGTGCCAAATTGAGAAGCTCAAACAGTACCTCTTTAGTACAGGTTCCCCGGGGACAATTTGGACGAATCACCATATGGTCTTTTTCAAGAAACCAACAGCTTTCGTATGGTGCTTAAAGATCGAAAATCGATTGAAATTTGAGTTTTTGTGATCGTGATGAAATTTTGGGTCCAAATGGACCCCAATGCACAATGTGGAACTTTTTTCTAATGCATTAGGAAGGTTAAATGAATTTATGAAGAGATTTCCGTAGGAATTCAAAACAAATTTTTAATGGAATTTACAAATTTCCTCAAGAATTACCGAAGGAATTACTGAAAGAATTTCGGAAGAAATTATTTGGACTTTTCAACCATTTAGTGAAAAAATTCCGAAGCATCTTCTGAAACAATTTCCGTAGGTATTCCTGATGGAATTCCCGAAGGATTTTCCATAGGTATTTCCGAAGAATTTCCGAAAGACATTTCATATGGTTTTAACTAAAAGAATTTCCAAAAGATTTCCTGGAGGAAGTTTCAAACATTTTTTCGAAACAATTTTTAGAAGAATTCGTAAAGAAATTTCCAAATAAAATCTATGTAAATCAATAGCATTCGCAAAACAGGCAATTTAGGCTTAATTTGTGTAGTTTTTTGTTGTTTTCCGGCGTGCTCACTGCTGAAAAAAATCACAAAAATGAGAAATAAAACAATGAGTGCACCAATTCTTTGTTTTCGATTTTTTGACTTGGGTCAGAGGCGCGGCCACATTCTGAGACGTGGGTAGGACAAAAAAAAATCAAATAACAGAAAAGACAAAGTTCGCGTTTGTTACATGTTACATGTCGAAAATACATTTTCTAGATCAAAATAATGTTTTGTTTCGTTGAAACTATCCTAATGATTTAAAGAAAAATGAAATTTGAACTAATGATTTAAAAATTATTCAATATGCATGAAATATTATTTTAGACTGTCGCTAGCTATTAACGAAGCTGCGCAAGTTCTAGCTGTTACTGGGTTATTCAATCTATAGAATACTTTCATAAGTTTTCGTTGATTTCCCGGAAATGCTTTTGGATTACAAGAGATTTTCCGAACATCCTCAGATAAGTTGTTATAAAACTCTCTAAGGCTATTCAGGCAACATTGCATTTCCAGAGTATATAGAGCATTTACAAGGAACATGATCTTCGAGCATCTTAACAAACTTCTAGAAATGGTTACAAATGTCTCTAAATTTTATAAAATATTTAATCATTATGCAATTATTACTAACTTCTAAGAATTTGTACCTTCAAAAACATTGCTACGATCTTCCAAGAAAGAACGATATCAATAATCTTCAGGTTGTTCGGGTCTTAGTACATTTTCAGAAATCTCGAGAATTATTTTACTCCGAATTTTGAACTTGTAACTTCTAAGACTTCATGAAAACGTAGGTATATTTGTGATTCCTACATATTTCAATAAATTACTTCATATTTGCATATTCGTACGGTTTTCTAGCATATCCTTGTTTAGATTTTGAGCTTTTGGAAACGAGCTCACTAGTCTAGTAACTATAGATAGGAGGTCGTGGGCTCAATCCGACGCTATTAAAAAAATGTGGCATAGACTTCTTAATAATCGATCTCTATCCTGCCGAATTAACGAAATAACGAAACTTTCTATCGTGGGGATGCACAGGTATTCTCGGTATCTAGTAGCAACAATAACTACACACTAACATTCCTCTCATTTTTCAACTGACTGGTGCCGTTGTTGCTCTACAGTTGAGGACTGCTGAAAAGTGTCCTTCAAGAATATGATAGAGCTCAATTTGTATTCACTTGAAACGTAGTGCAATTAACACCATTTCTGATCAGTCCCGGAGTAGAAACCATTAAAGACAAGAACACCATCTTCGACCAGAGGTCGTACAGACTGAATACTTAAAACCTAGACAACGGACAGGACACATAACACCCAGTGGAGCGGTGGAGGATTTTTCGATCACGAAAAGTTTCCTCCTTGCCGGAGCGGGAATCGAACCCTCGCCCCATAGCCTATGCGTCTAGACGATTGACGTCGCTAACCGCACGGCCACGAAGCCCACAACAAGGATAAAATTAAGCCAAGCAATATCATTGTTTAGATATTCAACTTATGGGTAATTTACCTACCGTTCTGGAAAATCTTATAAAATTTAATTCTCACAGACTCTGAGGAACCTTTTTTTATTTTCATGCGCAGGACATGTTCTACTTGTCCCAATTACGCCAAAATGCTGATGCCCCACCATTACCAGAACTCTGGCGCCGCTAGTGCATGAGTTAACCAATACATTGCCGCATCGCAGTTAATATTTCATTCAGTACCTCTAACTGGTGATGTTCCTGTGAAACCCAAAATCAATCTTGCAACAAAGAAGCAATCATGCTATCTAAATCATGAAACTTTTTGTCAACACTAATCTGGAAATTTTCCAATCAGAGTACTGCCCATCAAATTCATTCCACTCTGTGATGGTGATGTTGTTTGCCAGTTACACACGTTTTGGAATAATAATCAAAAACTAGTCAACGGTGAAACTGCGTGAAAATAGACAAACACCGGCCTTCCTCAACGGTGAGCGATATTTGTTCCTGGAAAATAGCTTTTCAATGCGCGCCACAGCGGACGTCGAACAATAAGCGGAGCAAATGAAATGTTCGATGGGAATTCACTCCGCGCGAATTGTGAAACGTGATAAATGTAAAACGGGTCTAATGTAGGTGCGTTTTGGTGTTTTTCCTAGTCCCTTGTCGGTGTTTACGGCAGAGTGGACTTACGATCCGGGCAAATATTTGCTACATTGATGGACGAATTTTGCATACAAAATGGTTGCATTCTATTTGCACTATTCGTGCGTTAATAAATTGTGATGGGAAAAAAGTAGTAAGCTGCAGAATAAACATCAGGCTATTGATTCAGTCTTATTCAAAATTAAACATAGGATTTAGAATGGAACATTCAACACCAGAAGCGCAGTAAATATGCATTGAAATCTTATCAAAGTGGTAATATTAAAAGACAAGTAAATTTATGGGGAAATTACCATGACAGACTAAATAAAAAATCAATGAACATCGTGCCGATTTAATCTACTGATGAAATTGTTGTTGTCTTGATTAACATCTTCTTGTACCCGATAGCAAAATTCAAAATAAGGTTGAGGCTACTCTCCAGTACACAAAAGTCGTCTCCAGTTAGCTCGGGCCACGCAGGTTAAGAGGGTCTGCAAATCGTTTTCTACCTGAGTAATCCGCATTGCTCGCTCAATTGAAATGCGAAGTCTTTTCTTTCAAAAGCGCAAACAGACCTTGCATAAATTTGTACTTGTATTTGTATTTGTTTTTTATTCATCGGACTGTGTTGTCTACATGAAATTCTTAAATCTAATGGTGGTCAAACAATAAAAACATTAAAGACGGCTCAGCAAGCGGCAGCGAAATCTGGATGTAGAGATATTGAAATCAAATCAAATTCGTTGAAGCGATGGATCATGGCGACAATGGAACTGTTTGCAGCATAGTTAGTAGCTTGTGGCTCCTCGTGTAGCAGCGCTCGCGCTCGAAGCGTCCGGACAGGTGCGTATAAACTGATCCTCGACAGCAACTCAGGAGCATCGTATTCAGATAATAAAAGCTTGGCAATGAAGACACACTGAGCCACATTCCTCCGCTTGGCTAGAGTATCCAACCCGAGTAGACGACAGCGATCAGCGTAAGCAGGCAAGTTCAACGGGTCATTCCATGGAAGGTGGCGCAAGGCATATCTGACAAATATTCTTTGGACAGCTTCGAATCGGTCACTCCATACAGCCTGGTAGGGATTCCAAACAGCAGATGCAAACTCTAGTATTGAGCGTACCAGAGAGCAGTACAGTGCTTTGAAACACAACGGATCTTGGAACTCATTGGAGATTTTAAAACATAAACCCAAGCTTGCGATTGGCTCTATCGTATTTGAGAAGTAGCGGCTGTAGGTAAGCTTTTCATCCAAAACAACTCCTAGGTCTTTAACATGATCAACCCGTTGAAGTTGAGAACCAGCAATACTGTAGTCAAACTGAATGAAATTAGTCGTTGGTCGGAAACTTATGACACAGGACTTCGGAATGCTCAGAACCATCATATTACGAGTACACCAGTCATGGAAGATTTCGAGAAGGTTCTGTAGCTCATAGCAGTCAGTGAGGTCTCGGACAATTACATACATTTTAAGGTCATCGGCAAACAACAGCAGCATACCTCCACGTTGCAGTATAAGGGTTACATCGTTTATGAAAAGCGAGAATAGCAATGGTCCAAGGGTGCTAAGTTGTGGAACTCCAGAAAGGTTCGAGAAACAGTCGAACGAATTGTTTCCAATACTGACCGACATTTGGCGTCCAGCCAGAACCAGATATGATTTGAGCCAAGTGCATAAAGCAAAAGAACAGCCCATTTTTTCTAGTTTTGCAAGCAGTCATGAGTCATGATTAACTTTGTCGAAGGCAGATTTTAGATCGGTGTAAACGGTATCTATTTGGAATTTTTTACACATGTTCTCCATGCAAAACGAAGTAAAACTGGTAAGATTCGTTTCCACAGAGCGGCCGGGAAAGAAACCATGCTGATGATGCACTATTTCCAACATTCACTGAGTCACATGGCGGTAATGAAAGATAAGATCCGGAAGAGTGGTGAGGAGTTTTAATTTCAGGACATGAAAAAATCTGGACGTGAATTATCTTCTATGAACCATATGCTCGATCGGAAAAGCGTTCAAGCATTTCCCGTAAAAATGGTTCTTCCCTTCAAGATATGTACAAATCTGAGAATATTATTATTCGAATAAAGTCGGGCGAAAAAGACACAAAATGAAACAAAGAAGAAAAAAAGGGTTCAGTAGGGTTCAATATTGACTATGCTGATAAGCCCGTTAATCGGGAGAATTCCGTAAAAAAGCAATGGTTTGGCAAGCAATCAATAAGTTTAGAATGCTCTCAAATCATTTTGCAACAACCGATACAATAACAGTTGATGTGTGCATTAGAAAATTCTTGTAGCGACAAGAGTCGAATCCGTACTCATGGAGATGGAGATTCCCAGGTAATTGCTATTGAAACTTTTTGGGCTTTGACAAAGACACATTTATGAAACCATGTTAAGGCAGCGGACTCCATCAAAAGTTTTGTAAAAAAAAGGATTGAAAATGTAGCTTAAATCGTTGACAAACGGTCTATGCTGAAGCTAATGGGTACCATCTGATCAAAATCCCACTCTTTGCCGTAAGATTAAATGGATCTCGGATAAGTGACGCTAAACTGCAGTAAACCGTAGTAAAGGATATAAAAGCAAAACAATTCAATTTCCCCCAAAAACCAAAGTCGTAATGTAATTTATTTATTTAATCGTGCCTATACTTTCTGAGGCCTTATAGTTTGATGCTTCGGCGAACTCTATTCGATTTTGTATTTATTTATTTATTTATTCCTACCTGGTTGGCTACAGCGTCGATACACCTATGCCTGGCGCATTGCAGGGCTCCATAATCGTCGGTCTTGGGCGATGTTCCTCCAGTTTCCCCGAACGTTTAGGATCTCTAGGTCCTATTTCACCGCGTGAAGCCAGCGTGTTCGTGGCCTTCCACGAAGTAGCCGGCCTTTATTTGGTTCTCTGTTGAAAGTTGTTATCGCTATTCTTCTGACATTCATTCACAATATTTTCTTCTTTGTATACTTGATACAGCTCATGATTCATGCGTCGACCCCGATAGCTCTCTGGTCCGCCTCTTTTAACGTCCATGCTTCATGTCCATAAAGGGCCACTGGTAGAATCAGAGTTTTGTATAGAGCAAAATTCGTTTCCGTCTGCATGTTGTGGGACCTAAGCTGGTTACGTAATCCGTAAAAGGCCCTATTCGCAGCAGCAATACGTCTTTTCACTTCCTGGGAAACGTCATTGTATGTATCAGTCTAATCGTCTTTCGCCGGAAAAAATGCTCGGACATTATCTGCCACAGCTCATTTCTTTTCACTGAATCGTACGCTGCTTTGAAATTTATGAACAGATGGTGAGTCTGCGAGTTGTACTCCCGGAATTTATCAAGAATCATCCTCACGAAGACCTACCTGGTATTCGCCGACGAAGGAATCCTCAAGCGGTCTCATTCTGTTAAACAGGATGCGCGACAGGATTTTATGCGCCGAGCTCAGCAGGGTATTCCCTCTGTAATTGGCACACTCTAGTCTGTGCCGTTTCTTATACATTGGACATATAAGGCCATCCATCCAGCCGGCAGACAGTTCTTCAACCTCCCATATTTTCTGGATAATGTGGTGGATTGATTGATGCAGCTGCTCACTTTCGTGTTTGAGAAGCTCGACCGGGATCTCGTCCTTCCGAGCAGCTTTACTGTTTTTCAACTCGTTTAGAGCCTTGGTGGCTCCACAGCTTGACCGTCGCCGACTATGTCCATTCTGCTCCTTAACACACCTTCATTTTCACCGTTCAACAAATCTTCGAAGTGCTCCTTCCACCTGGCTGCTTCTTGTCTGTCAGCAAATTCCCCTCTCGGTCATTGCACATGGCGGGCACTGGCGCAGTCTTATGCCGCACACCATTGACAGTTGCGTAAAACTTCCGCATATCGTTTCTACCCACACACCTAAAAATAATCATGTAATTTTAGGTGCTGCGACAACGACATATACGAGCGTCACTTTTGACGTAAAATTAGGTGATACTTTAATTTTACATCACAACTTTATTGATAAAAAAATTTAAGTGTTAGAACGAGAATCGAACATACGCTCGCAGAGTGAGAGCCCGACGCGTTACCACTCAGCTATCTTCATCTCTTGAAAGAGGGTTGATCGAAGTAAAGCATGTTCCACGATTTGCACTGAACAAGTATTTCACTGCATCAAGTCATCGACTGCTAGAGCGTTAGGTGCGTCGCATCGGGTGCTGTGTTTGGGTTCCATGACATGTAATTTTAAATCAACTAACATTGAAAAATATGCGATTCAGTTTATGTCATATGGTTTTGTGTCATTTTATTCAAATACGTCACCTGTAATATTCATAATTTTTTGGTGTGCATGTTCTCTTGCACTTCAGCTATCACACTCTCTTCGTGTTGCCATTTTTCTGCGGTGGAATCGTTTCTCTTCTGCCCTTGCCACACTGTACCGCTCTCTGCTGGAACGGGTACGAGCCACTAGCATTCGACTCCTAGCAACATTTTTCTCGTCCGTCACTCGCTGGCACTCCTCATCAAACCAACCATTTCGTCGGCGTCGCTGTACTGTGCCTAACACTTCCTGCGCTGTTGTAGTCACAGCTTCCCACAATCTGTTGACGTTGCCAGATCCGGTGGCATCTTCTATCCGCTCGTCCAGCTTCTGATGGTACTGTTCAGCAACTCCTTCAACTGACAAGCGTTGGATATTGAAACGCATCGTTTTGTTATTTCGTGAATTCGTGACACTAGAAAGTCGTGCCCGAATTTTCGCAACTACAAGATAGTGATTCGAGTCAATGTTCGGACCGAAGGTGCGAAGTAGGTACTGTTGATTGCCATCCCTCTGCCGTCGTAAATCGCATGTGTTATTACATTTGTTTTATGTAGCAAAAAGTGACGTAATCGCCATTTTGAAAACCGAAAACTGAACCAATGTTTTCCGAAGCTGCAGTGATTAGTTTTTGGTTTAGACAGTGGTAGTTACAAAGAAGGTACAAACTCGTCTTATGACAAGTCCGTTAAGTTTTAATCTGTTCCGTTAAGTTTTACGTTACTGTCCCGTATATCGTTTTGACTATTGGGTGATAAGCTAGAACGTTGGAGGAACGTTGGAGGAGGTCGGGGAAGAGTAGTGCAGGCAACAGCCTCTGTAGGCTTAAGCCCCCTGCCGAGCTGGATCGGAGGGGGCCAAGAGTGCCTATCAGCGAACGCTGATCATCGGCGGTCAAGTGACGAGTTCCTCCTGAAAGCATTTCCGCCAGCATTTCTTTCAGAAATTCTTCAAGGAGTCTCAACGGAAATTCCTCCAGGAGTTTCATCGAAAATTCATCTAGAAATTTCTCAGAAAATTTGTCCAAGAGTTTCTACGGAAGGTCTGCCACAAGTTCCTCCAGAAATTTCAAGAGTTCTTCAGAAATTCTTCCGAAAATACCTCTAAGAATTACTCCAAAAATTCCTTTACTAGCTTCTCTCGAAATTCCTTCAAGAGTTCCTTCGGAAATTCTGCGAGGACCACTTCTGACAATCACGAAACTCCTTTAGAAGCTACTCTAAATTCCTCCAAAAGTTCCTTCGCAATCGTAAATACCTCCGTACATTCCTCAAGGAGTTTTTTTTTTGGAAATTATTCCAGAAGTTCCTTCGGAAACTCCTACAAGAGCTCCTTTGAAAATACTTCCGAAAATTCCTCCATGAGCTCTTCCGAAAATTCAAAGAATCACTCATCACTCTCCAAGAGTTCCCACGAAAAGTTCGCCAGGAGCTCTTTCAGAAATTCCAGACGAGTTCTTCCCGAAGTTCATTCAGGAGTTTCATAGGGAATTTATCCAAGAAATCATACGAAATTCCTCAAAGAGTTTCTACGGAAAGTCGACCAGAAGCTCCTCCAGAAATTCCTCCATAAGTTTCTCCGTAAATTACTCCAAAAACTGCCTCGGAAATCCTTCCGCAAATTCCTCCAGGAGTTTTTTATCGGAATTTTTTTCAAGAGTTCATCCGGAATCTCCTCCAAGAGCTCCTTCGAAAATTTCCGCGAAAATTCCTCCATGAGCTCCTTCTAAAATTCTTCAAAGAGTTCTTCCGAAAATTTCTCTACGAGTTCCTTCAAAATCTAATCCAGCAATTCCTCTGTAAATTCCTCCAAGAGCTCCTACGAAAAGTCCGCAAGGAGTTCTTTAGTAAATTTCTCTCGAAATTCCTCCAGGAATTCTTCCAGAATACCCTGCAGGAGTTCTTTCGGAAATTCATCCAGTAATTTCTCCGAAAAATCCTCCAAGAGTTCATACAGAAACTTTGCCAGTTCCTCCAGAAATTCATCTGTTTCGGAAATATCTTCACAATTTTTTCCTGGAATTATTTCTCTATGGAAATTCCTTCAGGAGTTTCCTGCTTCGGAAATTCCTTCAGGAGTTCCTCCGGAATTTATCCGAGAGTTCATCCGGAACTCTCTCAAACAGATCCTGAAGAAATTTCTCATAGAGTCCCTCAGGCATTCCTACGGAGAATTGCCCAAGATTTCTTCAGCAAACTCCCCCGTGAATTCCTCCGGAAATTTCCTCTTGAAGTTCCTCTAGGAGTTCCCTAAAATTCCCCAGGAGAATCATTCGAATATTCCTCCAGGAGTTTTTTCGAAAACTCTTCCAGCAATTCCTCCGGAAATTCCTCCAGGAGTTCCGACGGAAAGTCTACCAAGAGATCCTCCGAAAATTCCTCCCGAAATTCTTTTAGCAATTCCTCCGTTAATCACTCCAAAATCTGACTAGTACCTTTGCGATTTCCTCCAGAAGTTTTTTGGAGATACTTTCAAGAGTTCCTCCGGAATTTCCTACAATAATTCGTTCGGAAATTCCTCCGAAAATTCCTTAATGACTTTTTCCGGTGATTCCTTCAAAATTTCTTATCCGCAAACTCCTCGACGAGTTCCACATGAAAGCATTTCCTCCAGCAGTTCCTTCGGAAATTCATGTACAAATTTCTCCGTAAATTCCCCCAAGAGTTCCGACGGAAAGTTTGCCACGAGTTCCTCCAGAAATTCCTCCCAAAATTCTTCCGGAAATCACTCCAAAAACTGTTTTGGAAACACCACCGCAATTTTCTTCAGGAATTTCTCCACGAGTTTCTTTGGAAAATCTTCCGGGAAAGTCCTCCAGGTGTTCCTACGGAAATTACTTTGAAACTACTTTGGAAATTCCACCAGGAGTTACTTAGGAAATTCCTCCAAGAGTTCTTCAGAAATTCTTTCGAAAATAACCCTAAGAATTACTTGAAGATTCCTTCAGTAGCTTCTCTAAAAATTCCTTCAAGAGTTCCTTCGGAAGTACTAAGAGGAATACTTCCGACAATCATGAAACTCCCTCAGCAGCTCCTTCAAAATTCCCTTCCAAATTTATCCAAAAGTTCCTTCGAAAATTATTTCAAAATCTGCCTCGTAAATACTTCTGCAAATGTTTTCAGAAGTTTTTTTTTGGATATTATTTCAGAAGTTCCTCCGGAAACTCCTCCAAGAGCTCCTTCGAAAAATTGTCCGAAAATTCCTCCATGAGCTAATCCGGAAAGCTTCGGGAAGTCGACCAGAAGTTCCTCCAGAAATTCATCCATAACTTCGTAAATTACTCTAAAAGCCGCCTCTAATATACTTCCGCAAATTCCTCTAAGAGTTTTTCTTCGGAAATTCTTTCAGAAGTTCCTCCGGGATCTCCTACAAGAGCCTTCGAAGATTTCCCCGAAAATTCCTCCATGAGTTCCTCCAAAAATTCCTCAGAGAGTTCTTCCGAAAATTACTCTACGAGTACCATTAGAAGTTCATCCGTGAGTTCCACAAACAAATTCCTCTAAGAGCTCTTATGAAAAGTCTACCAAGAGTTCTCCGGGAAATTTCTTTCCTTCAGGAGTTCTTCGAAAAATACTTCAAAATCTGCCTCGAAAATACTTCTGCAAATGTTTTCAGGAGTTTTTTTTCGGATATTATTTCAGAAGTTCCTCCGGAAACTTCTCCAAGAGCTACTTGAAAAATTGGCAGAAAATTCCTCCATGAGCTCCTCCGAAATTCCTCCAAGAGTTCCTACGGGAAGTCGACCAGAAGCTCCTCCATAAATTCCTCAATAACTTCGTAAATTGCTCTAAAAGCCGCCTCTAATATACTTCCGCAAATTCCTCTAAGAGTTTTTTTTTCGAAAATTCTTTCAGAAGTTCCTCCGGGATCTCCTACAAGAGCCTTCGAAGATCTCCTCGAAAATTCCTCTGCGAGTTCCTCCAGAAATTCCACAGAGAGTTCTTCCGAAAAATCCTCTACGAGTTCCTTTAGAAGTTCATCCGTGAGTTCCACAAAAAAATTCCTCTAAGAGCTCTTATGAAATATCTGTAGATTAAAAAAACACCTTAATAAAGTTTTTTTAAAAAAAAAAGCTCTTATGAAAAGTCCACCAGGATTCCTCTGTTTCGGAAATACCTCCACAAATTCCTCCTGGGATTATTCCTCCACAAGCTGCTTCGGAAATTCCTTCAGGAGTTCCTCCGGAAAATTTTACAAAGGTTCATTCGTAACTTTCACATGCAGTTCCTGAAAAAAAATCTCTAGGAGTTCCTCCGAAAGCTCTTAAAATTGCCTCAGACATTCCTCCCACTTTGAAACTACTTTGGTAATTCCACCAGGAGTAGCTTAGGAAATTCCTTAAGAAGTTCTTACACTATTCCTCCAAGAGTTCTTCAGAAATTCTTCCGAAAATACCCCTAAGAATTACTCCGAAAATTCCTTCAGGAGCTTCTCTAAAAATTCCTGCAAGAGTTCCTTCGGAAGTTCTATGAGGAATACTTCCGACAAACATGAAACTCCCTCAGCAGCTCCTTCAAAATTCCTTTCCAAATTTCTTGAAAAGTTCCTTCGAAAATTACTTCAAAATCTGCCTCAAAAATACCCCTGCAAATGTTTTCAGGAGTTTTTTTTTTTTTTGATACTACTCAGTAGTTTGTAAAATTGTTCGAAAATTCCTCCATGAGCTCCTCCAGAATTCCTCTAAGAGTTCCTACGGGAAGTCGACCAGAAGTTCCTCCAGCAATTCCTCCATAACTTCGTAAATTACTCTAAAAACCGCCTCTAATATGCTTCCGCAAATTCCTCCAAGAGTTTTTTTTTTCGGATATTCTTTCAGAAGTTCCTCCGGGATCTCCTACAAGAGCCGTCGAAGATTTCCCTGAAAATTCCTCCATGAGTTCCTCCAGAAATTCCTTAGAGAGTTCTTCCGAAAATTCCTCTACGAGATCCTTTGAAAGTTCATCCGTGAGTTCCTCAAAAAAAATCCTCCAAGAACTCTTATGAAAAGTCCACCAGTAGTTCTTCAGGAAATTTCTCTCCTTCAGGAGTTCTTCCGGAATATCCTCCAGAAGTTCTTTCGGAAATTCATCCAGTATGTTCTCCGAAAAATCCTCCAAGAGCTATTATGGGAAGTCTGTTCCTCCAGAAATTCCTCTGTTTCGGAAATACCTCCACAATTTCCTTCTGGAATTATTCCTCCACAAGCTGCTTCGGAAATTCCTTCAGGAGTTCCTCCGGAAAATTTTCCAAAGGTTCATTCGTAGCTTTCACAATTTATTTATTTATCATCAGACTAAGGCCGGAGTGGCCTGTGCTGCACATAAAAGACTTCTCCATTCAGCTCAGTCCATGGCTGCACTTCGCCAACCACGCAGTCTGCGGAGGGTCCGCAAGTCGTCCTCCACCTGATCGATCCACCTTGCCCGCTGTGCACCTCGCCTTCTTGTTCCCGTCGGATCGTTGTCGAGAACCATTTTCACCGGATTACTGTCCGACATTCCGATTTTCGCGGTGTGAACGATGGATGGTTCTCCTAACAGCTGATGCAACTCGTGGTTCATCCGCCTCCTCCACGTACCGTCCGCCATATGCACCCCACCATAGATGGTACGCAACACTTTCCTTTCGAAAACTCCCAGTGCGCGTTGGTCCTCCACGAGCATCGTCCAGGTCTCGTGTCCGTAGAGAACTACCGGTCTTATAAGCGTTTTGTAGATAGTCAGTTTGGTACGGCGGCGAACTCTATTCGATCGGAGCGTCTTGCGGAGTCTAAAGTATGTACGATTTCCAGCCACTATGCGCCTCCGAATTTCTCTGCTGGTATCGTTATCGGCGGTCACCAGTGAGCCCAAGTACACAAATTCTTCAACCACCTCGATTTCGTCACCACCGATAGAAACTCGTGGTGGGTGGTGTTGATGACTAGTCCAATCCGTTTAGCTTCGCTTTTCAGTCTGATGTAGGCTTCCTCCATCCTCTCAAAGTTACGTGCCATGATATCAATGTCGTCGGCGAAACCAAATAACTGGACGGACTTCGTGAAAATCGTACCAGTCGTGTCGATCCCTGCCATTCGTATTACCCCTTCCAAAGCGATGTTGAATAGCAGACACGAAAGACCATCACCTTGCCGTTACCCTCTGCAAGTTTCGAAGGGACTCGAGAATGCCCCTGAAACTCGAACTACGCACATCACCCGATCCATTGTCGACTTGATCAACCGTATCAGTTTATCCGGAAATCCGTTCTCGTGCATTAGCTGCCATAGCTGGTCCCGATCGATTGTATCATATGCGGCTTTGAAGTCGATAAATAGATGATGTGTGGGCACGTTGTATTCGCGGCATTTCTACAATACCTGACGTATGACGTAATTGGTGTTAGTCGACGGCATAAAATTTAGGAGAGTACCTTAGCTTTCACAAGCAGTTCCTGAAAAAAATCTCTAGGAGTTCCTCCGAAAATAGCTCTCAAAATTCCCTCAGACATTCCTCCGGAGAATTGCTCATCAGCAGCACATTCCCACGTAAATTCTTCCGGAAATTCCTTCAGCAGTTCCTCGGAAAAATTCCCCTAGAAGAACATTCGAATATTCCTCCAATAGTTCCTTCGAAAACTCTTCCAGGAATTCTTCCGGAAACCCCTCCAAGAGTTCTGACGGATAGTCCACCAAGATATCCTCCGAAAATTCCTCCTAAAATTTGACAATAACTCCAAAAACAGCAGTTCCTCCGATAATAACTCCAAAATTGCGTTGGACATACCTTTGCTAATTCCTCCAGAAGTTTTTTTGGAAATACTTCCAAGAGTTCCTCCGGAAATTCCTACAATAATTTTCTCGGTAATTCCTCCGAAAATTTATCCATGACTTTTCCTTCTAGATTTTTTCCGCAAACTCCTCAACGAGTTCCTCCTGAAAGCATTTCAGCCAGCAACGACGGAAATTTCTCGAGAAATTCTTTTTTAAAAATCCTTGAAATTTCTCCGTAAATTCTTCCAAGAGTTCCTACATAAAGTCTGCCACGAGTTCCTTCAGAAAATCCTCCCAAAATTCTTTCGGAAATTAATACAAAAACTTTTTCGGGAACACCACCGCCACAACACCAATTCCTCCATGATATCTCTCAGGTTAGGAGGAACCTTTATACTAATCACCGACCAGCGATCGGTCGGTGACGTGGGCTCTATTTCACCACATCATAAATATCTATTACTTTTGACGTAATTTTATGTGAACCCCTCAAACTAAGTCAGTGGAATAAAAAAATCAAGAATGTTCCGACGTTCAAGTTGATGTACAACACCGCGAGTCAAGCGAAAGAATTAATCATCGAACCTCCTACCGTCCGCGCCAACGTCGAAGTGACGTTTTGCGCACATTTTATCTTTCCTCGGTCGTATTTCACCGTAATAAATAAAATTGAATTCCATTGTATCAAATCAGCGTGAAACGGCCCCTGTACACATTGTTACATTTTATTGACTTCATAAACAGCTTTTAATCCTTACTTTTTATCGGGTTGTTCACTTCTTCGGACGTAAAAAAATGTCCCGAAACGGCGATGGCCGAGGCCAGAATCTATAAGACTCATTTTACGGGAACAACAACGGTAGCAAGGAATCGTGCTCTCGTGGTTGATAGATACTTTGAGGGTTTCGTTTTATTCCAGTTTATGACGATAAACTCCTCAGCAGACGACCGGCCTCCGTTCGTCGTCCGGTTGGTTGCTGCTGAACCAGGCCCGTCAATATAGGATGGGTACCTACTACTCACTCAACGGGAGGCTGAGCTCTACATATAAGGACGTGGTTTACAGCATTCCGTGGCTCATGCGCTTTTTCTACACTGTTTCTCCTATCATTGCTCCATTCTAGTAGGTAGCTGATAATTTTTTTATTCGTTTTTGACCAATACGTAGGCTTGTTTCCTGGCCATCCAGATTATTGCCTGTCGTAAAAAAAGCAACAATAGCTATGATGTCGGCGATAACTTTAACGAAGGCCTAGTAGTATCGGGAGGATGATATGAAATCATTTCGAACTCTTGTGCATTCGGGCAGAACTATCCCCCAAAAAATCTCCAGAGGGAAATGATGCCTTTTTACAGTTATGGCTGGCAAAGTTTCATAAGAAAATATATAAAATGTAAGCATCGAGGTTTATAGGAATAATATTGGTGTTCTTCATGCCGCACTAAATTTTCGAGTTCGAAATAACTGCGGTTAATCTTTAAAAATTTAATATTACAATGGTTTTCGATGCGTCTCTTGTCTTTCATTCGTTCTGAAATTGACCTCGGTGAATATTAGGACACTCATAATTCTTGAAAGACTTTGTGATGCTCTGCCTCAAAATAAAACTTAATCGTGTAAAATGTTATTAGTCAAACTTATTTCATAATATCGTCTTTTTTTATTGCTCTGGTGGATATTTTTGTCTTTTTCTTTGTTTTGATAATTGGGATTGTACAAACTCGTCCTATGACAAGTTTGTTTTGATTCCGACTGCAGAAACGAGCTTCCACTCACTTGGCCATAAAAGAAATTATTGCTGGGTTGTGAATGATTCTCAAGAGTTGACTGATTGTAGACAATAAGACATTATTCACCAAATATTCACCATTTCTACTCTAATACTATCATTTTCCACGTGTAACGAATTTCTCTGCTTGTACTCAGTATATCGAAAGTGTTGGATAAAATGAACGAGAAAACATCAAATTTTGATACATAACTTTTGCAGGATTTTTCATCAAAAGTATCAGCAGTGGTGATCTCCTCGTCAAAGCTATCATTCGAAGCCTACCATTCGTGCTATATGGGTTGTCCATTTTCTTATTTTGCATCGAAGCTCAACATTTGACCGAACAACTCACCCTACATTGTCACTGTGAAGATTTGATAGTCGAAAGAATCCATCTTACTGTAGTAATCAAAACTCATTTCCGATACTGAAACCTCAGCTAAATGTAAGATCGAACCAACAAACACGTGCCACATCTTTAATGTCCGTTTCTTCGTTATCGCTCGTCACCTCCCATGTGCCGCATTGTTGTTGGTAGAATGGTTGAACGTTCTTCTAATGATCCCAGTCTTTTTCTTCCACATGCAAGTACCCGATTATCATTTCACTGCTATCTAACATTTTGCTTCCCTTTTTTGCGTTTGAATTCTGACATCGTTCGCCACTTCGCACTTTTGCCTTCGCAGCCAACTCCGCTGACACCGACTGCATGGCTGCGCACAAACCACGCAGCTACGCTCTCCTGCACTCTCAGCGCTTTTTATTTATGGTACGAATGATTTTTATGACACATTTTTCGCACCAATCATTTTTATGTTTTCTACATCCTTTTTTATCTCGACCAAGCTTACTCCCTCGCCCGCCCCTTCCAATCCTTTCCGTCCATCACACTATCCCAACCGTTCGTTTTCCATTCGATGGCCGTGGCCCACAAGGATCCCTTCACATGGTTGCTTTTTACGAACCGCTTGAAATTTATTTCTTCCTTCCCTATTTAATACCGCTGCCTTTCTCCTATTTTATTTCTTTCTTCCCCGTCGATCAGGATTGCGTCTGAGGATAAATTCCCGAGCTGCCGTATGCACGTCTTACACAAGGCCTTACCCCAACAGATCAAGCGCATCCCCCCGCCCTCAGCAGCATTAGAATCGCGCACTAACTGACGGCACTTTGTGATGATGACTGACCAAACTGGACCAGACCAGAGCGGCTAAAACGGCTAAACGCTAAAGGGATTCCGTTCGTTCCGGTTTTTATGTTCGCTGAATTATGTGCATAAATATACAAGGATTAAGAATGCATACCAAGACCCACCCCGGAGGGTACAATCGGTCAAGGATTCTTCTCATCTGAAGACGTGGGCGTTTGCAGCTCACCGCAATTTTTACCAAGTGATAAAAAGTATCTGGAAAGTGTACTTTTCATTTACGAGTAGAAAAGGAATGTCTTTAATCGAGGAGTCGTCTTTCAGTTGGTGTTGGTATTCATTCAAAAATGTCAAAGCTTAGCATAGCATAGTTACGGTGTACTTCATCGATTGGACACTAGTGATACCAATTTATAAGAACACAGCAAAAAATATATTAATATGCCGCGACGTATTTTCGTAAAACGTACATGAAAATCCGACGTAATAACATATTTTACGTAATATTGTGTAGTATTGACGCTTTATTAAATTCCTCGTCGCAACATTCAATAGAGAAAGTTAATTTTTCAGTTACGTCGATACAACGCCAAATTGCCTGCCAAATAGGTGAATATCGCAAAATCAGCGTAAGGTACACCAGGGCAAGTTGAAACGGTTTTTTCAAAGTTGAACTTTGAAGTGCTATAAAAAAATCGCTTTTTAATAAATTTTGAATCCGTTTGCGGTGTTTGCTAGTTCGGGCCAAAGATTATACATAAAAAATAAGCAACCTCACCAAAATTTTTTATAAATATTTTATATATTGAAATTACTTTTTTACGTGCATCGTTTCAACTTGCCCCGCGTACCGGGGCAAGTTGAAACACTGCGCTACTTACAGAGATAAGCTATTTTTTCCGTACTAAATTCACAATATATGTACTCAGTGAGACTCAAGATGCACGAGGTTGTAAAGGTGACTAAATTCGCATAAGAGTCCCATGTAATTTTTTATGATTTTGATTTTCTTTCTAGAAACTAGCTTAAAATTGTCTCCTGTTTAAGAAAAACTGATAACATAGTAGGCTTTGTTCTAAAAATTTAAAAACCAATTCCCAAATTGTGTTGCCTCATCTTGATATTTACTCGCATAAAAGTCACATTTCAGATATTGATATTCTTTTATTCAAAAAATAAACTTAAATATGATCCATTCAATTGTCTCATATCAATATATACCGTGGGACATCGAAATCCGTACTCTAGACTAGACTATAGAAATCGAATGCAAATGAAACGTTTGTCATTGACAAGGAACATGAAGGCTTCTACTTTTTACACATAAAAACAACGAAAACCCTGAGAAAATTATGAATAAAATCAACTACTCCTAAATCGAAATCCGTCCACCGCGCACGGATTTTGAATCAAAGGATCCGTAAAGCTATTTTTAAACTGAATATTTAAATTGAAGCAGACTTTTCAAACAAACTACCATTGTAAATAGTTCAATACGCACCTTGAAAAGCGATCCCTTCGATTTGTAGTCCACTTATCTTATGTAATGATTCGCAATTAGCAATTAAAACACAGTTACTTCTGGTGCAACTATGCTCTACCCGTAGAACAATGGCGGCAGAAACTCCGCGTTTGGTGGGTGGCGACTTGTTTTTGATTTTTGTTATTTTAATTTCAAAGCCTACTTTCCATTTCAGTGCCCTAAAAGCTTACTATCAAGTATCTGAATTATAGAAAAAAAATAATTGCGAGGGAAACGTTTTGAATCGTTGATTCAACTTGCCCCGCACCACGTATTTCTATTTGCCCCGATGGGCTTAAATTGCGGAGCAATTTCAAACGACCGAAATACAAAAATTAAAACGGATCTCCCATCGATTTTTTATAATCATTATGATTGTTCAACATTGAATGATTACCTACCGTGAAAATTTGAGGTAAGCACTCTTCCAAACATCATTTTAAGACCTGTTTTATTGGCACGTCAAAAAGTTGGTTAAAATTTTCCCAAAGGCGAAAAATAAATACAGGCAGGGATTGCGTTTTTGTAGCTGCAATCTTCCGGGAATGGCAGTCGGAAGGTGCGTTCAGGAGAGTAGTTTGTTGTAAAAAATAATCAGGGAATTGGGTCATTTCCGATCCAAATTACAGCTTCCGTTTCAACTTACCCCGCATTTCAACTTGCCCCGGTGTACCTTAATATTACCGCCACCATCAGTGATATCGCTTCATAATGTATGCTGTAAATGTCAACAAAGCCGGCAGTCAGTTCAGTTTTCACTCCATCTTGTTCGTATCGGAATACGATTATCATTCAATATTATAAGTTTAATTAGTTTAATCTTAAAATCTTAAAATCTTAAAATCTTAAAATCTTAAAATCTTAAAATCTTAAAATCTTAAAATCTTAAAATCTTAAAATCTTAAAATCTTAAAATCTTAAAATCTTAAAATCTTAAAATCTTAAAATCTTAAAATCTTAAAATCTTAAAATCTTAAAATCTTAAAATCTTAAAATCTTAAAATCTTAAAATCTTAAAATTCAAAATCTTAAAATCTTAAAATCTTAAAATCTTAAAATCTTAAAATCTTAAAATCTTAAAATCTTAAAATCTTAAAATCTTAAAATCTTAAAATCTTAAAATCTTAAAATCTTAAAATCTTAAAATCTTAAAATCTTAAAATCTTAAAATCTTAAAATCTTAAAATCTTAAAATCTTAAAATCTTAAAATCTTAAAATCTTAAAATCTTAAAATCCTAAAATCTAAAAATCTCAAAATCTTAAAATCTTAAAATCTTAAAATCTTAAAATCTTAAAATCTTAAAATCTTAAAATCTTAAAATCTTAAATCTAAAAATCTAAAAATCTTAAAATCTTAAAATCTTAAAATCTTAAAATCTTAAAATCTTAAAATCTTAAAATCTTAAAATCTTAAAATCTTAAAATCTTAAAATCTTAAAATCTTAAAATCTTAAAATCTTAAAATCTTAAAATCTTAAAATCTTAAAATCTTAAAATCTTAAAATCTTAAAATCCTAAAATCTTAAAATCTTAAAATCTTAAAATCTTAAAATCTTAAAATCTAAAATTTCAAAATCTTAAAATCTTAAAATCTTAAAATCTTAAAATCTTAAAATCTTAAAATCTTAAAATCTTAAAATCTTAAAATCTTAAAATCTTAAAATCTTAAAATCTTAAAATCTTAAAATCTTAAAATCTTAAAATCTTAAAATCTTAAAATCTTAAAATCTTAAAATCTTAAAATTCAAAATCTTAAAATCTTAAAATCTTAAAATCTTAAAATCTTAAAATCTTAAAATCTTAAAATCTTAAAATCTTAAAATCTTAAAATCTTAAAATCTTAAAATCTTAAAATCTTAAAATCTTAAAATCTTAAAATCTTAAAATCTTAAAATCTTAAAATCTTAAAATCTTAAAATCTTAAAATCTTAAAAATCTTAAAATCTTAAAATCTTAAAATCTTAAAATCTTAAAATCTTAAAATCTTAAAATCTTAAAATCTTAAAATCTTAAAATCTTAAAATCTTAAAATCTTAAAATCTTAAAATCTTAAAATCTCAAAATCTTAAAATCTTAAAATCTTAAAATCTTAAAATCTTAAAATCTTAAAATCTTAAAATCTTAAAATTAAAATATTAAAATCTAAAATATTAAAATATTAAAATCTTAAAATCTTAAAATCTTAAAATCTTAAAATCTTAAAATCTTAAAATCTTAAAATCTTAAAATCTTAAAATCTTAAAATCTTAAAATCTTAAAATCTTAAAATCTTAAAATCTTAAAATCTTAAAATCTTAAAATCTTAAAATCTTAAAATCTTAAAATCTTAAAATCTTAAAATCTTAAAATCTTAAAATCTTAAAATCTTAAAATCTTAAAATCTTAAAATCTTAAAATCTTAAAATCTTAAAATCTTAAAATCTTAAAATCTTAAAATCTTAAAATCTTAAAATCTTAAAATCTTAAAATTCAAAATCTTAAAATCTTAAAATCTTAAAATCTTAAAATCTTAAAATCTTAAAATCTTAAAAATCTTAAAATCTTAAAATCTTAAAATCTTAAAATCTTAAAATTCAAAATCTTAAAATCTTAAAATCTTAAAATCTTAAAATCTTAAAATCTTAAAATCTTAAAATCTTAAAATCTTAAAATCTTAAAATCTTAAAATCTTAAAATCTTAAAATCTTAAAATCTTAAAATCTTAAAATCTTAAAATCTTAAAATCTTAAAATTCAAAATCTTAAAATCTTAAAATCTTAAAATCTTAAAATCTTAAAATCTTAAAATCTTAAAATCTTAAAATCTTAAAATCTTAAAATCTTAAAATCTTAAAATCTTAAAATCTTAAAATCTTAAAATTCAAAATCTTAAAATCTTAAAATCTTAAAAATCTTAAAATCTTAAAATCTTAAAATCTTAAAATCTTAAAATCTTAAAATCTTAAAATCTTAAAATCTTAAAATCTTAAAATCTTAAAATCTTAAAATCTTAAAATCTTAAAATCTTAAAATCTAAAATCTTAAAATCTTAAAATCTTAAAATCTTAAAATCTTAAAATCTTAAAATTCAAAATCTTAAAATCTTAAAATCTTAAAATCTTAAAATCTTAAAATCTTAAAATCTTAAAATCTTAAAATCTTAAAATCTTAAAATCTTAAAATCTTAAAATCTTAAAATCTTAAAATCTTAAAATCTTAAAATCTTAAAATCTTAAAATCTTAAAAATCTTAAAATCTTAAAATCTTAAAATCTTAAAATCTTAAAATCTTAAAATCTTAAAATCTTAAAATCTTAAAATCTTAAAATCTTAAAATCTTAAAATCTTAAAATCTTAAAATCTTAAAATCTTAAAATCTTAAAATCTTAAAATCTTAAAATCTTAAAATCTTAAAATCTTAAAATCTTAAAATCTTAAAATCTTAAAATCTTAAAATCTTAAAATCTTAAAATCTTAAAATCTTAAAATTCAAAATCTTAAAATCTTAAAATCTTAAAATCTTAAAATCTTAAAATCTTAAAATCTTAAAATCTTAAAATCTTAAAATCTTAAAATCTTAAAATCTTAAAATCTTAAAATCTTAAAATATTAAAATATTAAAATCTTAAAATATTAAAATATTAAAATCTTAAAATCTTAAAATCTTAAAATCTTAAAATCTTAAAATCTTAAAATCTTAAAATCTTAAAATCTTAAAATCTTAAAATCTTAAAATCTTAAAATCTTAAAATCTTAAAATCTTAAAATCTTAAAATCTTAAAATCTTAAAATCTTAAAATCTTAAAATTCAAAATCTTAAAATCTTAAAATCTTAAAATCTTAAAATCTTAAAATCTTAAAATCTTAAAATCTTAAAATCTTAAAATCTTAAAATCTTAAAATCTTAAAATCTTAAAATCTTAAAATCTTAAAATCTTAAAATCTTAAAAACACAAAAATCTCAATATCTAACAATCTAAAAATCTGAAGATCTAAAAATCTAAAAATTTAAAAATCTTAAAATCTTAAAATCTTAAAATCTAAAATCTAAAATCTAAAAATCTTAAAATCTTAAAATCTTAAAATCTTAAAATCTTAAAATCTTAAAATCTTAAAATCTTAAAATCTTAAAATCTTAAAATCTTAAAATCTTAAAATCTTAAAATCTTAAAATCTTAAAATCTTAAAATCTAAAAATCTAAAAATCTAAAAATCTAAAAATCTAAAAATCTAAAAATCTAAAAATCTAAAAATCTAAAAATCTTAAAATCTTAAAATCTTAAAATCTTAAAATCTTAAAATCTTAAAATCTTAAAATCTTAAAATCTTAAAATCTTAAAATCTTAAAATCTTAAAATCTTAAAATCTTAAAATCTTAAAATCTTAAAATCTTAAAATCTTAAAATCTTAAAATCTTAAAATCTTAAAATCTTAAAATCTTAAAATCTTAAAATCTTAAAATCTTAAAATTTCAAATCTTAAAATCTTGAAATCTTAAAATCTTAAAATCTTAAAATCTTAAAATCTTAAAATCTTAAAATCTTAAAATCTTAAAATCTTAAAATCTTAAAATCTTAAAATCTTAAAATCTTAAAATCTTAAAATCTTAAAATCTTAAAATCTTAAAATCTTAAAATCTTAAAATCTTAAAATCATAAAATCATAAAATCTTAAAATCTTAAAATCTTAAAATCTTAAAATCTTAAAATCTTAAAATCTTAAAATATTAAAATATTAAAATCTAAAAATATTAAAATATTAAAATCTTAAAATCTTAAAATCTTAAAATCTTAAAATCTTAAAATCTTAAAATCTTAAAATCTTAAAATCTTAAAATCTTAAAATCTTAAAATCTTAAAATCTTAAAATCTTAAAATCTTAAAATCTTAAAATCTTAAAATCTTAAAATCTTAAAATCTTAAAATCTTAAAATCTTAAAATCCTAAAATCCTAAATCAACCTTAAAATCTTAAAATCTTAAAATCTTAAAATCTTAAAATCTTAAAATCTTAAAATCTTAAAATCTTAAAATCTTAAAATCTTAAAATCTTAAAATCTTAAAATCTTAAAATCTTAAAATCTTAAAATCTTAAAATCTTAAAATCTTAAAATCTTAAAATCTTAAAATCTTAAAATCTAAAATCTAAAAATCTTAAAATCTTAAAATCTTAAAATCTTAAAATCTTAAAATCTTAAAATCTTAAAATCTTAAAATCTTAAAATCTTAAAATCTTAAAATCTTAAAATCTTAAAATCTTAAAAACTTAAAATCTTAAAATCTTAAAATCTAAAATCTTAAAATCTTAAAATCTTAAAATCTTAAAATCTTAAAATCTAAAATCTAAAATCTTAAAATCTTAAAATCTTAAAATCTTAAAAATCTTAAAATCTTAAAATCTTAAAATCTTAAAATCTTAAAATCTTAAAATCTTAAAATCTTAAAATCTTAAAATCTTAAAATCTTAAAATCTTAAAATCTTAAAATCTTAAAATCTTAAAATCTTAAAATCTTAAAATCTTAAAATCTTAAAATCTTAAAATCTTAAAATCTTAAAATCTTAAAATCTTAAAATCTTAAAATCTTAAAATCTTAAAATCTTAAAATCTTAAAACCAAAAATCTTAAAATCTTAAAATCTTAAAATCTTAAAATCTTAAAATCTTAAAATCTTAAAATCTTAAAATCTTAAAATCTTAAAATCTTAAAATCTTAAAATATGAAAATCTTAAAATTCAAAATCTTAAAATCTTAAAATCTTAAAATCTTAAAATCTTAAAATCTTAAAATCTTAAAATCTTAAAATCTTAAAATCTTAAAAATCTTAAAATCTTAAAATCTTAAAATCTTAAAATCTTAAAATCTTAAAATCTTAAAATCTCAAAATCTTAAAATCTTAAAATCTTAAAATCTTAAAATCTTAAAATCTTAAAATCTTAAAATCTTAAAATCTTAAAATCTTAAAATCTTTAAATCCTAAAATCAAAAATTATAAATAAAAAAATTAAAATTAAAAATTCAAGATTCAAGTTTCAAAATTCAAAACTCAAAATTAAAAATTAAAAATTAAAAATTCAAAATTTTTTTTTTTTAAATGATTATCAAGCAAAAATTGCGCAGAGCATTCTCATAAGCTTTTACACAGGGTGCGAGTATGCGCTGTTAAATTGCCACCGGAGCAATTGCTGTAGGAACTCCTTTAGGAATTTCTGAAGAAACTACAGGAAGATTTTCAGTAGAAGCTCCTTTTGTAATTCTAGAAGGACGTTCTAGTGGAACTCGTACAGAAATTTCCGAAAAGGAGGACTGCTGCCATTTGATTTTTTGAAGAATTTATAGAGAAATTTACGAACACCTTGAGGATTTTCTTGATAAATTTCCGGAGTAGTTGCTAAAGGTTTTTCTTGAAAAACTCATGGAGGATTTCCTGAGGAAATTCCAGGTAGAATTTTTGGAGGATTTTCCGAAAAAACCTCTTTGATAGATTTTCGGAAGAATTCCTGGTAAAATTCCCGAAGAAATATCGAATTTGAATTTCTGCTGAAACTCCTACAGAAATTTCCAGAAGAACTCCTGAAGGTATTTCTGGTGGAATTTCTGGATGAATTCCTAGAGGAACTCTTCAAGGTTCTCAAAGACGTTCTCTCGACGAACCTATGGAGGAATTTGTGGACGACTTTTCTGGAGGAATTGCTTCAGGAATTTCCAAGCCTTGAGAACACCTTGAGAAATTTTCGGATTAACATTTGGAAGTATTTTCGAATTTCTGAAGAAATTTTTGAAGGATCTCCTGGTGAAATTTCTGGAGTAACTCCCGGAAGAATTTCCGGAGAAAATATTAGAGGAATATCTGTGGGACTTTTCAGGAGAAATTGTGCGATTTTCTGGAGAAACTGGTGGAGGACTTTTCGGAGGTACTCCTGGAGGTATTCTAGAGGAATTTCAAAGGAATACTCGGAGGAGCTGCTTCCTAAAAGATTTTCAAGGGGAACTCATGGAATAATTCTTGAAGGACCTTCTGGAGAGATTTCTGACGGAAGCTCTTGAATGAATTCCTGGAAAAATTCCTGAAGGAATTTCCAGGGGAGTTCCTGTCGAATTTTACGGAGAAATTTGTGGATCTTAGAGGTATTTTTGGAGGAATTCCTGAAGGAACTCTTGGAGGAAAGGAAGGAAATTCCGAAAGAGTGTTTAGAGCAATTTCCGTAAGAAATTCTGACGACCTTTCCAGAGGATCTCTTGGAAGAATTTTGAAGGCCAGGGAGAATTGTCGAATGAACTCCAGAAGGAATTTTCTTAGGAACTCCTGGAGGAATTTCCGGAAGAACTCCTAGAGGATTTCCTGGAAGTATTTGCCGATGTATTTCAGAAGAAGGTTCTGAGGTAACTTCCGGTGGAACTCTTGGAAGATTTTTAGGAGGAACTCCGGGAATAATTCTTGAGGAACCATCTGGAAGAGCTCTTGGAGGAATTTTGGAAACAATCTCTTGGAGAGTTTCCGGAAGAACTTCTGCAAACTTCTTAAAAATTATCCAAAAGAGCTTCTGGAGGAATTTCTGGAGAAATTCCTGCAGGAATTTCCGGAGGAATTGCTGTCGAATTTTCCGGCGAAACTCGTGGATAACTCTTGGAGAAATTTCTGAAGGAAATCTTGAAGGAATTTCCGTAGAAGCTACTGAAAGAATTTTTGAAGTAATATTTAGAGGTATTTTCGGAGGAATTTCTGAAGGAACTCGTGGAAGAATGATGGAAGAACTCCATGAGGAAATTCCGAAGTTTACAGAGAAATTTCCGTAGGAACTCCTGAAGATCTTTCCGGAGATTTTTTTGGGGGAATTTCGAGATAAGATCTAGGGGGAATGATCGAATGCACTCCTAGAGGAAATTTCTTAAGAACTCCTGGAGGAGTTAATGGAAGAATTCTTGGAAGAATTTCTTAAGAAACTTCCGGAAACACTTCTGGAGGAATTTCCGAAGAAACTCCTGAAGGAATTCCTGGAAATACTTGGCAAGGTATTTCGGAAGAAGGTGCTGAAGTCGCTCGTTAAGAAATTTCCGAAGATACTCTTAGAAGATTTTCAGGAGGAACTTCGGGAATAACTCTTGAAGGACCTTCTGGTGGAACTAGTGAAGGAATTTTCGGAACAATCTTTTGAAAAGTTTCCGGAAGAATTTTTGCAGGTTTTTCTGGAAGAATATCCGTAAAATCTCCTAGAGGAATTTCTGGAGGAATTCCTGAAGAAATTTTCACGGCAGTTCCTGCACAATTTTCCGGCGTTATTCATATACAATTCTTGGAGGAATTTACTAACGAACTCTTGAAGGAATCTCCGCAGAAGCTACTGAAGGAATGTTTGGAGTAATTTGAAATATTCGGAGGAGCTACTGGAGCTATTCCCGAAGGAACCCCTTCATGAGAAAGATTTTCAAGAGAAACTCCTGGAATAATTCTTGAAGGACCGGCTGGAGGAACTCCTGGCGGAAATTCCGGAAAAAATATTTTGGTGAGTTTTCGGAGGATCTTCTGCAGGGATTTCTGGAGAAATATCCGAAAGAGCTGCTGGAGGAATTTCTGGAGAAAACTCTTGAAAGAACTCCGTAGAAGCTTCTGAAGAAATTTTCGAAGTAATTCTTAGAGGTATTTTCGGAGGAATTTTCTGAAGGAACCCATGGACGAATGGTGGAAGACCTCTTTAAGGAAATCCTGAAGGAGTTTTTAGAGAAATCTCGTAGGAACTTCTCAAGAACTTTTCGGAGGATTTCTTGGAGGAATTTCGAGGTGAAGTCTAGGGGGAATGGTCAAATGAACTCCTGGAGGAAATTTCTAAAGAACTCTGGAGGAATTTCATTAAAAACTTCTGGAGGAATTTCCGAAGAAACATCTGGAGGAATTCCTACTTGCCGAGGATTATCGGAAAAAGTTTCTGAAGCTACTTCCGGAGAAACTCGTTTCCGAAGAAACTCCTGGTAGATTTTTAGGAGTTTTTGGAATAATTCTTGAAGGACCTTCTGGAGGAACTAATGGAGGAATTTCCGAAAAAAAAACAAGAAGAGAACTGCTGGAGGAATTTGCATAGGTACTTGCGGATGTATTTTAGAAGCAATTTTTAAAGTAACTTCCGGAAGAACTCTTTGAGGAATTTCTAAAATCCTGATGGACTTTTATTGGGACTTTTTGAGAAATTTTCAAATCAAGCCGCTGGAACAAGGAGTTAGCAGGACTATCGGGAGGAACTTCGACCATATTTTTCGAAGTAACTCTTGTATGAATTTCCGGAGAAATTCTTGTATCAATTTCTAAGGAATTTCCAAAGGAACTTCTAGAGGAATTTCTGGATTAACTCCTGGAGGAGTTTTTGGAAGAATTTCTGAAGAAACTCGTTGAGGAATTCCTGAACGAATTAGCGGAGGTATTTCCGAAACAGTTTTTGGGTACTTGCCGGAGCAACTCCTGGAAGAAGTTCGGGAGGAATGTTTCGAAGATCTCCTGGTGGACTTTCCGTCGGAACTCATGGGGGCATTTCCGAAGAAATCGTTGGAAAAAATTCCGAAGGAACTCCTGTAGGATTTTCTGAAGGAGCTCCTGGAGGACATTGTGGAAGAATTTCTGAAGAAATTTTGGTAGGAATCGCTGAGGAATTTTCCGAAGGAATTCTTGGAACAGTTTTTGAAGAATTTTTGAGGGAGAAGTACTTGAACGAATTTTCCGAGGAATTTCTAAATGTGTTTTTGGAGGAATTTCTGAAGGATTTCTTCGTAACTGCAGTTGAATTTCAATGTATAAAATAAGACCACACTAACTGTAAATGATCTATTATGCCATGGCGACAATATTTTTATCGGAACACAGGTCCACTAAAAATCTAAAATTTTTAAAATACTAAACCAAAACGTTAAGCCTGAAAAACTGAAAATCTTTGAACAAAAACTTTAAAAACAAAGTATTGGCTATTTTTCATACTGTTTACAAAAACTCGATGTATCAAAATGCTGCAAATTAAAACGAAAATTATTCATTTGTTATCATATTGTATGTTAACGGGCAAAATTGAGAGAAATAAAATATAACATTCTTCAGAATTGTATTTTTAACCATGAAAGAAAATTCCCGAACACCCCTAACCCAGCTGGCGAAAGCAAGGTTTCTGCTGGCTGGTTATTACGTCGTTTTTGTCATTACGTCGAACATATTACGTTTTACACAGCTTTATTTTGGAGAAAAAATGCCAATTACATCACTTTTTGTTACACAAAACAGATGTAATAATACATGCGATTTACGACGGCGATGATGTGCATCAAATCTGATGTGATATTACAATTTTTTTTTTGCTGTGAAGCTGGATTGTGTACTTTTGGATTTATTGATCGAATCAAATAAGCCGAAAACTATATTAAATTTCATTTATTCATCGTATACAGTGTTATGTGAAATTGTTCTGTAACGCATCAACTGCCGTTTTTGCAACTTTGAGCTCAAGCGAGCAATCAGAACCAATTTCCAGATCGAATAAGTGACGGAGGTGTATTTTCCTGTATATTTTGGTTGAAATCCCCATACAAACTTCAAATCAAATGCGCCAGTTTATGCAACAAGCGGGCTGAAATTTTGAGGGATTGATTTTCTGATCCAAAGACACAATCCTGGGGTGTGCCCCGTGGAATTTGACAACATTTTGTTTTACAATGTTGTGAAAACTCATATGTGAATATGTACGTTATGTGGAAGATATTGATTTGGAAAATGTATTGGAGGCAGGGTAGAAATATTTCACAGTCAATGCAGTGAAAAACATGGATCTCAGTAAAATCTGCTGTCGGCTTCATCGCCGCCGTGGTGAGTGCGACTGGGTGCAGCCGAAAAATCATTTCCAACACCGACTATTCAATTTCGCATTCAGCCACTCTCAAGTCGCTCTGACATGCTGCTCAGTTCGCGCCTTACCGTATGACTGTGAGTGGCCCATTTAAACGCGTGGTGAATTTTTTCAATTTGCTGGGTGAATGTGTACATTTTGCTGTGGTAAATTTTATCTTCGCGGCGCTGTGGGTGATGTGAGTTCTGTTGTTTACTTTTCTGCCTCTCCGGGAATGTGAGGTTGATTTCAAAGCAGGAAGAAAATAAAAAAATGATATAAAAAACATCACCTTCATCCAGTGCTGCCGAATATTTACAACCCTGATTCGAGGTACACACTTAAAATTCTAAGTTTACCAATTGCCGAGAATCCAACAGCCGATATATTGGTAATAATTTCGACGAATTTCGGTAAAATTTTTACCGAGATTTCGGTAAACTTTACCGAGTAATCGGTAATCGTTACCGAGATCTCGGCAAAAAATCAACTTTGCCGAATTTCGTCAAAATATTGACGAAATTTCGGTAAAGAAATTACCGAATTTCAGTAAAAAATATTACTAAGATCTCGGCTGTTGGAATCTCGGCAAAAATTTTGCCGAGGTCTACAAAATAATTTAAGTGTGTAACCACTTTCCCTTCGATGGGACTCGAACCCACCACCCTCAGTACGAACCTTTA
Source organism: Armigeres subalbatus (assembly GCF_024139115.2). Lineage (NCBI taxonomy): Eukaryota > Metazoa > Arthropoda > Insecta > Diptera > Culicidae > Armigeres > Armigeres subalbatus. The sequence goes on from NC_085140.1 coordinate 141,854,248, forward strand.
TGTTTCCTGGGCCAGTCTACTCTGCATATCAGATCACCGTTGCGCTAATAGGAAACATCATCAGCCAAATCTTAGTCGTCCAGATGCTCCAAAGTAATAGTCCCAGAACAGCCCACGGCTTGGTACACGGTCAAACGCATTCACCATGATCTCATCGATTACTATGAGAAACAGTAGCGGTGCCGGTGATAAAATACATCCTTCCTGAGCAAAGTCTGAGTCATAATGAGAACATATAGAAAACATATTTTGATGTTGACATCATATTGAAATCACAATTTGTTTTCAAGTATGAATCATCATGATTGATTACATATTTTGATCTCATTTTGCTGTTGATTTCTAAATTATATGATCTGATATCAAACTTTGTACTTATTTTGTTATAGAGGAAACCAATATCAAAATTAGTTTTCTATTTGCTCTCATCGATAGCAGGTACGTAAAGGCTATATGTTCGCTGATGTCTGTGTGTGTACACCAAAAGAGCAAAAAGTCTAGTTCACTTTTGTACTTACCCTTGACCGATTTCTTCGCAACAGATTGCTTTCGACGCAGTATTCTGCACCATTGTTCCTTATTGAAAATTGGCCGGATCGGACAATGGCCTTGGATGTTATCGCCAAAATACTTTTTCTCATAAAAAAGCGCGTAAAAAAGTCTCGCTCACTGTTTTTGTACTTACCTTTGACCGATTTCTTCGCAACAGGTTGCATTCGACGCTGTATTCTGCTCCATTGTTCCTTATTGAAAATTGGCCAGCCCGGACAATGGGCTTGGAAGTTATGGCAAAAATACTTTTTCTCATAAAAAAGTGCGTAAAAAAGTTTCGCTCACTTTTTTTTGTACTTACCCTTGATTTCTTTGCAACAGGTTGCATTCAACACAATATTCTGCTTGTTAACGCAGAAGCCGTCAAGCTGGCAACCTTGCCCAACACCGAATCTGAAGGGCACTCGTCAGCTATCAAAGCGCCACGTCAGCTGCCGAAGCGCCGCGTCGACGCTGGTGGAATGACATCGCTCGTTTGACAAGCAGTCATCGGGCTCTTCCGGTCATTCTTCGCCACATTCCAGCTACGTTGAAGCAGCAGTGAGACGTTTACGATTTAAGAAAACAGTGAATTTAGTTAAGAGAATTTGAAAATTAAAATACGGTTCAGAAAATTAGCGTGTAGTGCTCGATTCGATTTTCCACCGATTAAGGATTAGTTCGGTAGGCCAGATTGTAGTCGCAAAGTGAGGTTAGTTGAGTCAGGTCAAAGCTATCCACATAATTTATTATTTTTATCCGCAGTCATAGCGTGAAATCCATCGTCGCAGTCTGTCCAGTCTGTGGTCCAGTAGGTCCTTCCGACAAATCCTGAAAAGAAAAAGTGAGAAAATAATATTAAATGAAGATAATATCAGATAATTAATTAACTGAATTTAGGCCACTAGGTAGAGGTTAGTGTGTGGCACAGCAGGTGCGCAAGATATATAGGCCCACCGAATTGTGAGTAATTATTGAATACTTACTGTGAAATATTATACTTACGTTTCGATCTAATTATAGTTGAAGCTCAATACACAAAGCTATCAGAACCGGTTTGTGTTTTTCCTTGCGCCCTGCCAGCCTCGACAAATCTTCAAAATTCGTGGCAACATGGAAGACAGCGCGACCGATGGCCACGAGGAATACAACTGTGTGGCCTGCCAACGGCCAGATAGTGCGGACAACATGGTCCAGTGCGACCAGTGCGACGTCTGGAAGCATTACGCCTGCGCCGAGGTGAATGAGAGCATCCGGGATCGATCCTTCTTGTGTGGTGATTGCACCGCGCATGCCGCACACCAGAGTGATGACGTCATATCGGTCCGAAGTGAATTCAGCCACACTAGCTCAACATCGGTGTTCTCCGTCTGCCTGAATCAGCTGGTGGAACGACAGCAGACCGAACGCGCTCGTGTGGAACTGGAACTCCAGCGGCGCCACTTGGACGAGCAGCAGAAACTGATCGACAGAGTACTAGATGGGGAGGAAATTGCGAGCCATCGTAGTGGCGGCACGAGAGGTGGTGCAATCATCGATGCGACTTCACCTTCGTCGAATATGCGCTTAGTGACACCAACTCCTCCTGGAGCTCCTCTGGCACCGAATGCTCGTCGGTCGATGCCTCCACCCAGTGATACACCGAAAACTACCGCTCCAGTGATGGTGTCAATTCCACTCTCGGCGATCGAGCCAGGTACCGTGGAATTTCTGAAGGCCAAAAGGGATCCGAAAGCTGCCTTCATAGCCCTCAAGGATCGGGTTGAGCAGTGCGAGCATCGCGCCAACCCAACATCTGAAGAGCTGGCAAATCTACGATCTCAAGTAGAAATGTGCCGGAAGCTTTTGGAGAAGTTTCAACACGGCGCAGAAACAAGCCAGCCAGTTCATCGTTCAGCTCCGGTCAACTCGTCGATGGTGCGGCCACCAAAGCCAGCGGCGAACACGTCGCAAGTGAAGAAGCAGACCGGCACCATCCCGAAGACGAACCGATCGATGCAACAGACTCCCGCAGACGACCAGATACAGTGGGATCGTCATTCATCAGATGGAGCAGTTGGTGGAACCGATCCACTTGAGGATCTATGGTCGCTAAGGATGCCGGTAAGACAAACCAGCCGGCCACCGGTAAGTCGAACGATGGAACCCCAGGTAAGCGTCAAGCCTTGAGTACTACTATGCAACTTACAAACCCATACGATTCAGAACATTGCCCTACGACCAAAACAACTACCAGCGAGCAGCAGCGATTTGTCGCGCGCCCGGTAGAACATAATATGCCTCCTATAAATTCTCTGGAGCAGCAGCGAAATTTATTCGCGCGCTCTCTTGATTTAAATCAGACCAGTTACATTGAACAAAATTTAACCGAAGTGGAAACGCGTCCTCCCCCTCGCGTGCGGTTAATTCGTCTCAGCCCCTCGACAATACGAAAGCGTGATACAAAACCAAGTGATTCCCCAACGAGATCCAGTTCGCCCAACACAGCAGCAGTTAGCAGCAAGGCAGTCCCTGGCTAAAGAACTTCCTCGATTCACCGGTGACCCAGCGGAATGGCCGATCTTCATCTCTAACTATCGCTACACAACGAAAGCCTGTGGTTTTACAGATGGAGAAAATATGCTGCGCCTCCAACGGTGCCTGTCTGGACCAGCGCTTGAAACGGTTCGCTGTCGGTTGGTGCTGCCAGCAGCAGTCCCGCAGGTCATCGAGACACTTCGCTTGCGGTTCGGACGACCGGAATTGCTGATCAACGCTCTGCTTCGTAAGGTGCGAGAAATTCCAGCCCCAAAGTCGGATAAGCTGGAAGGACTAATTGACTTCGGAATGGCAGTGCAGGCGTTATGTGACCATATAGAAGCTGCGAACGAACGCGCTCACCTATCAAACCCGTCACTGCTGCAGGAACTCGTCGCTAAACTTCCTGCGGATCAACGAATGATGTGGGCGGGGTATAAGCGAGGATTCCAAGAAGTCGATCTCAAAACCTTCGGCGATTATATGGCAGCTGTGGTACGAGATGCGACAAGTGTAGTGACCTTCGAACCAGAGGTCAAACGAAACAACCCTCGCGACCGCCCGAAGGGCAAAGGATTCATTAACTCCCACGCAGTGGAAACGCCCGGAAGGACATGGGATTCATCGAGTGATCCGACAGAAACGGCGAAGCAGTTCAATTGCCTGAACCAGTCTTCAAAAAATCCCACTCTGGGAGCTGCTGAGATTCAAAAAATGGTAGAGAGATCAATCCCAATCACGCAAACGATCCCAATCCAGGCATGCATTGTCTTTTTTCACTTTGTATGGGAGGATTGAATCCTGGGATTTAATCCCAAAACATTTGATGCTTTTTGTACAATCCCAATCTAGTAATCTATTTGACATTATTCAGTAATTCAATTTCACTGAAGTGTCAGTCAAGGTTTTTTTACCCAGATCAATTTTGTATGTTCAAAATGTATTATTGCATTTCACAATCAGTCATTATTCATTGCAGATAAGGCCGCACATATAAAATAGTTTACCAGCAATCCTGCACAATTCTGTATTATTGAATGTCCTTCTTATCATGGGCATTTTGAGGAGCTGAAACGATCGATAATCCACAACCCAATCGACGATAATAATATCCTAAAAAACAATCCTCATATGGCGGTCTTGTGGTGATAATCCAAAAAATTAATAATACCAAACTATAGAATAAATATGATAAATAATTTTGTTTTATTGACATAATTCTTTAGTTTCATTTACCACAATGCCATGTATCGAAAAACATAGTTGAAGAACCAAAGAATGCACTGTTCTTATTTGATTTCAGTACAGTGATTGACCTTTTTTTCTACCAACGCCAGCCGTTTGCAATGGGCCTTCTATAGATTCACTGCTATAAGGGTGATGATATGACGTCCACTACTTTTTGAGATGTATCAACCTCCTCCCCCCGTATGTATTGTCACTATATCTTGGACCCCTTCCTCCTTCAATCTAAGGATGTTATTTTCGAACGGCCCCTAAATCAGTTCATGTGGATGGTGGCAGGATCTATGATTTTTCGACTTCTCTAAAAATAGCCATTTGCATAGCAGTTTCTTCCACACAGAGCTTAATTTCAAAATATTAAAAACCATTGAAAAAAAAAATCTTCGGTATTTTTTGAGAATCCTGGCGGTTGTCAACATTTCGTTTCTGGGTAAAGAGAAGAAAAACAAAAGGCCCTTCCACGGGAACTGAGCTCCCGTTAGTGTCAGTATAGTGGACGACTGGTTTTAACATACCCTATCGGTCTTAGCCGAACGTGAAAGGATGGATGAACAAACATTACTTCCAGCAACAGGATGGTTCAATTCAGTCACGCCCAACCAACATTTAATACGTTCTTTCCCGAAAATACCTACCATAATGTGGATAGTCCTACTAATCCTTTTTGAACGGTATTTTATATCATTGTTAGGTTTAACAAAGTATTATCAGGTTCCTCATCTCTATAGAGTTCTGTATCCTTCGAATTCCACCATGGAATATAGATACAGATTTCTTATCTTCTACAGTATTTTAATAAAAGCATCAAAAATATATTTCAAATTCCGACTTCACTACTTATATTAACCAATTATGTGAAATTTCAGTTTATTTGTACTCCTAATTTAGCAAAACAGTTTTCCAAAGATTTAAATCTAGGATTGAATCCGAGCATCAATCATGCATGCTGAGATTAGAAAAACTAAGGATTTGAAACAATCTTTAAAATAAGGATTATTTCAAAGCATGCTTGTTTCAATCTGAGAGTAGAAGGATGCTCTTGAAACACTGCCCTGAACTGCAATAAGAGCGGTCACCGAGTACGAGATTGTAACGCGTTCAAACAGTTGACAGTCGATGATCGTTGGAGACGAGTCCGTGCGCTGAGTCTATGTCAAAACTGTCTATTCAGCCATGGACGACGCGCGTGCCGAGGCAGAAAGTCTTGCGACATCAATGGCTGCCAGTACCGTCATCATCCGCTTCTCCACTCATCTAGAGGCCCACCAAAGTCATCGGAATCCACCGTTCAAGTCGCAGAAAACCACACCCATCGGCACCTGAGTTCCTCGACGTTGTTCCGAATCATTCCCGTCACTCTTTACGGGGAGAACAGTTCGATCAACACGTTCGCCTTTCTTGACGAGGGATCGGATCTGACATTGGTGGAAAGTGACTTGATTACTTCGCTGGGACTAAAAGGCACTCCTCTCCCTCTATGCCTTCGTTGGACTGGGAATACTTCACGCGTAGAGAAGGGTTCCCAACAGGTCACTGTCGAGATAGCTGGACTAGGGCAGGACAAGCGGCACAAATTGCTAAACGCGCGCACTGTAAAGAACCTGGGTCTTCCCTGCCAAAGTTTCCAGATGGATGCGGCAGTTAAGCGCACAAGCACCTAACGGGCATTCCTGTCAGCAGCTACAAGAACGCTGTTCCGAAGATTCTTATCGGGATCGATAATTTGCGGCTAGCGCTACCATTGAAAGTACGAGAAGGAGAAGATGGGACGGCGCCGGTGGCGGTGAAAACCAGACTAGGTTGGTGCGTCTACGGTCCCCATGAAAGCAGTAAACAAGATTCATACAGTTTCCACATCTGCGAATGTTCCTGTGATGAAACACTTCACGAGGCGGTGAAAGACTTCTTCGCCATTGAAGGAGTAGGAGTATGTCCGACAGTAATCCTGATGAAGCAGGAAGACGAACGGGCGCTAACCATAATGGAAGCCACAACTTACCGTGTTGGATACCGCTTCGAAACGGGACTAATTTGGAAAGAAGACCACGTAGAGTTCCCGAACAGCTATTACATGGCAGTGCGTCGGCTGGAATGCCTAGAGCGCAGGATGGATCGTGACACGGTACTGAAGGAGAATCTGCACCGACAAATACGCGAATACGCAGCAAAAGGATACGCGCACAAGGCTACGAAAGCAGAAATGGAAGCAGCGGATCCAAGGAGAGTATGGCACCTCCCAGTCGGAGCGGTGATGAACCCAAAGAAACCGGGGAAAGTCCGCGTTATTTGGGACGCTGCGGCTAAGGTCGACGGCGTATCGCTCAACAGTGCACTCCTCAAAGGACCAGATCAACTCTCTTCTCTTCCCGCGATTCTTTTCCGTTTCCGACTGTACGGGGTGGCAGTCAGCTCAGATATCCAGGAGATGTTTCACCAGATCCGAATCCGAAAAGCAGACAAGAACTCCCAACGCTTCCTGTGGCGAGACAACCCGTCTGAGAAGCCCACAGTATACCTGATGGACGTTGCCACATTCGGCAGTACTTGTTCACCGGCATCAGCACAGTTCGTTAAAACAGGAACGCCGAGCAACACCGAGAGCTGTATCCGGAAGCGGTAAAAGCGATTATCAACGACCACTACGTTGATGATTATCTGGCGAGTTTCAGCACGGAAGAGGAAGCAGCAAAAGTGGCACGCGAGGTACGACACGTACACGGCAACGGAGGGTTCGAATTGCACAACTGGCGGTCGAACAGTAGCACGGTGCTAGAACGACTGGGCGAAGTTCCACTTGCAGCCGAAAAGCAACTGAAACTCGTTGACGGAGTGAATACAGAGAGAGTGCTCGGAATGCTATGGAGTCCTTCAACCGACGAGCTGAGCTTTTCCACCCAGATGAGTGTAGAAGTCCAGTCACTGATTCAAACGGCCACGCGGCCGACAAAGAGGCAGGTACTACGATGCGTGATGACTCTATTTGATCCATTGGGATTGCTCTCACCGTTCCTCATCCATGGCAAAGTTCTTATCCAAGACATTTGGAGAGAAGGCACTGAATGGGACGAACAAGTCAGCACAAACGTATTTGCGAAATGGCAGCGGTGGGTGCAGATGATTGAGTACATCTCCGGGGTGCGCATTCCTAGATGTTATTTCCACCATGCGAATCATAAGACCTATCACAACTCCGAGCTCCATGTGTTCGTCGACGCAAGCGAGGTAGCGTACTCTTGTGCGATCTATCTGCGCACTCTTAGTTCAGAAATGGGTCCGCTGTGCTGCTTAATTGCTGCCAAATCCAAAATTGCTCCGCTAAAGCCGTGGTCTATTCCCAGACTAGAACTACAAGGCTGTGTCTTGGGCGTACGTTGGTCGAAGTTCGTCCGAGAAAATCACGGTATTCCTGTATCCAAGATGGTGTTTTGGACGGATTCCAGAACAGCCCTGGCCTGGATCATGGCCGACCCTAGGAGCTACCGACAATTCGTGTCCTTCAGAGTAGGAGAGATTCTGGAGCACACCACGGCAAGCGAATGGCGATGGGTGCCATCAAAGTCAAACCCAGCAGATGAAGCGACTAAATGGGGCAGCGGTCCGTACTTCGACCCAAACAGTAAGTGGTTCCATGGTCCGGACTTCCTGCGCCTACCGGAGGAAGAGTGGCCTCATCCAAAAGAGCCGGTGATGGTTACTACCGAGGAGATGCGGGCATCGATTCTGCACCACTGTTCATTCGAGCCGGTGATTGACTTCGACCGATTCTCTTCTTGGGATCGGCTACTACGAGCAACCGCATTCGCTCTCCGATTCGTACACGCAATACGACCAAGATGCACCTGAAATACACAGGACAACTTCAGCAGTCTGAACTTCGAGCAGCAGAAACTACGATATGCAAGCTAGTGCAGTACGACTCCTACCCTGATGAGATCGCTGCACTGTCCAACAAGGTACCGAACGAAACCGGGCAGGAGGCTATCGGGAAACACAGCTCCATCTACCGATTAATGCCGATTATGGACGACAACGGGTTGCTACGTGAACGTGGCCGGATCGGAGCAGCTGCAGACATCGGCTACAACGTGTGTCATCCAATTATACTGCCGAGAAATCATCATATCACGGAACTTCTCGTTCGTCGATACCATGAGCGATACCGTCATGGAAATACAGAAACGGTGGTTAACGAGATCCGCCAGCTGTACAGCATTTCAAGACTGCGGTTGGTGGTCAAAAGGGTAAGCCGTGAATGTACGTTCTGCAAGATCCGCCGAGCGAAACCAGCAATTCCACCAATGGCGCCGCTTCCACCTGCTCGCCTGGCTCACCATGAACGGGCCTTCACCTACACAGGGGGGGACTATTTCGGGCCGCTGCTGGTCAAGCTGGGAAGATCAAACGTCAAACGCTGGGTCGCATTGTTCACCTGTTTAACAGTACGTGCCGTCTATCTCGAAGTCGCGTACACACTGTCAACCGAATCCTGTATTTCCTGCGTCCGCCGATTCGTGGGTCGCCGAGGCCCACCCGCCGAATTCTTCAGTGACAACGGAACAAACTTCCAAGGCGCTGACCGAGTGCTGCGACATCAGATTAGCCAGGGACTGTCCGACACCTTCACTAGTACCAATACTAAATGGAACTTCATTCCGCCAGGAGCACCGCACATGGGAGGAGCATGGGAACGCCTGGTGAAGTCAGTAAAAACCTCCATGACCGAGGCGTACTCCGAGGAGAAACTCGATGACGAGGGGCTGCAGACACTGGTCGTGGAGGCTGAACGTATGGTGAACTCGAGGCCTCTGACGTATCTGCCGCTGAGGAGTCTGAGGAGTCGGAGGCACTTACACCGAATCACTTTTTGGTGTTGAGCTCAAGCGGGGTGATACAACGAAGAGATCAACGAAGCAACGATACAGTCTGGGTTCAGCCAAGTGAACTAGTCCGCCGAGAAATCCTGGGGAGATCCTGGGAACTAATCCAGCGTCAGCTGGATGTTTTCTGGAGACGTTGGATGGTCGAATATTTGCCGGTGATCCGCCGACAGCCGAAGTGGTTCGACGAAACTCGTTCGCTAGAACCAGGAGATCTGGTGATGGTCGCAGAACCGACGAAGCGAAACGGATGGGAACGAGGACGAATCATTCGCATGATCTCGAATCCGGATGGTCGACATCGTCAGGCCGTCGTACAGATTGGACAAAGAGCGTGGTGCGGCCGGTCTCAAGGTTAGCGCTGCTTGACCTCAAGGATCATCGTGAGACTCCGGAGAACTTCGGACCACACCTGGGGAGACTGTTAACGCAGAAGCCGTCAAGCTGGCAACCTTGCCCAACACCGAATCTGAAGGGCACTCGTCAGCTGTCAAAGCGCCACGTCAGCTGCCGAAGCGCCGCGTCGACGCTGGTGGAATGACATCGCTCGTTTGACAAGCTGTCATCGGGCTCTTCCGGTCATTCTTCGCCACATTCCAGCTACGTTGAAGCAGCAGTGAGACGTTTACGATTTAAGAAAACAGTGAATTTAGTTAAGAGAATTTGAAAATTAAAATACGGTTCAGAAAATTAGCGTGTAGTGCTCGATTCGATTTTCCACCGATTAAGGATTAGTTCGGTAGGATTATACCTTTGGCGACAGTTGCCAGATTGTAGTCGCAAAGTGAGGTTAGTTGAGTCAGGTCAAAGCTATCCACATAATTTATTATTTTTATCCGCAGTCATAGCGTGAAATCCATCGTCGCAGTCTGTTCAGTCTGTGGTCCAGTAGGTCCTTCCGACAAATCCTGAAAAGAAAAAGTGAGAAAATAATATTAAATGAAGATAATATCAGATAATTAATTAACTGAATTTAGGCCACTAGGTAGAGGTTAGTGTGTGGCACAGCAGGTGCGCAAGATATATAGGCCCACCGAATTGTGAGTAATTATTGAATACTTACTGTGAAATATTATACTTACGTTTCGATCTAATTATAGTTGAAGCTCAATACACAAAGCTATCAGAACCGGTTTGTGTTTTTCCTTTGCGCCCTGCCAGCCTCGACACTGCTCCATTGTTTCCTATTGGAAACTGGTCAGCTCGGACAATGGGCTTGGAAGTTATGGCCAAAATACTTTTTCTCATAAAAAAAGCCTCGCTCACTTTTTTTTGTACTTGCTCTTAGCCGATTTCTTCGCAACAGGTTGTACTCAACACAGTATTCTTCCCAATTGTTTTCTATTGAAAATTGGCCGGATCGGACAATGGCCTTGGAAGTTATGGCCAAAATACTTTTTCTCATAAAAAAAGGGCGTAAAAAAGTCTCGCTTAATTTTTTTTTGTGCTTACCCTTGACCGATTTCTTCGCAACACATTGCATTCGACGCAGTATTCTGCCCGCCTGTTTCTATTGAAAATTGGCCAGATAGGATTATGGGCTCGGTAGATACGTCCAAAATACTTTTTTTTATAAAAAATAGCGTAAAAAAGTCAGGCTCACTTTCTTTGCACTTACCCTAAATCGATTCACTCGCAACAGGTTGCATTCGACGCAGTATTGTGTCTTATTGTTTCTTATTGAAAATTTGCCAGATCTGACAATGGGCTAGAAAGTTATGCCCAAAATACTTTTTTTTTATAAAGAATCGCGTAAAAAAAATCTGGCTCACTTTTCTTGCACTTAGCCTTAACCGATTCACACGCAACAAATTACATTCGACGCAGAATAGTGTCCCATTGTTTCTATTCCATTCCATTGGCCAGGTTGGACTATGGGATCGGAAGTTATGGCCAAAATATAAATTTATACGTAAAAATCGCATAAAAATGTCATTCATTTTTCATGCACTTATCCTCAACCGATTCGCTCGTAACAAATTTCGTTGGTCGCGGAATCCTGTTCCATTATTTTCTATTGAAAATTGGCCAGGTTGGAATATTACCTTAGAAATTATGGCCAAAATCCTTTTTGCCTTTCTTGTGCAACAAAGCTATAATTTCGCCCCGAAAACGAACTATCGGATGCTTCCACACTGATACACGAGAGTTTGGCAGAAGGAAGGTAATGAGATTTATATGATAACAAATATTTCCCTCCGCTCGCGTGTTGGGAATGACATTTTTGTTTTCTTTTTGTGTAGTCGAAACAGTTTAACAAACATCCAAGAGTGATATCAAAAAGTCATGTCAAAATGATTGTCAAATGTGATGTCAAAAAGATTGGAAAAGGAAAAAAATGTCGAAATTCTTATTAGCATATTGTAGATCAAATTGAAAACCGAACTGAGATCTCACGACAATCGCATTTTCTCACATTTCCGGATGTTGCAACCGCATCGCGAGTAGTGCGCATCTGTGCCATAGTCGTGCGCCATCATGCGCACCACTCGCGATGCAGTTGCGACATCCGGGAATGGGACAAAATACGATATTCGGTTTTCAACTGGATCTACAATATCTTTGCTTGAAATAATCCGATTTTCATAGAAAGGTCAAAGAAATTTTTCTATTTTTCTCCTAGCTACTAGCTCATCCTCTATTTTCAAGCACACACATTTTACGAAGGTCTAGAAAGGCACCATCACCGCTAGGTGGATTAATCTGGGTTTTAACGGTTAAAACGACTAAAAAGATATCAAACTAAGTAATCAAAATCCGCAATTTCACAATCTCAAAACAAGTTATCGATTTGCTCTCATGCTTTTCTCGGGTTGCCTCATCCCAACAAATTACCCAGATGGGGTTTGACTTTTGTTTGCAGGATTTGCTCCCAATTATTATGATAGACAATAAGAGAAGGGCGTAAACTCCTCACAATCATTCCTAGCCATAAAAATAGGCTTATTGCAACCTGATACAAGTACGACCAAACAGGAACGGAGAAGCACGCCCCACTAACAAGCTTCAGTTGACCATTGCTAAACTTCTAAAATCATTAGTAATTTTCAAAAGAACACAATAAAACAGGAATGAAAAGTCCGAAAGATTTTTATTTTTTTTTTCAGAATCCATCAATGGCAATAATCATGAAGATTTATTAATTGAATTTTGACATAATGCTATCTGACAGACTATAATAAGTTTACTATTTTTAAAATCCTAAAAAGATTATTGTTGCGGTATTTGTATCTGAATCGAACATAATACGATTATTTTTGACTTCCGGAACGGGAGCATCCGAAAAGTAATGACAGTATATGTATGTAAGCCAAGTAAGGTCCTGGCGAGAACTCTTAAATGATTCCAGTTTCCCAGTTTCTCTCTAACTCCTTCCCACTTCACTGACATTTTTTGACATGTATAATTATATATATACGTTCTCTCAACATAAAGAATCCAAACAAAATACTCCATTTTCTTCGGCTATTGACATTAATTTTCCAGTATTTAATGACGAACACCATCAGACATAATTTTGCACCTCAGTGCTCATATGTAAACAATTTTTGTTAATTGGGCATAACTTGTATGTTTCTGTATTGTTCACACGGCGCCTTTATACTTCAGTTTCTTAAAGATTACCCACAGTAATATTCATAGCTATCTTATTTGAACACGAACGCATGCAGAATCGTTCCGGATTCAGTCAATTCCCACGCTCGATAAAGCGCAAATGGCAGGCAGTCCATTAAGACATACATCCCTCCATTGGTCCCATTCAAGTGAATCGCTTTCCCCAGTTTTGCCACATCAGGATGGCTGTCTGCCAGATCCTGACCAGGAACATTGTCCCCGCTCCATCCCGTGCCTGTGCCACTCTGTCTCAATCCAAGTTAACAACTAAGTGGAGATAATTTCCACTTCTTTGGAGACGAAAATACAACAACCAACATCAGCAGCACGCTCTCTCTAATCCATGTTCGAGGGACAGACCTCGACTATGGCGTAGCTAGAGAGAAGGAGAATGAATATTGCAATCAGATTTTAATTTGTCTGACGAATAATATCAATGCATGTCTGGATTTACTTTTTTATATTCTCCAATGAAGTGATATACAATGAATTGCGACTATACCATTTGATGTAGAGTAACCTGAAATCAATATTATTCCATCTAGTTTTATGAAAATAAAGCCTATGGCTTTTCATGTGATGTAACTCATAGTGATAATGGTTATTTGTAACTAAAATTCTAAACATGTTCGTCTATGCCTGAACCATCCCAAATATAGAACCCTTCTTATCAAGTTTTGTAGCTCCGCCAATGGAACTCATCTTTCTCTCAACTTGACTGGCTTGGCAAGTCCAATTGTTTGCAGTTGACAAATATCTTATAAAACTAGATTAGCGACAACTGCCAACCAACCTACCAACATGAGAAAATGGGTGGATGGCATCCGTGCAATGGAAGGATACTTTGACTGGTACTGAGCGACAGAGGAAAACAACTGGAGCTTTTCTATTTATCCCGGCCTGGTCAGCTCAGTGAATGGAAGTAGAAAAAATTAAATATATTAAAAGACACAGACAGGCGAGAATTTGCACTATGGGGTTATTTCTTCTAGCGAGGAACAAGTACCTCTCGAAGAACCAGCTGCCGGGTAATATGAAGATATCCCCACAATAGGAAAGTACTCCACCAGCAGTGGAACCCTATTGTGGACTGCTGCATACTGCACACAAAACACACTAACTGCAAGGCAAGCAAGCCTTCACAGTCCCGGTCGTCGCCGGTGGCTTGAGCGGAAAAATAATTAAAATGGATAACGAACGTAAATAGCTGCAAATGAAAACGGGAAACGAATTAAACAATTAGGAACCAACGGAAGCGGAAATGGAGAGCAAATTAAATAGCAAAGAAATTTTCCTGATTTCGGGAGACGCGCTAGCAGATTGAAATGCGCTACCGTCTCGCTGCTATACGATTGTACCCTGGGTCCCTGGGTTGCAGTAAATTCGAAACACGATTATGGTTCATGAGACTGAGAAGTGTTCATCGAACTGGAAGACTAAACGTTTTTCGCTGGGTTATCAAATGCAAGAGTTTGGATGAGTTGATTTGAACGTTCAGTGGAATTGAAAATAGATTTCCTTATTGTTCGAGCAAACCAGGTATTTTTCAACAAACTAAAGTTTATTTGTTTGAAATTATCAAAAACCCAGATTATTCCCGGTGATGATGCTTTTTCGTGTATCAAAAATAATAATTCAGTGAAATTCAAACAAATTTCGATAAACCCGGAACTTCTTTTGACGTAGGACTTACGTCTCTCTTTACTATACCGGGTCTCATTCCAAAATATTCAAATCGACCGCGTTACGCTGTGTTGAAAGATTTTAAACGTTAATAGCGTTCGTCTCAATGGACGAATTTATGCGGTAAGCCCCTCAATAGACAGATTTCAAGTATGCCTTTTATGTCCATGCTTGATAAGACTCGGAAAACTTGTTTCAATAGGCATGAAACTGTTTTCAATGAAAAACATTGAGATCAAGGGAACCTATAAATATGGGTACCGCATAATTCTTGCATCATTCCATTAAATACCACGTTCTGATTGGTGCAGACACCAGCGAATGAGCAGCCGCTGGGTCTGCCGAGAAGCCATAAAATAGCGCAACGCGATTTTTTCCTTTCATTCTGACTGGGACAAGCGAAGCAACCGCATCATCGATTGAACAGCACTCACACCTTTTAGCAGGGAATGAAGTCTGCACCGACCGCTTTTTCGGCTCGACACCATCATCAGTCCACCCTACAGACCCGACAAAGCAGCAATGCTGAGCAGATACCGGCAGCAGCAGAGTCGAGCCGAGACCGGCCGGCATCGGTGATGAGTCGAGACAGGCTGAAGAAAAGCCACATGATGCAGCATGTATGTCCAAAAATCAAACGGTTCTTCAGAGAGCCAATAATAGAGATCAATATCAAAGCTTTCAATACCCTTCGGGCTAGAAATTGTACTTGGGTGACAAATCCAATATTCTAGTGATAAAATTTTATGCGTGATTTTCATAAATAGCGTCAAAACTAACAGTGGGTAATTTTTCTGATTTAACCGCGAAGTGGACGAATGACTTCGCTTGACCATGCCTAAAAAACATAAAATGTCCAAATCTCTCACATAATCTTATTTGAATAGAAAAACACCGATAACAGCTCAAACATTAATAAACTATCAATCGATTTTTCTTCAAATGTTGGATTTTTTGGCATTGATCAAGAAATATCTAGATAAACATTGTTTGATACTGACCGCACACAAAGCGAACGTGACTGAATGATCGTCCCATGTTACCAATTCTAAATCTTATCACCCAAAATCCCATGTCCGGGTGTTTCCTTCCATCTACTACTAACAATGTTGTCTCAGAAAAGAACACGTACTTCTCACCTGAACTGCAATTCTAAGCTCGCTTGCCCGGCTTATTGGCCTGTATCAAGCGAAAGTTCCCGTTAGGAAATAGACGCCAGCAGCGAGCAACAAGCGTAAAAAAGAAGAAGCCCTTCTCGAACGCGTTGATGATGATGACGCTTTGGCTGACAAAGAAGCGGGATACAAGACACTGGCTGATTGGCCCACCAATTGGGAAGCAGTGAAGATTCAAAATAAGGTAATTCGCGGTTATTTGAAAAGATCGTTTTCTTACTTTTTGGACTTAGCAGAAGTAAACAGCCTTTTTCAAGGCTCTAAGAGTTAAAAATAATGTTCTCCTTCAGTCGCTATCGCACGGATTAGGAGGCCCTACATCCCCTGCTGGGCCAACTTGTGGCTTATTTCAGGCAATCCTTCAGTGGGAAGGTTGCCACTGTCGAGGCTAATATTCCGTGACCGGACAGAAACTTCCTGAATTGTTTTTGATGATTCTTGTTCGAGGTAGATTTGATTTCTGTGTCGGTTTGATGAGAAGATTTTTTGATTTTTGGAATGGTATGCAACGCCCATTATTTATCCAAAATAGTTGATGTGAGAAATTTGGACATATTATGTATCTTAAAGGCATGGTCAAGTTAAGTCCTACGTCCACTTAGCGGTTATGTCACAGACATTACCCACTGTTCGTTTTTCTTCTTCTTCTTATTGGCATTACATACCCACACTTGGACAGAGCCGCCTCGCAGCTTAGTGTTCATTAAGCACTTCCACAGTTATTAACTGCGAGGTTTCTAAGCCAAGTTACCATTTTTGCATTCGTATATAATAAGGGTAACACGATGATACTTTTATTACTTTTATGCCCAGGGAAGTCGAGACAATTTCCAATCCGAAAATTGCCTAGACCGGCACCGGGAATCGAACCCAGCCACCCTCAGCATGGTCTTGCTTTGTAGCCACGCGTCTTACCGCACGGCTAAGAAGGACCCCGGAACTAGTGATGTAAAATGTCCATTTGGGCATATGTCGCACTTAAAACGCCTGAATGATCCTATGACTTTGGCTAATTCAATCAAGAGAAAGTTGAATACTCAGCCATTAAAGCGTATTGTTACAATATGTTCAATGGTTTTGAAAAACATTCGAAAAAGACTGGAAAAAATCGGTGTGTTTTATTTTCAAACCGCTGTATCTCAGAAACGGCTGCACTTAGAAAAAAATTAACGTACACCTTTTCCATTGGAAATTTAACGTACTTTCATAAAATCGAATTGACTTTTTTGTCCATCATTTCTCCATCATTACCCATAGTGCAAAATAACACATATATTATCTGCTACAACATATCAGAAAATAAAAAAATATTGAAAAATTCGTTTTTGAGAAAATCGATTTTTAAGTTTTATTTTCAATGTTTGAATTTTTTTTTCACGGTGTATATTTTTTTCATTGATTACCTGAAACTTTGCCAAAGACACCAGAATGATCGGACCAGCCGTTTTCAAGTAATATTTTTTTGAAAGAGTTCAAGGTGTTTTTGCTTAGGCCCTTGTCAAAAGTTACATCAGAGTTAAAATGGCAAACCAATGATGCAGATAATGTTTTTTGGACATAAAGGATGTATATTAGAGTGGGTCGTCATGGTCATTTTTTCAAATCAATGGTTTTTCGAAGCCATTCTGGGTCCTGAACAACTGTGCAGAATTTGGGACCGATTGGTTGCTTCCTCGCTTTCCGCATCGCGTTTGAAGTTTGTATGGAAATTAGTATGGGAGAACGTATATTTTTGCATTTCTACTACTAAAGGCTTCAGTTCATCGTAAACCAAGTGGCACATTGCGTTAAAGTATAACCCAAAGGATGCCGAAAAACTTTGCTGAAGAAGGCACGTTGCTGGAACGTCCATGAAAAAAGTTATAACGCTTAGAACATTGAGTGTTCAAACCATATGCAAAAAATCGTTTATTCTGCCAGCACTGCCGTACTACGTAGACCAATAATTTAATTGAGTGTTATTTCAAAATAATTGATCTTATAGGGCTTTAGAGCTAATAAGAGCTATCCGGAATCATTTCACAAAGAAAAAAATCCGACGAGAAGGAAGATGGGTTTTGCCCTTCGAGGACCATAGGTTATCCGGTAGTGCTGGCAGAAACATTGATTTCTTGCATATGGTTTACACAATCAATTTTCGAAACGTAATAACCTTTTTTGTAGACCTTCCAGCTACGTACCTTCTTCTTCGGCAAAGTCTTTCAGCATCTTCCAGACTAGATGCTAACGTATTGAGTCACGTGATTGATGATAAATTGAAGCCGCTAAGAGCAAAAATGTAAAAAAGTACGTTTTCCCATACTAATCTCCATATAAATTTGAAACGCGATGCGGCATGCGAGGTTGCATTCATTCATTTTTTTCATTTATTTAGTTAACATCTAAACAGATAACACTGAATCAACAATTTGACGCCACAATGCACGGTTCGAGGCCGCATCTCTCCATCCTCGGATACGCCCCACGCTCGCCAAGTCGTTCTGCACCTGGTCTGCCCATCTCGCTCGCTGCGCTCCACGCCGTCTCGTACCTGCCGGATCGGAAGCGAACACCATCTTTGCAGGGTTGCTGTCCGGCATTCTTGCAACATGTCCTGCCCATCGTACCCTTCCGGCTTTAGCTACCTTCTGGATAATGGGTTCGCCGTAGAGTTGGGCGAGCTCATGGTTCATTCTTCGCCGCCACACACCGTCTTCTTGCACACCGCCAAAGATGGTCCTAAGCACCCGTCTCTCGAATACTCCGAGTGCTTGCAAGTCCTCCTGGAGCATTGTCCATGTTTCATGTCCGTAGAGGACTACCGGTCTTATTAACGTCTTGTACATGACACATTTGGTGCGGTGGCGAATCTTTTTCGACCGCAGTTTCTTCTGGAGCCCGTAGTAGGCCCGACTTCCACAGATGATGCGCCTTCGTATTTCACGACTAACGTTGTTGTCAGCCGTTAGCAAGGATCCGAGGTAGACGAATTCCTCGACCACCTCGAAGGTATCCCCGTCTATCGTGACACTGCTTCCCAGGCGGGCCCTGTCGCGCTCGGTTCCGCCCACAAGCATGTACTTTGTCTTTGACGCATTCACCACCAGTCCAACTTTTGTTGCTTCACGTTTCAGGCGGGTGTACAGTTCTGCCACCTTTGCAAATGTTCGGCCGACAATGTCCATGTCATCCGCGAAGCAAATAAATTGGCTGGATCTGTTGAAAATCGTACCCCGGCTGTTACACCCGGCTCTCCGCATGACACCTTCTAGCGCAATGTTGAACAACAGGCACGAAAGTCCATCACCTTGTCTTAGTCCCCGGCGCGATTCGAACGAACTGGAGTGTTCGCCCGAAATCTTCACACAGTTTTGCACACCAACCACCATTGTTTTGATCAGACTGGTAAGCTTCCTCGGGAAGCTGTTCTCGTCCATAATTTTCCATAGCTCTATGCGGTCTATACTGTCGTATGCCGCCTTTAAATCGACGAACAGATGGTGCGTTGGGACCTGCTATTCACGGCATTTTTGAAAGATTTGCCGTACAGTAAAGATCTGGTCCGTTGTCGAGGGGATCGAAGCCAGCTTGATAACTTCCCACGAACTCGTTCACTAATGGTGACAGACGACGGAAGATGATCTGGGATATCACTTTGTAGGCGGCATTAAGGATGGTGATCGCTCGAAAGTTCTCACACTCCAGTTTGTCACCTTTCTTGTAGATGGGGCATATAACCCCTTCCTTCCACTCCTCCGGTAGCTGTTCGGTTTCCCAGATTCTGACTATCAGTTTGTGCAGGCAAGTGGCCAGCTTTTCCGGGCCCATCTTGATGAGCTCAGCTCCAATACCATCCTTACCAGCTGCTTTATTGGTCTTTAGCTGTTGAATGGCATCCTTAACTTTCCTCAAGGTGGGGGCTGGTTGGCTTCCATCGTCCGCTGAACTGACGTAGTCATCTCCTCCGCTGCCTTGACTTTCACTGCCTGTACTCTCAGCGCCATTCAGATGTTCCTCGTAGTGCTGCTTCCACCTTTCGATCACCACACGTTCGTCCGTCAAGATGCTCCCATCCTTATCCCGGCACATTTCGGCTCGCGGCACGAAGCCTTTGCGGGATGCGTTGAGCTTCTGATAGAACTTGCGTGTATCTTGAGAACGGCACAGCTGTTCCATCTCCTCGCACTCCGCTTCTTCCAGGCGGCGTTTCTTCTCCTGAAAAAGGCGGGTCTGCTGTCTCCGCTTCCGTCTATAACGTTCCACGTTCTGCCGGGTACCTTGCTGCAGCGCGACCACCCGCGCTGCGTCCTTCTCCTCCAGAATCTGTCTGCACTCTTCGTCGAACCAATCGTTCCGTCAACTTCGACCCATATACCCGACGTTGTTCTCCGCTGCGTCGTTAATGGCTGCTTTAACTGTACTCCAGCAGTCCTCAAGAGGGGCCCCATCGAGCTCACCCTCTTCCGGCAACGCTGTCTCGAGATGCTGCGCGTATGCAGTGGCGACATCAGGTTGCTTCAGTCGCTCCAGGTCGTACCGCGGCGGTCGTCGGTACCGAACATTGTTGATGACGGATAGTTTTGGGCGCAGTTTAACCATCACCAGATAGTGGTCCGAATCGATGTTAGCGCCACGATATGTCCTGACGTCGATAATGTCGGAGAAGTGCCGTCCATCAATCAGAACGTGGTCGATTTGTGATTCTGTCTGCAGTGGAGATCTCCAGGTGTACCGATACGGGAGGCTGTGTTGGAAGTAGGTGCTACGAATGGCCATATTCTTGGAGGCGGCGAAATCAATTAGTCGTAGGCCGTTTTCGTTCGTCAGCCGGTGAGCGCTGAACTTTCCAATAGTCGGTCTAAACTCCTCCTCTTGGCCAACCTGAGCGTTCAAATCTCCTATGATGATTTTGACGTCGTGGCTTGGGCAGCTGTCGTACTCACGTTCCAGCTGCGCGTAGAATGCGTCCTTATCATCATCAGTGCTTCCGGAGTGTGGGCTATGGACGTTGATTATGCTGAAGTTGAAGAACCGGCCTTTGATCCTCAACCTGCACATTCTTTCATTGATCGGCCACCACCCGATCACGCGCCCTTGCATATCGCCCATCACTATGAAAGCTGTTCCCAGCTCGTGTGTGTTGCCGCAGCTCTGGTAGATGGTATGATTACCTCTAAACGTTCGCACCATTGATCCCTTCCAACCATCCTCCTGCAGCGCTACGATGCCGAATCCACGGTCCTTGAGCACATCGGCGAGTATGCGTGTGCTCCTGATGAAGTTGAGAGATTTGCAGTTCCACGAACCGAGTTTCCAATCGCTAGCCCCTTATCGTCGCAGTGGTCTTCGCGGATGGTTCCGGTCCGTACTCTCTTGTTGATTGTTAGTTGCGTATGTTTTTTAGAGGCTGGCTTGCAGGGGCTGACACCAAACCCCCTAAATTTCCGGAGGACCATTCCTCCTTATTTCCGGTAGACCATGGTGCACAGTTTCACTTTAGAGTCCCTCGCTGGCACTCGGACGATGATCAGCCGCCCCTAACATGGAGAACAGACGCTGTTGTGAGCCGATCCTGACATGGAGAACAGACGCTCAATAAGATTTGCACCTCCGGAGAGGAGCAAACCCCCCCTTCCCTGTCAGCATACGACCATATTTCCCACCGGGGTTGGTTACCCGATCTTCCCTAAGGTTGCTCGTATCCCGGCCAGCACCGCGGGGAGGTAGGGATAGGAGTTGCTGGGTAAGGTTGCAACCAATCGAGCCCATATTTTGCACAGTTGATTGGGGTCCCAAAACGATTCAGAAAAACCTTGATCTCACTTGATCGGACGAAGTTTCCGTTTTTCCATACAACTGCGCCCCACTCTAATGTATATTCAAAATTTCAGGGTAATCAAAAAATACAAAATTGAATTGCTCATAGGTGAAGTCTGAAGTAGAACCGGTGGAGCACGTGATATCAGCATGCCAACGTCCATAAGGCTATTGGAATTCTACGCTTCTTATTCGCGTCGTAGATACGACCTTGGATAAACCCGTAGAGAGGATGCATTGGACGCAAAACTCACCCATACTAGAAACATGCGCGGATTAGCTGCGGGTGTTTCTGTATCGTAAGTCGTAAGAAGGTCATTTCGACTCAAGCACGGCAAATACTGCCTGCGCACTTCCCAACCCTCACACGATCTCAGATGTCTTCTCAGGTATCTGGTTGCAGATTTTCGTTTACCTTTCGTTCGTTCGCCCGATGTTGGCTGGTTTTGGTGTTCGACCTTCTGCACTGTTTGCCCGGCTACCGTAGAGTTGAACTTGTTAACCTCCAACAATTTGGTGTTGTTGACGCTGATGAGTGGAAACGTACGACCAGGTCATTCAGTTCACTCTACATTAGATCTGTTCACCATTTTCAATGAGTATCTTAAATGGAGTCTTCTGACCTATTTTCAGCCAAATCCATGGAGATTTAGAGGTGCATCAAAAAAGATTTGTGATTTTTCAGACTTTTTCGTTGAAATGTCGTCTAAATGATAGCTTTATTAGACTATTATCTACCACTTTGATACTCGGATGTTTGGAGGGCTTATTCTATGACTTTTTAGTAGATTTAGCTGAAAAAAAGCCTAAAAAACAGAAAAATAATTTTAGGTTCTTCTGGAGGTAAAATAAATTTTCAATATGTGCCTACTTCAATTATTCCGTTTATTTCCTTCGAGTGTTGCGGAAGTTTCGTCCATACATCACTTTATTCTGAAAAATAAACTTAGAGTCTACATGGTAGAGCGCTGTTGCGTTGGTAAAGCAGTATCACCATCTTCGATTGCTCTATGATGGTGGTTTGCAAGATGTGTGTTTCCATGATTTCGTCGATTACGATGGGCAACAGTAACAAAGTAAGCATATGCGGTATTTCGAAAAATTTCGTTTCAAGTGGTTCGAAACGGAATTTTAGCATGGCGAAATCTGTTTTCTTGATTTCGTTTCGTTTCGATAATTTGCATAAATTTCGCCATCAAAAACTAGCTTTAAACGAAATTTAACGGAATTCCGCGGAATTGCTAAACTAATTTAAACTCATATCTGTGTAGCTTGCTGCTGCGCCAGGAAATCACCCATTGCGCATTATTGCACTCGGCGAAGGTATCGCCTTACTCGGATCACTGTTGGACTCTGACTGAGGGAGAACGATGCTTGGCTGCTTGCTCGTCACCAACACCAAGACGGCATAAACAGCATATAATATAGAGTGGTATACAACAGGGCTGTCTCGCCCCACACATCCTCCTTTCTCTCCGGCTTTTTTATTAGTCTCTTGCAATGGACCAATTAATAAGCAAAAACTGCCGCTATGAAATGAGCAGATCGCGCCACCGTAGACATGTTATGTCAAACACATATGAATAGAAATATGTGTATACAGTGTCGCCGTTGTTTTGATGCGGTGAGCGCAAAATGAGTTACCTTGATTGATCCATTATAACTTGTCCTTGGTTTTCTCTTTTATTGTAAATGTATTATTGAGCTTATATTTAATTAAACACTCGGTAAAAATACCACTTCAAAGATTTATTTGCCGAAGGCACCATTCAAAGGCCAAGGAAATCGAAAACCATTTTCTACGGAATATTGTCTTATATGCAGGCAACGAACAGATATTTCCGGGTTGAATAGATGAAGTTTCCTCCAACGGTTGTCCATTCATCTCATTCATATGCTCCAAGATTCAATTTGTACGTTGATCTTCCTGGTCTTCAACCCATAGAGGGCCATCGCACTTTGTAGGTGGTTGTAAATATTTCTACTACAAATTTGGCGCGTCAATCTCCAGCTGCTGAGCGAAGCACATCAACTCAACACCACGACCTCCCACCAAATATTCCACTCTCATCTGTCACTTTCCCATCTAGGGCTAATGCTAATGGCTAATATATATGCCCTTTATTCGGTTTATGTCATTTACCATACCCGTCTCAATCCCTACAGATGCGTCTCCGAATTTCGTCGCTGGTTCATTCATTTCATTTATTCAGTTTACATCTAAACAGACAACACTGAATCAACAATTTGACGCTACAATACACGGTTCGAGGCCTGCACCTGGTCTGCCCACCTCGCCCGCTGTGCTCCACGCCGTCTCATTCCTGCCGGATCGGAAGCGAACACCATCTTTGCAGGGTTGCTGTCCGGCATTCTTGCAACATGTCCTGCCATCGTACCCTTGCGGCTTTAGCTACCTTCTGGATAATGGGTTCGGCATAGAGCTGGGCGAGCTCGTGGTTCATTCTTCGCCGCCACACAACGTCTTCTTGCACACCGTCAAAGATGGTCCTAAGCACCCGTCTCTCGAATAATCCGAGTGCTTTCAAGTCCTACTCGAGCATTGTCCATGTTTTATGTCCGTAGAGCACTACCGGTCTTATCAGCGTCTTGTATATGTCATATGGTGGTGCGGTGGTGAATATTTTTCGACCGCAGTTTCTTCTGGAGCCCGTATTAGGCCCGACTTCCACAGATGATACGCCTTCGTATTTCACGACTAACATTGTTATCGACCGTTAGCAAGGGTCCAAGGTTGACGAATACCTAGACCACCTCGAAGGTATCCCCGTCTATCGTAACACTGCTTCCCAGGCGGGCCCTGTCGCACTCGGTTCCGCCCACAAGCATGTACTTTGTCTACGATGCATTCACCACCAGTCCAACTTTTGTTGCTTCACGTTTCAGGTAGGTGTACAGTTCTGTCACCTTTGCAAATGTTCGGCCGACAATGTCCATGTCACCCGCGAAACAAATAAATTGACTGGATCTGTCGTCGCTGGTATTGATTCCGTAGATCTGCAGTCAAACATAGTACGCGAACACAATAACCGCCCTAGTTTCAGCTCCGAACTTCTTCTGAAACGAATTTTCTCTCGGAGTTTGGTCTGTCAAACTAAATGATGCGTTTTTTTTTGCAATATTATGAGAATCTAACGCACTTCGTCCGAAGTTGGGTTTCTAGACTATATCTTGCATGCTATGATGGCATAAACACCAGCTATCTCGCATCGACAAAACACGCTAGCAGTGCACCACTATTCTTGTGCATCTTCGCATTCGTTCAAAAGCCTTCGTTCCTTACACAAGCAAAATTATCGGCCACATATAGCAGATAAGCAAATTCTGCATTTATTATCCGCTCTTTTTTTCGTTATTCAATCACACGCACATTCTCTAAAAATAGTGATCGACATCACTATATGTGCCATATTCCGAGTACTGATCAAATTTGACACGATATTTTAGGGAGCATCAGAGCTAGTGAAATATCAAATTCTTTTTTATATGAAACTGTATCTGAATGATAAATACATCTCAAGACAAGACTGATCACCATCGATGCAAACTCATGGTGCAGCTACATTGTCTTCTTTTATGTCTTTTCCTGTCATGTACATCGTTTTCCAGGTGGTCATGACTGTAGCAGGTTTCCTCTATTTTGTCGTTCCGTGTCAAAGCACCAATTCCAACATTGCTAAACGGTCCATATACAAATCATACTAATAGAGTTTTTCCATACGAAAGCGTAACTCTCTGAATGTTTCCGAAAGGATCGAAAGCGTTCATGTAATTTGAAATACTCGTTTTCCCCTTTCCAACGTCGCCTTAACTAATCTTGTTCATCTGAAAGTTCACATTCATGCATTAAATGCCATAGCAAACGAACATAATAAAACTATACAGATTTATTTTTAGTATTCTATTCTTTAGTGTGCTCATAACATGTAAGGGAAGGTAATCATATGATAATTACTTCTGCCTCATACGCAGATGGTCGTGGGATCAATTCCAAGTTCCATTCTTCTACTTTTTTCTCTCCATATATTTTTCATTTTTTAGCAATCGCTAAGATTAGAAATAGACTGAATACCTGATCCATCTTCTATTCTTTATCTACAACTTGACTGGTTCTAGCCGTAACTATTAGAAATCGAAAAGAGCGAAAGAAAGCTCGTTTTGGCATCCATTGCAACCTGCAACCAAGATGAGCCTCTTCCATAGAACATATCCCCTAGACTCCAATAATATTCTCGTGGCGAGTGCAGAAGTGTTCTTTGTTTACAATGTGGCGAGTGACTGCATCTTTTATCAATTCCTTTACATCTACGGTAACCCGGAAGGACGTGGCCAGCGCCGTTTATTAACCCCCCTAGAGCTTTTGAACTGAGCACATTGAGGTGCTCAGTGCAAATCCCATGCTCTAGCCGTTGGCTCTCTATGTAATTGCGATTGTTCTGGTAAAACACGGAGTAGCAACTACGACTTGTAAGGTTATCATGCTCAGGTTCAACTTTGTTAATGCAGTGTTCTTCTCATAAGACAAGAACCTCGACTAATTCTATTCGCTTTTGGAGCGAAACATCGTGATTTCGCATGAATTAAAACTCAAGCATAATCCATTTCTTCAAGTTGGGGTCTCCAGTTAGCCTTGTGAGCAAAAACGTAGGATTGCCACTGCTTATAGAATACGAAGTTGAAATGCAGCGCCATAGATGGGATATCACAATTGCTAAACATTACTTTATTTTGCAATTTGAAATCAAGGCTCTTCAAAAGCATCATTGCGGCATCCACAACTTCAATATTACTTTCTTACAACGTGCCTTTGCAGTTTTTTCAATTCGCATTTTTTTTTATTCGGTGGTTCAGTAGAACCATGCCACAATAAGCTGAATTTGGCAGATTATTATGCATTATGTTGTAGTGTGTGTTTTGTTTTATAACCAACATCGATTTGGCAC